>NC_089217.1:20465014-20780014 GCF_963930695.1 Labrus bergylta | reverse complement strand
ACCCCTACGCAGCCAAACCGGGTGTCCCAAGCAACTATTTGGCACAGTGACGACAGGGACTTTCCCTGCCTGCAGCACAAGGCACACACACAGACACACAAGTACAGCCCTGGTTGATAAACACGCTGTCGGCAGAGTTGTGGCTGATTTGACAGGATTGCTTCTTACACTCATACAACCAAACACACACACACACACACACACACACACACACACACACACACACACAGACCATGGTCAGGGTGACCAGTGCCAGCTAAATCTCCTCAGCAGAGCAGTGATGAGGCCACAATCTGTGATCATGACCCTGCCGTGACACACACTGTCTGGGTATAAACACACACAAACACACACAAAGAGAAGGCAGACCGTATCAGTTGAGCCTAATTTAATGGTCATTTGTCTTCTATCTGTCCATCTCTGACTCCAGGCCTTGTTCTCTGTAAACCACTGTCCACTGCTCTCTTTCATTACAGCTGAAGCATGAAAGGTTTTTCACTGATGTGCCACAACATTTACACACACTCACAAGTTTCTTAGAAAAGTTTTTAGATGTGCGGTCAAAGTTCACAAGCAATAAACATGTGAGAGTCAGGAAGTTAACTGACTTGTGTGGTTAATAGACAGAGAAATCAATATCCATATGTTAGCATTTAGTCTCTATTTTCAGCTGTTCACAGTACACACATACCACTTTTAATGTGATCTTTACAAGATTTTACTTCTTTTTTCAAAGACTTGTGTAAATCAGTGTACTTCTTGTGATGAAAGATACAACAGAAAACTCAAAGTACTTGGTCTTCTTCAATTCTCTGATTTTTGGAAAATTTCAAAATCCAAAACAAAAAATGCCAAACAGAATTTACATATTTAGACACTTCAAATCCATAATTACCCCTTTACCTTTTCTGAAGATTATTTACTTTTTAATATAGATGGAAATGGAAATAACAGGAGCAAAATGTACTGTTTATCCTGTACCAGGATAAAGTGCAATAAAAAAGTGAGTTTGATGACTTCAAATGTACTTTTATATGATATATTATATAAATATGTCACATTTGCTGTGGTTTGTAATACAACAATAACAGGAATTAGAATTGCCGAATTTTTTTCAATATGGAATATGGAATTCACTGCATGATCTCGACATTTTGTACGTTTAGTATACTTAAGGCATCTATAGATAGATCTACACAGATACCAGTGACAATTGCCCTTTGCCCTTGAGGCAAATGTCAACAAGCCAGAAATCCATCTTCACAGTTCATATATTCCGAGTTAAAAATTGAATCTGAGACAGTCTGTGTATGTTACATACATATAGTAGAAGGAGAGTGGGAGATAAAAATATAAGGTAGATTGGAGCCCTTACCAGATTCTTGATTGAGCAGCCTGAAGTGAAATAAGTCCAGAAGTAACAAGTGCCTCACCCCTGGACAAAAACAAAAACAAAAAGCATCTTATTCATTGTGAAACGTTTGTTTCATCTTGACTAACGAGAAACAAGGACGAGAGAAATACAAAAGAGAAAAAATGTGAAATTACAGGAGAGTGGGAGCAAGATGGAAGAAAATCTTAAGCATTCATATTTGTTTTTAAAACTCTTATCTCAACATTTCAATGCAAACAGTTCTACTTTCAAATCCATCTCAAAGAGAGAAGAGAGGATTGTTACACAGACACAGTTTTACCCCGATATACAGATTCTGGAGAGCATTTTCTTTCAACTTTGGCTGGGTCTGTAGTTGGCAAATAGTCCAAATATATTTCCACCACACTGAGTTAGCTAAGTTTAATTTCCTAGCACAAAAGGTTTAAGACCAGATCTAAATTACAACCTACAACCCGGTTACTGTACAACCTGCATTTCCCTGGATTGCAGAGCATGCATTCGTGGTATCAAATAGTTTACAATGTCACTATGTGTGAAACTGTGAGGTTAGAAAGAGAGAAGGAAGTAAAGGTAAAATTAAGGCAATAACATTTAGAAAAGTCAGAGGGGCAAAAGAATAAAAAAGTGGTGGTCATATGAACTTGTCTTTGCTAAAAGATAATTTCCTAATCCAATTCTTTCCCCCCCTTTTTTTCCCCCTCTTGCTCTCTACATTCCTCTTACCCTCACCCCCTTTATTCCATAATTCTTCAATCTATAAATAACAACAAGAGACAGTATAGAAGAACATAGACACACTTTAAAGACACACACACACATACCAGTCTTAACCAATGAGCACAGTGGTGTATTGTGTCAGCAGAGCCAATACACACTTCCACGGCCATTACACCCCATGAAAACAAGTGAGTGCGTTCACACACACATGTGATGTTGACGTTGTACCCGCACAGTGGTTGCCTTAGACAATAAGCTATTTCAGGGCCAAATCGCTGACAAAAATCCATTTTTCCACCCCACTAAAAAAGATCAGGAATGAAGGAGAGAGTAAGAGCTGGATAGAGAGAAAAGCTGAAATCAAATAAACAGTGGCGTAGATCTCTCTTAAGCTGGATTTATCTCTGTATTTTGTCATCATTCTAATTTATTCCCCAACCTGCTTACAATTACTGCCTTTTCAAAACTCATATCACCCGCTTGTTGTTTTTCTCAGAGAGATTGCGTGGTATCTGCAAAATGAATGAGCGGGGGGGGGGGACTTGCATAAGGTGGAAAAGCTCCTAGTGTACTTTTGTAGATTATCCACTTGATATCGATTCATTTTCTCTCTCTCACTTGTCACAGTTTTGTAAAGGAGGCGATGTAGGACAAACATGCAAATGCACACACGTGCACGCACACAGACACACAGACAGTACTGTAGAGGGTAGGGGACGGGAGTGGGCTCATCATCTTTAGTTGTGATTACAACACTTGGCAAGCTCTCCCCTGCCTGTTTGCTTGCCTATTGCCTTACAAATGGATTAGTAAGCCCTGTTCCATTTGTGTGTGTAGCTTCTCTGAGATTTAGGCTGACTTACAAATAACACCAATCAGATTTGGGAGCAGCCGTTGTGTAGTCTTTTCCGGGGGAATATTGGACGATGTGATTTGGGGACAACGCTACACTGCTGCTTGTATATGCTTTAGTTTGTAAAAAACCTTGGGACTCATGTTTGTGTGTTGTTAAGATTTCAACAACTTATTATAAGGAAGTCTAACTGCAACTTTTAGAGTCATTTGCTGGTTAATCCACTGGAGGCCTGCTCACTCATCCCTAGTTTACATGTAATACAGAAGACTACATCTCTGTTATGAAGGAGACAGGGAAGCAGGGCAGATAGTTTTATTTTCACAGTGAGATAGGAGGTCATCCCAGAAACACAACACTACAGAACTGTACTTGTTTATTTACAGATTTTCAGTTAAGGTGAACGATTTTTTTTCCCTCTCAATGGTGAAGATAACAAGTCAAACGTACAGCGGTAGACATGTTGAAACTCAGTAAGTTACAAAGCCTCTGACTCTTCCAAAGGAGATTTCAAAAAGTCCATCTTATGGTAAGCCACATGTATTCATCTCCGTTTAACAAATTGCATCCTGACGTTGATTCATCTTTTTATTCCCTTGTTACATGCAGGATAAAGTTCAGATTCAGTCCAGTTCAGAGGTGTTGTGTGTCTGAAGTAAAAAAACATTTGTTTGTATTTGTCCCGAACAGCATTGAACAGATATTAGCCATAGCGAGCTAGCAGCAGATATACCAATCCTGTCTGTTGGAATAAGCAATTGGCAGTCAATTCGGGAAAATGCTGAGGATTTTAGGTTTTTTTCTCCTAAAGGGAACCTTGGAGTTCATCTTTGTTTTGTCTAAAAACTTGACTTGCTTTAGAAAGCTCTTACTGTAGCAGAGGGTTATAAGAAAAGGCTTGCAGGAGTGGAATTTGGAATCAAATCCGATCCTTTTTGATGGTTGAGGACTTGGATGGAGGCACATATCCTTTTTTCAACACATTATTAGACATGCTGATTCTATTCTTTTTTACTTTTATTTTTGGTACATGTAGTCCTGGAGGTTCTTATCTTGTATTGAGCTTGATAATTCTATAATATTCTTTCTAGTGCCAAGTCACCTTGATAAGGAAGAAAACCATATTACAAAGCACATTGATATAATGTGATTATATACTGAAGACCTTTTATGTTTTGAATTAAAGCTTTGTTTAGTATTATGTTTTTGTACTTAAATTCAAGGAGCTGATGTACGTAAGTCCATTAGAGATTAGAGACTTGTTAGAGATTTTTTTTTTCTTTCATTTTACAAACAAGATGTTTTAGACATGAGGGATTTTTGTCTGAGATAAGTGTCATGTGCCTTAAGTGCCTTGTTCCAGAGCATTATGACTGGCAACTACCTGGTCACAAAACCTCTTCTTAGTTATAAAACATTATCAAAATGAGATCACCAATTGCAGTTTGGAAGAACAAGAAGTGTTTGGTAGTTGGGAAAAGTGAGTGTGTGTGTGTGTGGGTGTGTGTGTGTGTGTGTGCCTGTGTGTGGGTACACATATGTGTTTCTCCAGACCGAAGAGTACAGTTTGTGTGACTAAAGCTCTAAGCTGAGCTTCCATTAAGCGCCTTTCAACACAATGCCTCCCCCTCTCAGAAACTCTGTCTGATGGAAATCTGCTTTTGTTGTGGCAGTTCAATGTCCCTGCTATCTACTGATGGAAGGAGAGAAAAAGGAAGGTCTGTATGGGCCTCTATAGTTTTATGTTCCAGACAGTTCATGCACACACATTTGCCAAATCGCACACACTCCTTGCTGCTCTACAATGAAATCAATGCTCTCGGTTTTCCTCTCTGTGCGCAGCATCTCACAGTGCCAAAGGCTTCTTGTGATCAAACACCACATCATGTTCTGTAACTTCTGATACTGATACTAACACAGTGCAGCTTTTGTACTCTGGTGAGGAAGTTCATTTACATTGTATTCAGAGTGCCATTTTTATGGGTGCTTTCATTATCTTCTCTTATTTTTTTGAATAGAGAGTTTTACATTATTTCTTAAATTGCCAGCAAAGCTTTTTCTTGAGCCGATACTTTGTGTTTCTTATCACATACCTCTATTTGCTGTCAGGTATAATAGCCCTGTACCTTCTATTGTCTTTCCATTCATTATGCTACTTAAATTTGAGGAATAAGATATTGCATACAAAACAATAGAAATTGTACTAAGAAGTATATTCAAAATTGTTACTGTGCTGTCAGCATTTTGGGACCAAACTTAAAAATCACACTTGCAGTGAAACTCCACAAAAGTTTTAAAGTATGCAAACTGTAAAAGGAACATTGAACATACTGTGATAACTTCGGATTTTGATCAGGGGTTATAATGTCAGTTCTGGCATGATTATGTTTGTTTGGTTCAGTTGGTTTATAAAGTGCACATTTGATAGAAATTATGTCTGTTTTTTTATTTTTTTTATATATATTTTTTTTTTTTGGATAGGAGCACTGAGCTTCTCCTCACAGGGCTAACATGGTACCAGCAGTGTCCTGGGATAAAGCCTTATTGTTAAGAAGATTAAGGCCCTTAAAGACTGGACATATAGGGGTATGATCACAAGACTGTCCCGCAGAAAGGTCGCCATAATGAACACATTCAGAAGTCATTGGACCTGAACACGCATGGAACCATTATCTACGGTAGTTTCACATTAAATAAACGCTAACACAGTGTGTGCTGGCATTGTGCTCTTGGGAAAATCATAGGATGGTTGTGGTTAGTTATGTAACAAACCACTTGGACATGCTGTTTGTGTCTGAAACATAGAGAACAAACCATATGACATATTTTTGTAGGCCAACCCTGAAGTAACATCGCCATGGGGTCTAACGAGAATTCTCCTATGGGATTTTTTGCATTGGATTTTGGATCACTGCAGAAAATAATCTCTGTGGCGAACACACGTTTCTGAAGCGTAGGCGTTTTGTTCAGCAGGATAATCTTCACAGATGAACACCATTTTTATGATGTTTGAAGCGTTAAGGTGGCCGACAGAAGTCAAAAGCTAACGTTATGCTACAAGCTAACTACACCACGGTCGGATGAATGTGACGTCACTAGCGTTATGCTTCAGATGATCTCTGATAAACTAATCAGCGTAGCTTAATAAATAGTTTACTAACATAATATTCACCTTAACCTAAAGATTAAACCTACAGGAGACATCTCAGACTAGTGAGAGAGTTCCTGCCCTCTGTGTCTGGCGTGATGACGTTTAATGTCCCCGACAACCACTGTAGTCACATTTAGCCACTTGTTAACAACCGCCTTTTTAAAGACGAGTAAAAACTTCAAAATTCACAAGTGGGGGTGTTACCTAACGTAGTTTATGTGGTCTAACAAAACACCAACATCTCTGAAGCTTGTGTTAACCACAGACCTTATTTCAGGTGTCTAACCACAAACACATTCAAAATCCACGTTGACTTTTAGACGTTAGACCCCATGGCGCTCAAATGCTAACTTACTTCAGGGTGTTAGGACTCATTCCTGTGGCACTCTATTGGGAGTCAGACATAGACAGATACAAAGGGCAGAGGACAGCACATATAGACATACACAAATATTGTAAAAGAGTAAACATACATGCAAATAAAAGGAGTCTTATGCATAGGCGGCACCAGGGAGGTGCAGGGGGGAGCTAAAGCTACCCCAAAATATGTCTGTGGTGTCATTACAATCTCTTATTTAATTTCTTTATATGTGAATCCAATATATATGTAAAAACTAACCAGGATTGTTTTTAAAATACAAATAAAAAGGCTCATACAGGTGCTGTTTATTGGGCCGATAATAACAGACAGCACACAGCATCCTTTGAGCGTAATTAAAGCGTTGTCTTATTGGCTGTCATACCTGCAGAAATGGTCATTTTTGTCTTAATTTGAAAGCCATAGTCTTTAGCTGTCAATACAAATGGTATACCAATATTATCAAGCATCTCTTATTCGATACATGTGGACAAATATATTGCAGCAATTTCATTTATTCCTTTATTCACATAAAATAGATTATGGCTGTAATGTTGCGTTTTGTAAATGATAATAATAAAAAATGACGTTATTATATTCCATGGACATATTAATGCCCCAGAGTGCATTATTTGAAAAGAAGAATAATATAATATTATACAGACAATGAACCAATGGGTCCAAACATGTCATCATGAACCACAACTTATTGGAACAAATGTGCCTAGCAATTATGCATCGGTGACATCAGGGTATTGTATTGTTCGTTGTACAGACAAGGACGCATCTCAGTGCCTTGACCCCTTCTAAGAGCTGGCCAATAGCTATTCAAACCAAGGGCTCCTTTTGAAATACCACATCACTACTTTTCTTTTCCAAGTCTAAATCAACCCTGGTAATTAGAATTATATAAACAAGGAAGAATGGGAGCTTTTCTGTTTAGCTTTGTGAGACAGAACGGGTAGAATGTATTTCTGATGGATGTCAATGGGAACATATAAATACACAGCTGAGGTCCTGTGCAGACCTTGAAACAAACACACAAGTAAGTTACAGAAGAACTCACTTGACGAATATCATACTGTTATTATTGTTGTAATAGACGTGTTACAGGGGCGACATCAAACCAAAGGGTGATTCTAAATGACTAGTCCTTACTCAAGGACAGGCTGAAACCAGCGGACAGAAAATCTCTGGAAAGACCAATGTATCTGAGAGCAAGCAAACCTTTTGAGCAAAAGCAGAGGAAATCTCAGTGGAAGTTGGTGCTGTTTAAGCATCAGGGCTGGGCTTTAAGGAAAGGATTTGAAACCTGAATGTTAAATCTATTAGTTGTTAGGAAACAGTAAGGTTCTTCTTCTTCTTCATCCTCATCTGTCTGTTTTGTAAATTACTTTGGACTGGTTTTCATGGGGAGAATAGAGAATGGGTTATAGCTGGGTTTACTGGATTGTGCGATAGTCTTGAACGCACCATCTTATGTGATCCAACTGCCACAAACAAAACTGAACTCAGACGAATTGGGCTCGTCGCTCTAAAAGCCGTCCAGTGCGATCAGGCCGCCAGTGCCCCGGCAGACCCGCGTATAGGTGAGCTGACCTAACCTTACGCAGACACGCCGACACAAACACTTGAAGGAATCTTGGTGTTCATGCCTTACTTTTAATGACAGCTGTCCTTTTCTATCAGAAAGGTATCGTAAATGACTTCTTTCCCTGATTTCCGACTCTATCCACTATCATATCTCTACAATAAAGACACAAAAAGCCCCCCAAAAAATCTAAAAAAATGATAGGGGAAACACTGGTAGTGTTATAAAAGCAGAAAACTGGGCATTTCCAAATCAACATGGCAGCATGATGCAGTAAACTGTTTCTAGCCTCTGAAAGGACAGTAGGCCCTTACAGAGTGCGATTCCACAACAACGCTCCACTGTCATTATGTCTCTGTACAATTATATCAATTCCGCAACGGTGTCATTTTTGTGTCCGAGTTTTTGAATTTACATCGCATTACAGCTTTGCGGAAGAATCCACATGAACACACTCAAACACGCAGACACACAGTGATCCCCCACTGGCTCTGCCGATCCCATGTCACCCCTGTAACACATCTACTACTACCTCCGATGGCGGTACAGAGGTAGGATCACTTCTTCTTCCCCCCCATTACGCCTAGGTGACCTTAACAGTGAAGGGGGGAGGTCACAGGTGTGTAATTTATCATGCTGTTAACAGGCAGTCTTAATAGGGCTTGTATGTCATGTCCTGTGGGAACAATGTCAAGTATTAAAAGGCAATTAAATAATTACAGCAAGACAACAGTAAGACAATATCTGTTTCGGGATCTATTACAAGGATATTGTCGATAACAGCATAAACATGGCTTCAGGTGATTATGTGAAAAGACGGGAATAAAACATTGGAAGACAGACCAAAGTGAAATGTTCAAGCTAAATTTCCTGCCCTGTCTTTTTACACCTTTCCCGCTTCTCTCTCTCTCTCTCTCTGACAGTTGCTGTACCATTAACACCGCCTCCACAATTAGTGTCTTCTCACTGGCTACACACAGATACACAAACACACAGACGTGCACACAAACGGTGACACCCTAGAGGCCTTGCACAACCCAAACAGCATAATTAGACATCCCCTAAACAAAGCACACACTCAGTAATTACTCTGTAATGTTACATAGCACAGGGGACTCGACCAAAGCCATTTCCCCTGGATCAACCAGTGGCAGACGCAGACTCACGCGCGCACGCGCGCGCACACACACACACACACACACACACACACACACACACACACACACACACACACACACACACACACACACACACACACACACACACACACACACACACACACACACACACACACACACACACACACACACACACACACACACACACACACACACACACACAGTCTGGTTGTGAGTACATAGTGAACTTGTGTGTGCTGTGTTTGGTGTGTGTTTGGTGTGTGTTTGGTGTGTGTTAGTGTGTGTGTTTGGTGTGTGTTTGGTGTGTGTTTGGTGTGTGTTTGGTGTGTGTTAGTGTGTGTGTTTGGTGTGTGTTTGGTGTGTGTTTGGTGTGTGTTTGGTGTGTGTTTGGTGTGTGTTAGTGTGTGTTAGTGTGTGGTATGGTGCAGCAAATAAAGTATATCTCGGTATGTGCATGGTGCCTTGCATAAATGTAAATACTAGTCACTGAAGGCTTTTGGAAAATGTACATCATAGGATTATACCTAATATCGCAATACAATAATAAAACATTAAGCGAAAGCATTTAACTTAATCTCTAACGCTAATCATTTTGAAATCCTTTGGGCATAGAGTACAACATTTCTGGGACTTGGGCACATGAACATTTTTAGTATGGATTCTTCACACTGTTTTATAAATGAGATCTTTTGCATAGAGCTGCGCTATGTGCACTCACCCTGACAAAGCGTAGATGATTGACACATAAAAAAAATCTTCCTGGTACGTTCATTTCCATAGAAAGTAAATGCATAATAGTAATATTCAAATATGCACAAACAGGATTTGTGGACTAAGACGCCTTTTCACCTGTAGCGCATTTAGGGGTTCATGAAACCCTTTTGAGTGTGCTTTGTGAATTTGACGCCCTTTTTATCTAATTTGCTACTCAATCCTTAAGAATGCCTTGAGGTCGATGGACATCACATTCACGCAGACAGATGCGCTGAACTTTTGTGTGACACAGCATTTCCAGCATGGCAACAGCCATCGCTGAGACTCTAAAGCCCCCTGCAGTAACAGATGGGTGACATCACTCAGGCGTCGTCCACTAGTATGTACAGTCTGTGGTGTTGTCTTGCACTTTGTAAACTGAACCTTTACACTTTTTTGGGGGGGCAGTTTTGTCATAAACAGAGCAGAACAGAAGCAACAGCATGTCAGTCTTTACAAAGACAAAAAATAAACCTCATATTATTTAAGTTTAAAAATTCTTCAGCGTTCAAGGTTGTTACTGGAAGTCAAATTGTCTGCTCAAGTTTACTTCTATGCAAAATCAAAGGGCCAGCTGAGAAAGGAAATGAAGAAAGGGTTTTTTTAACAATATGGTGGGGTGTCAGAGGCTTAGAGTCAAGCTGTAGCTTTCTTTAACTTGATAACTACCAAAAAGCATATAGTTAAAGAGATAAGGGGAAATAGTAGTTTAGAAACACAATAAAATTGTCAGCTGAAAGTGTGGAGGTAGAAAGCTTTAATGTAAAGCTTTAACTTGTCACAAAGAGTGATAATCTAACAATGTTTTTACTTGAAATTCCCATCCCTTGACTGAATGTGTTGGCCCTTCCCACAATATAAGCAACACAAAAGTCAAGGCTAGAACAATGTGCTCAGCTGCAAATGGTTGAAAGAGAAAATATCCATTCCTTCAGGATAAATCTAATGTATGGTCAAAGGCAGAAGTCATGTTGATAATTTGAGGCTAAAGTAATCTTCAAACAGATTTATACAACAAAAAAAAAGATGTCAATCTAAAAAAATTTAACAAACAAGAAAAAACATGTTGAAGTTTTTGTGTTGAAAAGATTACCTTTGCCCTCAGTTAAATTCCACTGAGGTTAGACAAACAACAGTTAAAGGTTACATGTACGAGTTAGAGAAGAGGAATGAAAAAAAAACGTGTTTACAATGAAAGGCTCCCTCACAGTGTAGATCTTTTTTTATGAGTTGGGAATTGAACTCTAGTCACTGGAGCTGAAAGAAAAATCTAAACTGCCGTCCACCACCATGAACCCTAAAGCATTTACTTTCCTCTGAATGACTTCAATGTCCCACTGCCTCCATTTGTGTCTACTTCTTTTAAGTATGATCAGTAACTTAGAGCTAAACAATGATTGGTTATCTACCAGGTCAGCTAGTAGATTTTGTAACACTGAAGTTCATTTTTTTAACAGATATTTGTCCTGTTGAGTTGAAGCTTTGAAAATGAATGTCAACACAGGGTTATTTAGGTTTAGTATATACTTTTAACTGTGACTGTATTTCTTGTATTTTCCTTTGTTTGTAGCCTAAACTTGACAGTCTAAATAATAAAATAAAAGGAGAGGTTTCTATTGACATCAATGCTGACCTCAAATCTGGAAGGTCACAGATGTGAATCACATATGCAAATATTATACAATACAATTTTGTCAGCATTTTCACTATAAAATTCAATGAACTGCAGAGTTGAGGAACAGGAAAGTCGATTGCGAGATAAAGAATGGGAGCAATTTAGGTTAGTTTAAACAGATCCCCAAACACATTCAAATACATTAAATCAGCTTTTATAACTCAGAATGTGTATGGGCAACATAAGTAGCAGTGGAATCATTTGATAAAAGGTCACTGAGAAGTTTGGATGTTTTATCATCTGTGAAACACAGAGCCATAAAGGTTTGAACAAAGAGTCTGAACATGGTTTTCCTCAAAGTTTTTAGTGTAATAGTCTTTTAACAGTAATGCTTTTAACGGAGGACTCAAACAATGGCTAAAATCAAAACAACAGTGCTCACATGAATAGCTTCTGACTGGTTTATTGTTGGATCATGCTGCCTTTGCTCTACAGTTTATGTTTATTTATCTATTCTCTCATTGTTTTTCTCTGTTTTATCGCTTATCGTTTATCTTAATTGTCCTAATATTCCTTTCAGAAGCCTCCTGTGGACAGGTGTTGAGAACTAGCATGCTTGCTAAAACGCTTAAACAATGCATCTGGTTTGTATCTGTGATGTCCATGCCAAATAAAGTCTATTATTATTAAAAGCAATACATTTGCGGCAATGTATTTCCAATGACGATCAAATGACGTAAAACTGGCGACTCTAATATGACAAATCTCACTGAACTTTTGCTTATATGACAGAGTTAGGCTTTGGGTCTTAAGTGTGAAAAAAAATTGTCTCTCTGACGACTGGGCAACACACATTGTTGTTATGAATTGTCACCCAAATTTTCCTGTGCTATCTCTTAATTTTGTCACATCACACTGCATTTGAAAGCGGGAGTGACAGGCTTGGTGTACGGCGGGGAAAAGCCTCTTTTACAGCACTCTGTTCTGACATGGCTTAGCTAACGTGCTTTAGCTGATCACATTGCAGCAGAACAGTGCATGGAAACATGAAAGCTTGGACTATGCATGATCGAGAGCACTGGGCCAACCTTGATACGCAAACACACACACACATCCAAACAAAAACACTTGCAGTATAAAGGTCTTTGCACACTTGTGTGAGACTGAAGGACAGTTACTGATGTGTGTTTGTTTCGCTCAGTATGGAGACCATGCATTACATTTCAATGTAGCTGTGACACACTTCTGCCTCTCTTCATTGTTGCATCCCTCTTTTCCTGTTAACCTCTCTGTCTTCTTTATTTTTTTCTCAAGTTTTATCTCGCTCTTTTCTCCTTTTCTCTTTGAAACAAGGAACACTCCATCAATTTTCATAGTTCTCCCCTCACCCTGTCAATGCCATCAGAGCAGAGAACCACAAACAGACAAAAGGACAAAAAAAGTGAATTTATTGATTTGATGTCAGCATCAATTAGAGGGAAGAGAAGAGAGGAGCAGCACAGATAGGAGGAAAGGAGAGAGAGGAAAGAGACTAAAAGTGAGCTGCATCACAGCTAAAGCTTATTGAAAGGTTGAAAAGTAAAAATGTAGGCTCATGGAAAAATGTTTTAAAAACCCAATATATATATACTCCTTATAAATGTTAATATGTCTGCAAGGTATACAGATGCTTTTGTGCATGCATGCGTTAAGAGCCTGCCATTGAACACATCAACTACATACCAGTAGAGGCTTAAGAATATCACCAGCAAAAAGAAAAAAATTGAGGATGTTAAGGAGGAAAAGGGTCTCAAGATTATCTAGATGTTTGCTGCAGACTTTCACTGTGGACCCTTTATACCTTCTGTAACTGCATGGCTAATTGTCTGTAAATTGTTCTCAATCATCCTCTAAATAAAGAATTGTAAAAAGAAAAAATATATATCAACAGCAGCATAGAGAAACATAAAGAATGAAAAATATGCCAGAAAATGTTGTTGTTTTAAAGAATAATTAACAGATTTTTGGTACATTATAAAATACTTTTTGACTGTTAATTCCTGTGCTTACTTGTTATTTTAATTTATCTTAATATAAAATTAAAGTCTTAACAGAGAATATGGAAGAACTGAGCACTTATTGGATGTTACTTCACTGAAAATCAGAAGCAGTACATGCTTTACATGTTTCTGTAGATTTTAGAAGACTGGTTACTTACACTTCAAAAGGGTCAAACAATTGTTGAGAAAGAAAAAATCGGCTTTCTTCTTATGTACAGTGCATACAGGATCTGATTAAAGCGTACTGTAAGTATGTTTGGGATTTAACTGAAAATTGCCTAAGTCAACTTCAGAGCTCCATATGAACAAATATCGGCCACATTTCCCAAAAGCTTCTCAATGACAAGGTAAACTTGTGAGTTTGGACGCAAGCAACATGTTTTCAGTTAGACTAAGTAATAAAAGTCAAGTATGACATTATAATCATGCTTGTCTTGCTAAAGGACACTTCTTGCACTTACAGGAGCTTGCATCCAAACAAGGAGCTGAGCGTTACCCAAGCATTGCATGCATACATAATAACAGGTCTGCTTGAAGAAATTGTGAGCGACAGTTATTGATTAAAGGACACACTGTATTGATCTCCTTCACAACATCATGGGTAGAGGAGGAGAAATTGGAGTATGGATGAATAACTTACCTGTGGTTAAAATGGTGATTCTACCAGAATCATATTAATCCCACTGGCTCTTAAAGGTAGTCCCTTGAATTAGGAAAATGAAAATAATATCCCATACTATAAGAGTGAATGGAATAACTAACCCTATGTCACACCAGACACAAAGTCTTGTTTTATGGAACAAAAAGGGTCCAATGGAAGCGTAATGCACTTTGAAAAGGGCTTCACTAAAGCAGCCAAGAGGAACCTGTGGACTGTGGCAGCCCCTGTAGACAAAGCGTTACACCCAGGTACATGCATGTGTCGTATTCTCCAAAGAAATGCCCTACTGCTTCCTTCTCAAGTGCTTATTTTGTACCCACTGTGAAACTTTGCAGGTGATATGTGAACATAAGCTCTTTCCCTTTGTAAGCTGTTATTCCTTTGTCAGAATTCGATCTTGTGACCGCAGTGACAGGCATTTAAATATCCATTCAGCTTTAGATATAGCCATTCAGCTGAAGCTCTATTTTACTTTTTGTTTCATAACTGCAAACAACTCCTGACTGCAGATTTAAGCATTAACTGTGATGTGAAACCCAACTGAACAATGCAATACAACATGCACTAAAACAGTTCCTGCTAAGCAAGTTTCTATTGGTAACATATGTATACATCTTGTAAAGATGGGTCACCCAAAATGTAAGGGTAAGAAAAGAAGGCAGTGCGGGGGAGGGGAGGCAGAATGTGCAGGGTTTGTGTTTTCCTCTGACTTCAGACTAGATCTGCTAGTGGAATGATAAGTGTGTATATTTTTTGCGGGTTGTTTGCATTTGATCGTGTGTAGGAAATGAACGGGCAGGGTGAGGATACTGTTATTTTTCAGAAGAGATGATGTCTCATTGCCCGTTTCACACACACACACACACACACACACACACACACACACACACACACACACACACACACACACACACACACACACACACACACACACACACACACACACACACACACACACACACACACACAGTACAGTCAGACAAACACACACGTCGTGTGTCACTGCGCATTACTGTTGCTTTCTGTGGGCGCTGCGTCCAGACAATGACAGGCAGGCAGGAGCCACAGCATAATGAGAGAGAGCAGGGGCCTTTGCACACACACACACTCACACACACTTTCACACGCACAAACACAGAGGGCAGTCAGCTTCACTCCGTCCCCTAGCCTCTCAATTACCCAGCAGGCTTTTAGTGCCACTCTGCTCCACTACAGCAAATTACCCAGGGCCCTGTCTCACTTAGAGACCTGTGACTGTGTGTGAGTGTGTGTGTGTGTGTGTCAGTGGGTGTGGGTGCTTGACAGAGGTAGAGTAAAGAGAGAGAGTTTGTGTATGTGTGTGTGTGTGTGTGTGTGTGTGTGTGTGTGTGTGTGTGTGTGTGTGTGTGTGTGTGTGCGTGTGTATGCGTACATGTGTATTGAGCTTAAGCGAGTGGCTGGAGCCCAGCAGAGGCACGTGAAAAGCTAATAAAAGTGTTTGAATGCAACTGCCATTAGACTAATACCTCTCCACAAGTATGACACACACACACAGTGCATACACACAGATACATACACACACACACACACACACACACACACACACACACACACACACACACACACACACACACACACACACACACACACACACACACACACACACACACACACACACACACACACACACACACAGTGTGAGAGAGTAGAGAAGAGGCGACAGGGTCAGCCACAGTGCCCTCTCTCAGATCAAATGTAGCTCTCCGGCTGGCTGTGAGTGCTGGCTTTTATTGAATGAGATATTAAACAGTTGTTAGCCAAAGAATACTGATATGAATGGTTTCTGACGGCTGTTTAATTGCGTCACAATTTGTTACAACTTCCACACCCACTCTGTATCATCATAAACACACTTTTGAACCCTCTGTGTTTAGGAAATCTCAATCCTCTGTCAAATGCCTGCTTGTGTAAGGTTAACATGCCTGGTGTAATTGCCTACACCATGAGGTACAAAAAAAGCAAGCAAAGACAATAGATTTAAAAGTTTTTACTGGCTCAACATTGTAAATACTCATACTACTGAACCACAGACGGCCAAATTGCCCAGCAATATCCTAGATTGTGGCCTCTGTGGCCACAATCTAGGCCACTTCCCGATATATGCACTAAATAGTCCGAATATAATAATAACCTAATAATAATAATAAGCCTACTAACCTACATTTAACAGTAATAAACCGCATAAATCCCCCCCAAAAAATGATACTGTAAATGAATTATCATGCAATGATTAAATGTCTATAATAAAATAGAACCAGACTGTGTAGCTCAAATGCATGTTTAAACATGGTGGACAAATAATGTCCATGTCTGGGAAACACAAAATCTAATATATCATTATTATTTTTTAATTATTGTTTATTTGGCATATTTCTGAACATTTACCCATTTTTGGTGTGAAGTAGTTGCAGGAAAACGATGAGAATCTTTGCCCGCCGCTGCAGGTTATCATCTCATAGCTACACCAAGCTGAGGTCTGCAATGCACGGCTGGTCAAGCTATTTGATCACAAACTCACATACATCATTGTGCTTGTGGGGGAATACACTAACTATGAATTCTCACCACACATGCATATAAATCTACTTTAGAATTTCATGAATAACTCTTAGTTTACTTTCACAACAGCTCAAATACACCTAATCAAGACAAAAATAAAGCAAAGGGTAATTAACAAAACAAATCATCTACAGCCATGCATACGGCTCTGTGGAATCCCATTAACTTTAGCATGGCAAAATGCTCTCATTGAAAATGTTCATATGCTCATATTTAGCTGCTGTAAAATTTGCCATGATGACATGTTTTATGTGGAGTGTTAGAATGACAGTAATTGCTAACAAGCAATAGCTAACCAACTTTATTGTCATCAATAGGGCTGTGCTCATGATGGATTAACACTGGGTATTTGTAGATAACGTAACAATGAGTAATGTATTGTACCTGCTCTTTTGGTATATTATATTACAAAGAGTGCTAGAGAACTTTGTCTCTAGCATGATTAAAATTGTGATGTCTGAATTTATGCGGGCATTCCACTTGGGTTGGGAACCGGAGGGTTGTCGGTTCAAGTCACAGACATGCAGACAATGTGGAATCTGGAAGTTGGTGTGGTAGCTGGAGAGGTGCCAGAGCACTTTCTGAGTACTGCTGAGGAGCCCTTGAGCAAGGCACAGAACCCCCAACTGCTCTGGTGTGCTCCCTACATAGCAGTGTTTAGCATACCCACTCTGACATCGCACTAATGCATGTCCACAAGTCCTGTTTGTGCATGTGTGTGTAAACCAAAACTTCCCACAGGGATTAATAGACAATATAAAATTCCATCCAAAAAAAATACAGACTGATGGCCATAGGTCATTTGCCAAACATTCACTACTTACTTGCTCAACTGCAATCCAAGCAACAAGGTGTGATTTATGTGCATAACCTGTGATATTGTGTGCTGTTGGTATTGGTTCAGTTCCAATTGCTCATCTTTAGTCTCGACCTTTAATGAATTCATAAAACTAATTCTGCAAAGACAAAAGCTTTTCTATCCCTAACATTTCCACATCTGTGAAGGTGAATGTGAGTCAGTCATCAATTTTTTAAACTTTGATAAGATACAACTACAGCGGTGTCATGAAAAGCATGCATACATGTATGTTCAGGTCTTTAATAGTTGATTTTCAATTTTTAGGTGAGCAATGTATTGTACTTGTTAAATCAAGAAGTTGTTCTAAGGATTTCTAAGTCATATTTAGTCACAATCCAAATCAGCTTGCAAGAAAGGAGAGGACACTACGTTTATATTCATGTTGTTATATGCCCTGATTAGAAATGGGAACAATCCAAACTTATATCGATATCGGGCCGATATTGGCGTAATTTACGTATCGGAAATTGGAATGATTACTCAGATCCACGTCACCGATCAAGAAAGATCATAGGGCACTTTAAATATTCTCAGCTAGCACAGTATCGCTTTGAAGACATACAGACTGAAGTGCAAGTACCTACAAATTGTCTCCATCACGACGTGCAGACGAGATGGAACAGCTCCTTCTATGTGATTATACAATACTTCACACTTCAGTTTAAAATATTTAATTTGAAAACCTGACAGTTGTTGCTGATTCCTGTTTGTATGTGAAGCCAGAACAATGCACAAAACAACAAAAAACAACGAATTATGATTTTTTTTAAAAATCACAATCAGTATCGGTATTGGCTTGGAACTGAAAAAAAAGTGGATCGGTCCATCTCTAGCCCTGATATGCAAATGTGTTTTTCTAGAGGTTGATGACTAGCTGAGTGATTGGGCACTGCAGTCAGTGACAAACACTTTCCCAATACATGTAAATAAGGGCGCACTCACTAAGCAATCCGTACCATGCCCAAGCATGCTTCAAAGTCCGGTTCGTTTGACCAGTGTGAGTGCTCTGATCCACGGTACACTTCCTTGGTCATGGCACGCTTCAAAGAGGTGTACTTCGGCCAAGTACAAATAAAATCAGGATTTATCAAACATGCAGACGGTGATCGTATGCACATCGGTAGGTAATCAGTGTTGATAAATCCCGCCTGTTCTTAACCAGCAAGCTCGTGCATATTCAGGGACATTTGCATTCAGAAACGCCTCCACTAAAACATTTATGGGAACAACACACCTCTTTTTAATATAAGTTTAGTGGGAATAAAATCATCGTGGCACAAAAGCGAGAAGCATTTGCAGCTGAAGGATAAAAGAAAGCTCCACAATTTCACAGAACGGTGCATTTACAGCGTCATCGGGGGCACAGCTCTCTCTGGGGAAAAAAATCAAACAGTGACGCTCTCACAAGAGAACGAGCTGCACAAAACAGATCAGTGCGCTCTTTTGAAACACACTTACTGCGGAGCGCAAGGTTCGCAAAATCATCTAATAAGGCAAAATGAGACATAGTAACATTTCAAACGCCTGTCCCAGCGGACTTTTTAAGGTTTTGGAACAAATTAAGGCAACACGTCTGTTTCAAACTAGACAAAATCACTTATTTGTGGTTTTTAATTAAAGAAAACTCGGAACATGCATCTACGTTGAGATTGATTCAGGCGTGCTGTGACTCTCGTGGTGCTTTTTATTTGGGGGGCAGGACAACTTTGCTAATGTTAGTGCACCCTATGAGTGGACAAGGAAAAATGATCACTTCTATTACATATTCCATATTTATATGCAGATATCTGTTTATGGATATAAGGAAGGAAACCGAAAGTTTTTAATATTTGGAAAGCAATGCTTTAGCTTAACACAAATGGTTTATATTTTAATGGACACCGTTGCTGCTGTGTTACATTAAGCGTCCTTGGGTTTCATGAAAGGCGCTATATAAATCTAAGTTATTATTATTACATGCCTCCTCCTTATGTGGCCATTGAGGGCTTTCTGTATAAGAAGTTCTGGTAGTTCAGTTTCTTAGGCTTTAAAAGTGACTGCTAGGAGAACTGTAGGAAATAATTCACAAAGTTATTTTGGTTTGTGTAAAAGCTACCTGCGGTAAACCTCTTAGTTAGAAAATGGTCATTACATTATTAAATTGTCAAGGACACTATCTCTACCAGAATAAAATAAATTGAAGTTCAGACTGGTCGGAGTGAATAAGAAAGATGAGCAGCATGTGTGTTTGAGTCTGTAAGCTGTTGTGAGGATACACACTTCATGTCAGAGCTGCCTTGTTAATTGTGTCCTTGCATTTATCATTCATTTGTGTGAACGTGTGTTAGTAAAGTTCATTTATTTGAGCCTGTACTGAACATGCATTTACTGGGTTTGAGTATTAATATCTGTTAATTAACCAGTAGCTCTGCTGCCCTGGTGCTGGGGTGAGAGATGGAGAGAGAAAGTGGCCTACAGACCCAAAGAGAAAGAGAGGGAGAGAAAGAGGATCAAAGTCGGGGACCGTGGCCAGGGGGGCCCCCTCTGTGCTTAGATGAAATGTGGCGGCTGCAAACTTTAAAGACTTCCTGCCATTAGCCTGGACCTTGTCCCCTCGCAGGCCTGGACCTCCTCCTGCGTCTTCTACCCTCACCCCCACCCAACAAGGACACAGAAAAAAGGAAGCGAGAAACGGAGGGAGAAAGACAAAGTACAATGAACATAATGACTACTGCCTTCTATTACCATACACACAGTACAGCTTACAGATTATTATAAGAGTTAGTCTGCCCTAGTGGGAAACCTTTTCAATGCATATTGGCCCTCTGTACTTCACCAGTTTAGATTTTAGATTAGATATACTTTACTGTCCCCGAGGGGAAATTTTGCATCGTGTAAAATTGCAGAGAAAACACACAACTATGTGCAACTTGCAAACAATAAAAACATAAAAACGTTAGACCAGAAAAACGTAAAAACATATCAAGTAACTCATAAAATACATTAAAACATATAGTCCCCATTTTCAAAAAACACTGTTTAAACTGGATACATTTATTGGTCATAATATTGAAGTCGACAATGTCTCAAACTTTAATTAATGACTGGAATCCCTGAGCAGCCCCTTGAGAAAAAGGTACTATTATTGAGCCACAATCAAAGTGCTGGGACCAACAAAAAACTTAAATTGTGTGAAATTTTAGTGGGACATATTAAAACTTTTATATATTTAATCACCTCATCATTAGAAAGACACATTTTCACATACTTCAACCCTATGTGAGTTTACTTTGCAATCTTGCATAATTGGAGCAGTAACTCATACTTGGTTGTGTGTTTTTCTGTGTTCATTCAAATTCTTTGCCCCCTTCAAGAAAGCACTTCCACCTGGGCCACATTAGAGAGAGGAAGTGTCTTTACTGTCCTTTCGCCAGTGCATACACACAGATACACACACACACACACACACACACACACACACACACACACACACACCTGACAGAACCAGGGGCGCAACTTGACCATCTCTCAGGGCGGCGTTGAGCAGAGGAAGCTCACCAAGGGCTAACGAGGGAGGATCAAAGAGCGCATTACCATGCCTCCCCCTCTTCCTCTCACTCTGTCTCTCTCCATTCCTCTCTCTACCGTTCACATGCAATAAGAGGCCTGCCGGCAGCCAGTCCTTGTGCTTGTTAGGCGGTGACAATAGGACGTGCCCTGAGCCAAAGGAAATGAATTATTTACCCCGCTCCCTCTTGTACTCTTGAAGAAAGAAAATAAAATCCCTTTTCTTGTATTACCATTGAACCCACAGCCCCTGTATTACTTGCACGCCTTGTTCTGTGGCCTTAGATGTTAAATGCTCGGAATAATTTTGTTCCTTCTGTTGGCAGCGATATCCATCCCAGGGTTTCCTTTGCAGCAACACAGAAGAAAAAGGAGGTATACTTGAAGTGAAGAGAAGGCAATATACATTCCCAAACTAACAAGACCCAGCTTCTGTGCAGTAAAAGGTGAGGTCAAGTTAGAGTAGGTTAGATGGTTGTTGTGTTGCTTGGTGTGTGTGTGTTTGTGTATAAATGTGAGTATATGTTTGCTTTTGAGATTGGCCCTGACAAGCGCACAGCTGATTACTGATGCACAGCTGATCCCATGACCACCTGTTACGCAGGGGAGACCTTCACAGGTTAACACTATCCTCACTCAAGAGCTTACATGAGCTAAGATTGGCTGACATTAGTGCATCTGTATGATGTGTGCGTGTGTATGTGTTTGAAGCTACTTTTTGCACAATACAATGTGCCCTTGGTAAAGTGGCTCTCATAATTATTTCATTTATTCTCACACGTCTTCTCTCCCTCTCCCTTCCCCAATTGCACTTCCCTAATCATAATTCTTCATCACCCTCTTACTCCTCCTACTTCTTTCTTTCTCTCTGCTCTTTTTTTTCATCTGTCCTCCCCTCCTTATTTTCTGTCTCTGCTTATCTTTCTTCCTCCTCTGTCCTTCGCCCTTGCCCTGCCTCTTTTCTTATAGGAGCCGTAATGACTGTCTTTGAAACAAGGGGGAGTAATGGTCACCTTGATAATGATGATGGTCGTGTTGGTGAACGGCACTAAGGGCACGGGGGGCGGAGTGTAGCCTGTCAGTGAGGGCTCACCTCGCTTGCTCTCCTGTCCCGACGTCAGAAGCAGAAACTAGAGAACAGCAAAACTGGAGATTGTTCTTTTCTTTTCTCTTATTTCTTTTTCTCCATTTGCCTGTTAGATCAATACTCAGAGAGCTGGAGCCGACACAATGTGCTGCAGGCTACACTGGGGCCTGTGTGGGCCCCAGACAATCCATCTCTATACACTTGTACTGGTGAGGGACATGAAAGCGCCTTCATTAGCTGCACCAAAAGACTCATATTTCTCACAGGGCATAAAAGGCCATTGTAAAAACGCCCTGTTCCCTTTCAAACATAAAACGTGTCAGACAGCACAAAAGGATTCCAGTTGTCACAGAGAGCGAGGATCATTACCCAACAAGTCGACAGAGCAGGCCGTGCAAAGCGAACGTGGCAATGAGAGGAAGTCGTGATTAGAGGAGTACAGAAGAGGCGAATGAGGTAAGAGTTTTGATGAGGATCCTAAAGAGGAAGCCTGATTCAAAAAAGGGGCAGAGATGGATGAAGAAGGAGAAATGGTTTCAAGGAGAGGGCTGTGATACAACCACAAGGCAAACATATTTCTAGGTAGTTTTTCTCCTTCAGGCAGCTTTAGCTGTTTTTTCTTTCTGACTTCCTGTGTGTATGAACCTTGAGTAAGGGGAGCATCTGTTCTAAAAGCTCCTTTCTGTAGTCCTTGGACAGATCATTACTGCACTGCTAGTCTATTATCAACATCACAGGCCTTGCACACCGTTGTTCAAGCTTCTCCCAAACAGAGTTTCAACAATAGAGACAGCTTTCTGGATTTCAATGGTCCCACACACCCCCCCTTTCCCGGCACCTAACTGCAGGGAAACTGACCCAATACATGACTAGCAAAGGAACTCAATTACTGGTAGGGTAACACAGTCAAAGCTGTCTCAGTTTCACAATGTCCACAGTGGAATTGTTCAGGTAGCAAATCTGTGTGCTTGCAGGGACTTTGTCCCTCATGAAATATAACTGGAATTCAGTAAGTACTACGGAGACAAAAGAAGAGAAATAATGAAGCTTGGATATCAGTACTGAGACCTCTAACAAAACAGGCTGATTGAGATAGACCTCTCTATATGCTGTACAACAGACAATGATGTATCTCTTATGCAAGCTCTTGATAAGCGACGAAACACAGACAGCAATGACCTGCCGATCAGAGGTAACGAGGGAACATTTGTTTCGTTGCTTTCAAAGAAAGAGCAAATGAGTCCCATGAGCCATGACCAAAATCAATGCAGTAGAACCCAGAAAATAAAAAAGGTCAAAGAAAGAGGTGGAATAAAAAGGCTTAAAAATATATAAGAGACAGGTATTTATATCTGCATAAAGCAATGGCATTTGCATCACTTTTTTAATCATGCATAGCAGAAATTAAGGTAACTTAAAAAATACAATTTAGTTATTTTTCTTTAGTTCTTCCTTTTTTAAACAGTACTTTGTGGTAAGGAGTTTTACCTTTTTATTGTACCTTTATTGGATAGGACAGCTGGAGAGAGAGCTAAACTGGTGCCCTGCATTTGATCATTTTAAGGTGGCATGTTCATGTGAAACTTAAAATTGTATGCTCCTATCAATTCAGAAGTGTGTCTCAGAAGTGAGAATCTGCTTTCTATTGAAGATGATCAGGCTTGCTGCTTTTTGCACTTTTTCTGTGCACCCTAATCTTCAAGGCAGGGGTGCTGGTGGACGAGTGGTTAGTCTGTTCACCCCATGTACAGAGGCTGTAGTCCTTGAAGTGGGCGGCCCGAGTTCAAATTTGACCTGTGTGTCATGTCATTCCCCACCCTCTATCTCTGATTTCAAACTCAACCCACTGTCCTCTCTCACTAATAAAGGCACAAAAAATGTTTTTTAAATCTACGAAGCCACTTCTTTGGATTGACCTATTTAGGAATTAAAGTGCTGATTGGAACAAAAACAGCACTTTGAACAGGAGGTGATGGTGGGGTCATATAATGAAAAAAGTTTCCATATTTGTATTGGAGCGGATCAACTTGTTTGGGCGGCTTAAAAGACTCGTTACATTATTAAGCCACACTGTAATGATTTGTTTTCAAGTACAACAAGGCCGTGTTCAACATTTACAACCAGTGTTGGGCTACGGTTGTGTGTGTATGTGTAAGTAGGGGAGGGAAAAGGAGGGGCCATCTCAGAAGACTTGTTCAAGATGGAAAGCCACTGGTGACCTGTGTAGTTTAAGACCACAATATTACTCCAACAGCAAGATTACATGGTACTTACAGGAGGTCAGGCTGCAGAGGGAGCCCAGGGGGAGTAAAGGAGGAGGGGTGTAGCAAGTGAAACTGATTCAGTCCGTGTCCAGTTTTCTACCACATGGTGCTGACACATTGACTCGAGGATTATGTGTGTCACAGTAGTAAAATTAAAATGGTTATTTGGTAAACTCCACCTGTAGGTGGCCCTATTGAGCTTACAACTAAGAACAATTTTAAGGCCACTGATGAGCCTTCCAGAGCTGTCGTAGCCAAACTTGACGAAAAACCAGGGAAGGGAGGTGTTCACTTGAGAACCTCCTTTAAGTGTTGGCTCTCACCGACCACCTATTTTCAAAGATGGGTTGTGTTGGCCACCAAGGTAAATGGTAAATGGACTTGAGCTTGTGTAGCGCTTCTCAAGTCTTCTCTCTTCTACACCGCATGTCACACCTCCCCATTTACACACTGATAATAATAATAATAATAATACATTTAATTTGTAACACACTTTACATTTTTGCAAAAAAATCTCCAAGTGCTACAGGAAGAAAAAATTGAAATAAAAACAAATTTAATCAACTAAGCAACTAACAAAACTAAAAGCACCAGCAGAAGGCTTTGTTAAAAAGGTGGGTTTTTAGGGCCCTTTTAAAAGCGTCAGCAGACTGTGGAGCCCTTAGCTGCTAGGGGAGAGCGTTCCACAGACTGGGAGCAGAGGAGCAGAAGGCCCGGTCACCCATGGTGTGGAGTTTAGTCCTGGGGGGGTGGAGCAGGTTGGTGTTTCCAGAGTGGAGGCTTCGTGTGGAGGATTGTGGGGTGAGGAGTTCTTTGAGATAGAGAGGGGGCATTTCCATGGGTGCACTGGTAGGTGAGAAGGGTGACTTTGTATTGAATCCTGAATGAAATAGGGAGCCAGTGTAGTGTCTGAAGGATGGGTGTGATGTGGTCATATTTACGCACTCTCATCAGGACCCTAGCAGCGAACTGAGACTGAGAACTGTGACCGGGCATTTCTGAGGGACTTTGAGTAGGCTTTTTGGTGTTCTCGATATGCTAGCCTGTGCACAGTGAGTCCTGAGACCTTGAGACGCCGTTCAAGGACACGACCAGTCTTTTCCGCAGCTCTGAGGTGTACCAGGGGGCTGAGCGTGGGAACGTGACTGTTCTGGTTTTGAGAGGGGTGTGGAGATCCAGGAGACTGTTTAGGGATTTGTTGTAAAATTCCACTGCTTCACTGGTTGATGAGAAGTTAGCAGAGGAGAGATGTTGAAGGTCTAGTGTTAGTGAGTCCGGGTTGATGTTTTTTAGATTTCTGAAGTTAATCTGGCGCTTGGGTTTGGTGAGAGCAGACTGGAAAGGCAGCTCCATTGAGACAGCCTTGTGGTCAGACACACCCAAATCATATGCTAATACATTTGTAATGGGTGCAGAGCGAGTGATAACCAGATCAAGCGTGTGCCCCCTGGTGTGAGTGGGGACATCAACATGTTGAGTTAGGTTGAGACAGTCCAGTAGTTCTAAGAACTCAGCTGCAGGGGGTGTCGATGTGGATATTGATATCTCCAAGTATAATGTTGGCAGAGGTTGTGCAGAGTGAAGAGAGAAGGTCGTGCATCTCTGAGATGAAGGTTGAGTTTGGTTTGGATGGCCGGTAAATGAGAAGAATTGTCATGGTGAAAGGGGGTTTACATTTAAATGCAAGGCATTCAAATGAGGACAGTTCAGACAAGGGCAGGGAGGACAGTTAAAATGAATTTCTGAAAAAGACAGCTACACCGCCACCCCAACGCCCAGAGCTGCGGGCTTTCTTGAGGTAGCTGTAACCAGGAGGACAGACTTCATTCAGGGAAGAGAAGACGCCTGGCTGGTGCCAAGTTTCAGTTAGGCACATTAAGTCAATGCCCTTGTCCGAGATGTGATTTTGAATAAAGGATGATTTATTTGAGATGGATTGTGCATTAAAAAGCTCTATTTTGACTGCTGAGGAAGAGGAGAATCGTTGTAGAGAAGAAGAAGACTGGAGTCCACTCCACGTTTTCTGTGCTGCTTGAAGTTTGGTGATCTTGCGGAGTTTCCAGTGCTACTTGTTCCAGGGACGGCAGCGTACTGATGACATCGCACTGATGACATCGCAGACGTGCGACAGTGCACTCGGCTGAGGACCAGATAGATGGAATGGAGTGACCTGGCTTGAAGTAAATAAACTTTTGACGGGAGCTTCTGTTGATGTAACGGGGCCGACGCAGAAGTCCAAGTTGTTTAATGGCTGTGATGCATGTTGAAGTGGTCCAATTGTTGAGTGTCAACAGTTGCGGGATAAAATATGTCAACATCATGCCATTCATGCCGGTCGCCGGTGGTGTTAGCCTGGAGTCAGCGCGTAGCCACCGGCCACACGTTGACTGGAGGGCAGGTAGCTTTCGGCTAGCTGGCAGTGGAGTTAGCGGTCAGTACAAACCGTGCAAAAATGGCTTGAAGTTAAAAACGTGTATAAATGTTTAAACTTTATTTTAAGTGTTAAGTGTCTTGCCCAAGGACACACCGGAAATGTGGCTTCAGGAGCTGGGGAGAGAACCCCTCTGCAACCTGCCCAAAGAGCGATGTATTTGACTGTTGAAAAAGGCAGGACATGTACTGAAAAAAATCAACAAAGAGATTAGACTTTGTCCACAGGTGTCACCAAAATCCAAATCGTAACTGAAAGTTCCTCACAGGAGCTTTAAGCTTTTTATTTGACATTGTCTTGCTGGTGCACCCACCCCAGACCTCCTAAATGGTGAGCTTCCTCTGACCAATCAAATGGCTTTTTACAGCGCAGGTGACACCTACCCATTCACACACTAATGACAGCGGCTGCTATGTAAAGTGGTTATCAGTATTAACTCATCCAATGTATATGCTGCGGACAAAGCAGCAGGAGCAACTAGGGGTTACAGTAAGTGTCTCACCAAAGGACACATCGAACATGTGGCTGCAGGACGACCGACTCTACTACTAAGTCACAGCCGCCGCTAAAGGCCCTGACACACCAAGGAGACCGTCAGCCCGTCGGTGAGCAGTCGTCGCCCTAGTTTTTGCAGTGTGTCCAGCTTTGTTGCTACCCGTCAGCCCTAGGCCTTTTTTTTTTACCAATTCTACATGTTGAATTGGCATGAACTGTAGCCTGCACGGTTGGGGGTAGGAATCTCTCTGATTGGCTGTTCAGCTAAGCGAAACAGGAGAGCCAGTGCAAGAGAAGAAATACGGAAGTGCCTCTTCTATTCTTGTTCCACTAATAAAAGACCAAGGGCTGACAACGCCAGCGCCATTTTCAACTTTTTATCAGACATATTTCTCGATTAGAAGTTCCTATATTACGAGTGTTGAGCGACAGCAGAGAGAAAATTGTCTTCTCATATCACAACAGTTTATTTATCCGGTTTCCCATTTTTGGAATGACAATTACTGACTAGCGCCCCCTGCTGGCATGGAGAGTTATTGCCTCTAACGCATGCGCAGAACGTTGGCTGTCGGCTGTAGTCTTTGTGGTGTGTTCAAGCGCAACTTTATGGCCAAGACAAAAGGCGTTGTGCGCCGACGCTACAGATGGCCTTCGTCGCCACTAGTTCTTTACCGTCTGCTTGGTGTGTCAGGGCCTTAACAGAGATCATCCAAGATTTAACTTTTTTTTTTTTTTTTTTTAAAGCAGCCCTTAAGATTTACACCCATTAAAAACAAATTTCAGGCAGTTACTGTAAAAGCACAATACCAAGTTGCCATCTGCGTGAAACAAGAAAAATTACTTAAGAAAAGGGGTAGAAGTGGAGGAAAAATCAAATCAATACGATTTGTGTGAGACAGTATCCTTTAATTTAAGCTTTTTGCAAAATACCTTAAAAACATATATTTAATACATAGGGTCCTGATCCAAGCCTTTTGAAACTGTTGATTTGCAGATTGCCCGTTATAAAAATGAGGTGCCTGGATACCAAACTGAACTAGTCTTTCTTTTTTTGTGTGGTTTATGTACTGTTTATAGGAACTGTATAAAGCACAGCTACAAGGCCATGTGATGGAAAAGCATGCTGCCTCACGTGTTAGCAGCCTTGACCAAGAAAAATTGCATTCCTACCATTTAAAATTGCCTCTCGGCTTTTTTTTTATTTTTTTATTTTTTTATCATTATTATGTGGCACTAATGTCCTGTCATGTGCCTTTTTTATATCCTTTGAATACATAAATTGCAAAGACTTTATAGCATGTAATTCATATGTTAATCTGTGGTACATGGCAACATTAGTTACGACATTTGTAGGAGTTAATCTGATAATGCCCCAACAAGCATTATATTAAGTGTAGTTCAATCTTAAATACACTGTTAGGGTGCTTAAGCACATTAAGGGCAGTTTGACCAATGTGACTATGACTATACTGCAGTTTATTTAAAGTGAGTCCAAGTGTATCTGAATACTATGTTCAAAGTGTGGGGGAGGCACAGCTGATGGAGATAACTTATCTCCGCAAGTCGACCAAGGAGTACTTCTGTCACTTGGCTGGAGCATGTGATTGCAGGTATATGCAGATTCTATCAGAGGACGGGCGAGTCGTGAGCACAGAGGCTTATCAGGAGTTTGCAGGAGCCGGCTCTCCTACAGCGGGATCCACAAGCACCTGTTGAAAAGGAGCGCAGAAGCTTCTGAGCTCGACACGATAAGCGCTGACGGTGAACGCACCGGTCACACTGAAGAGTAGGATGCTCTGAGGAAAATGTTGATCGCAAAACAAACAAGCTGAAAAAGGAAGGCTAAGGTTGTCATCTGAAACGTGTTTCTTTACTCTTAAGAAACACAGTAGTCTCAACGTAACCACTATTTACTGATCATGTTACTTCAACATTTTTTGCACTACTCACCACTGCTCTGTTTCATATTTAATCATGTAAATATTAGTCTTTTCTTATTGTGTTTATTGTTGATATTTAATGTTGTACCTATACATAAGAGAGCCCAGTTCACCAAAGTTAAATTCCTTGTGTGTGTAAGAATACCTGGACAATAAATCTGATTCTGATTCTGATTTGGATATACATGATATACTGCTGTTCTTTTCCTGTTTTATTTATTGTTTTTATTAGCAGAGGTGAAATGTTCTAAGCCAGACTGGCCACGCTGAATCTTTGTTAAGATCAGCGAGCAGAAAGCACATGTGCTCTGAGGGAGGTTCACCACCATAATTACCAAGCGCTCCCGGTTGCATCTGCCTCATGCTAACTGGTGACAAGCCAACCGACAACATGCACTGAAAACAACATTCCCTCTCTGCTGGCACTGCTGCCGCTCGCTCATTGCTTTTTTTTTTTTAAGCTGTGTCTCTCAGCCTCTTTCTCTCCCTCTCTCTGTCCCCATCTGTCTCTCTTCCTCTTTTATCTCTTCGTATTCTACATCTTTGTCACATTTCATTTTTTTTCTCTCTCCTGAACTCTCTTTTTCTCCCCCCTCCTACTCTTGTTTCTACTCCTCCTCCCTCTGTTCTCTCGCTCCTCTCTGCACCCGCGGCCATGTGGTCCAGGCGAGGGAGCAGGGTGACAGAAGCCGGACCCTTTGGTGTCACAAGTTCCTTATCTCGCTTACGAGGTGCTGCCGTGCATGTGAACTGAGTGTTTGTGCCCGTTTGTCTGTGGCGCTGTGGCGCTGTTCTCAAGGGCAAAGTGAGGTGTGAGAGGATGATGCACTTGATACACTGTGAGAAGAGGAGGAAGAAGTGAGGGAAAAGAGTGGAGGAGAGACTTCTAGAGGAGGGAGGGAGAGGCCAAGATTGAGCTGCTTGCGCTGAGTACGCCTCCTACTGGACCTGAGTTAAGTCATCAGAGAGCATCACTTTAAAAAAAAAAAAAGAGATACATGTTTTGTGGATTAAACGGTTATATTATTTTTAAACTTTAAAATGTCTCTGGGTCGCTGACATAAAAATATATAATTAAGGGTTAAGCTGGTGTGTGTGCATAAATGTTCCGCTTGGAAATAAAAGGTTACATAGAATTTATTTTTGAAAAATATTTATTTTAAAGCAAATTCCAAGACTGAGACCTTAGAAATCTTATTAAAGTCTGACTAACACAATGAGGAAAAACTTACTTAATACTTATCTCATAAAGTACATTCAAAACTGAAACTCTGAATTTCATACAAGTGCTTCCCATCATTACAAATATTAAAATCTAAATATTTTCTTGCAACATTTTCTGTACTTTTTGAAGTGAGATCAGCATATTACAATTTTAGTGTATAATCCTTTAGTTCCTGCTTTAATGATGTACTCTCATTCTGACTTAAAATGGATTGGATAAGGCAGATATACTTTATTTTGACCCGACTTGTCCAGGGACTTACTCTATTTTACAATTGTTCTCAAAGTTACTTGAAAACAAGACAATTCTTTATTTAAAGATTCTATGAAACGTGCCACTTTCGCTGTACTGCCTTTGACAATGTGTTTTTAACGTTTTTGAAGTGAATATATATATTAGACAATGGTCTCAGAAAAATGACAGTCGCTGACATATAAATAGCTTGGGGAAAAAGCTGCTAGAGAGTTGGGTGAATTTCTTTTGTCTTTAGTCCTTTTCCATGATGACCTCTTCTGAAGCGATCTGAGAGTTCCAGTATGGACTTATGGATGGCCTTAGAGCACAATCTCTGGGCAAATATTCCTACAAAAAGAGGCAGAGGTCTTTGACTGCTTCTGCCTGTAGCTGACAGACAGAGCAGGATGCCTTGACTCTTGGACTGGAGCCCTTTTGTGTGTGGCACAGACGCCGAGCAGACATTGCACAGCCGTTGCGTGGACGTGGAGGCCTCGGGTCGCCGCTACACTGTTATTAAAAACAGTGTGATAGCATGTGGGCTGTTCCCTCTTCTCTCCCTGTCCTGTGAGAAGAAATTCTCTTTCTTTTCAGCCTTTGAGCACAATCAGTCGCTCCTCCTTTGCCCTGTTTTCATTAACAGAACTACTGCAGCCCTTTGTTTCTCCTTTATGTACTGGGCTAACCAGCTGACTATATTTACTTCCTTCCTAGGAAAATATTTATCCTTGGCTGTGTTTCCTGTATACCTCTAATACCATGTTTTCCTATAGATTTCCTAGATTTCCCAACTTTGGTCTAGCTATATCAGTTTTCAAAGATCTTAGGCTGAAAACAATTCATGCAGCCGTGTTATGAGTTGCTGACTTGTGCACCCACCATCCATATCCCAAACTGTGAGACAAGTGTTTTTCAAGATGATCTGTTGGAGGTCCTTGAGGAAGAAGGCAACAATTGTCAGGGTTTACAAGTAAACAGTGGGCAAAGAAACATATCCCGTCATTCACATCTACTAAGTGAAATGGCAAGCATATAGAAGAAAAGGCTTTTTTTTCTACATCTATCTGACTGTTTGCTGTTTTAGACCTTTTGAAATGTCACAGTGAGTTTTATGGATGTTATACTTACACAGCCTGTGTCTATTATCATTCACACACATACGTTGTATGATGTATTTTGGACCAATTTCATTAATGATCAATTTGTCCCTGTTTGTTGGCTTGCTGGTATGACGTGTAAGACTGACCAGGGTCTTGACTAGCTTGTAACTGAGAAACACTTGCAACTGCAATCAACTATCAGCAGAAAAGATATGATGGTTTAGCCAAACAGTGGCAAAAAATCCTCATTTCCCTCTCATTTCCTCCTCATTTCCCTGTTCACTTTGCTGTGAGAGTGGCATAAAATGGTTCTATTACAATGCCCATCACAAGCCCCTTTTTAAAAGTGGATACAGATGCAAACACAGGTATTCAGGAGCCAAAAACATTCACATTACAAAGACTTGACAGAAATGTGTGCACTCAGGTGTAAGGGTTCATATGCATAGTCAAATTGTATGCGAAACACTAGCCTCAAAGATCATGTCAACAAAACAAATATAGACTGGAACAAAGCAGCAACAGAGCAAGCAAGCAAGGCTGCTTATAGGTCAGGAAGGTGTCTGTAAGTTCTTTATGATTGGGCAGGTCAGGCACAATACTGGAACATGACTGTGGTGTTTCTGATGTCACAACACAAAGATACTTCCTGATCCAGACTTGTGAGCACTTAACTCTAAAAGTCATGGAGCAAAGGTCAGTCAAGCAAGCAACAAACAAATGGTAAGATGAGCTACCCCTCTGGCAAACATTTTCTCAGTTTTCTCTATCAGGTAACAGGTCAAAAGTCAGGAAGCTGAGCACCCCAAATTATTGTGCCCTAAATAAACTATAATGCAACTCACATTTTAAGACATTGAATATGTTAAGAGCAAATGATTGTGCTTTACATGCAGCAAGACAAAAGGGGATTTTGCTGAGATTGAGTGGCAGATGTACTACAGCCTATCAAAGGAAGAGACAAGAGTTCATGTAATGTATGGTTGCACCTGCAAATAAATGAAACCACTGTGATTGGTCAAGACTTTGTGCTTGATTCTAGGTTGAAGCTAGTTGCTACCGATTGTTGGCTTCAAAGTGGTTGTTGCAAGAATCAATGGCTATTGGTGTATTCTGCGTGCATATTTTTTGAGCTGTTACAGCGAGTGTAGCTCAGACTCCAACGTAATCAGCACAGATTCAATCACCATTCTTTGAAGTACACACAGAATCAGAAAAGGCCAGATAAAATGTTTTTTGTGGCGATTAATCATGCATAAAGGAAACACGATCTCGCAAGTAAAAATGGAGAAAACACCAGAGGGTCCATGAGCCAAGTATGAATCAGGATTCAAATCAAGCCTAAGATCTCAGCATGGCTTACACCAAGTCCAGACCAAATGAGAGGAGGTTAACCACTTTATCTATTGGGCTGGACAAGACAGACTACAATGAATAAAGGCTAAATGTTATAAGCATCTAAAGGATATATCATTCAGTTAGTCTGTCGTCAGGTCAAAAAGTCAGATTTGCTTTTTCTACTGGATCCTTAAGTTTAGTCAGGTAGACTGAAAATCAGCTAGTGGGTCGGTCAGAGAAACAGGCAGACTGACTGACAGGCGTTATTCCTGGCTGTTCGACTCAGGAGATAAAGGCGAAAAATGGGGAGACAGGAGGCCTATGAAAGGTTTATCCACAACTGACCTCAGTTACTCAAAGTTAAATGGAAGACTAGAAAAGCACTATATAAGCTCAAGTCCATTTAACATTTACCAACTACTCAAAGCGCTTTTACACTGCATGTCACACCCACCCATTCACACACTGATGGTAGTGATCACTATTTAGTATCATCCATCAGAAGTAACTAATCCCATTCATACACCACCACCAGCAGTGGGAGCAATTCAGGGTCAAGTGTCTTGCCCAAGGACACAACGAACATGTTGCTCAGCTGGGGATCGAACCCTCGACCTTCCGGTTGAGAGGCGACAACTCTACCAACTGAGCCAAAAAAATCTCTGAAGAAAAAGTTTACCGGCGATTTAATTAATATTGATGACAAAGTGAAAAATTTGCAAAATATTGATTCGTCTTTGAAAATTCAGAAAACATGCCGATTTAACATTTACTACAGAAACCCTGCATCTCCCAGAAAGTTAGAAAGTTCTATGTCTTATAAATAACACTTACACCTCACCACCCGGCTATCCTCCTTGTCTGTCTCTCTTGTTCTTTTTCTGAAACTGGTTAGTTCTCCCTTATCCATTCTCTCTCTCTACTGTTTCCTTTTCTCTCATCTGTCTTTCCTAGAAGGGGCACGTCAGATGTAAACAAAGCCCAACGCCAGGCACTAATTAAATAGATGAGCGGTATTAACATAACCTGAAAGCCCCAGCCAATTGTAACCCCCCTCCACTTCCCTTTAATACCCCTCCTCCTCATCCCTCCATCCATTTTTTGAATTTTTTTTTCCTTGTTGTTGTGATCCGAGCAGTGAGCGCCAATTGTGGGCAGTGTAATTACCATTAGGACAGAAAGCCTAGCATGTCTTTGATATGGTAATGATGCTTCATGTACACCCTGTACACCCTCCAACCTCCAACCCCCCCCATCCCTATCCAGCACACAACACACACACCCATTCAATCACCTCCTTCTCCTGTAACCCCCCCTGACACACACACTTCCAAATAATCTCACCCATGAATATCAAGTAGGGCAACTCGTCAACACCTGATAGTGACGGCTGCAGTTTTGTGTGAGATGCTCGAGGGTGATGGGAGGGGTGAGAGAGCAATAGAGATGGATGGTTAAAGAAAAAGCGTATGGTGGGATGGTTTGAAGAGACAGAGGGCAAGGATGTGGGCAGGAGTGTGGTACTAGCATACGTATTAAAATAAGCAGGCAGAAAGAGGAGGGGAGGCATGATAAAAGAACGAGAAAGAGTGATAAGGGAAGAGGAAAGTGACAGATGACATGTCTTCAGCTATAGAGGAGAGAAGGTGGAAGTGCAGGAAGGCAGGCTTGTGAGGACAGTGTATTATCACAGAGCTAGCTGCTTGATCATCAGCTCTTGCTTTAATTATTAATTTCACTTGTCAGGCATTATTAAGTCCTCTTTAGAATTTCAGTGTTGGTCTGACCAGACAAGAACACCCCTTGGTGCTAGCATTGTTCTAGTGACATTTCCCTCTTCTCTTTTCCTTTCCCTTCATCCTTTCTTTTTTTTCACGGTCCATGCATTGGTAATAAAGACCACTTCTCCATACTTGGAAACACCACTACTCTTTTCTCAGTCTCTACTGGTATCTTTCCTCTCTTCTGACTCCTGCTCCCTTTCCCTCCATCATCTCCCATCCTCTGTGTCCAGGCTCTGGCCTCCAGCCCACAGATGGAACAGGAACAAACCGACTGCCCAGCTCCCTGCTGTCTCCCTCTCATCCCAACTACACACACCATCCCTCCAATGCCTCCATCAGGCCAAATCAGCAGCCTTTCCCCTCAACACCGCGTGGCCCTGGCCATGCGCACAAAATAGCCATGGACCTGGATCCTATGAATAAGAGAGAGTGACAAGTCTCATGGGGACACAATGCACAATGTCAGCTGCGCACAGTGTCCTGTTCATTCAGAGTCTTGCCTTTTGTGTTGCTAAAAACACAGTGCCTTTGGCTCTGCAACATGAAGCTTATGCCAAGCTAAAGAAAAAACTTGGATTCGACACAAAAAATAACCCAATTAAACATCAAAAAAGATACAGTATGCGCAGCATGTAATTGTGTGAACCTGAGCTGTACACTTTTTTTTTAAGAACAAATGTATTCATTGAAGAATGGCTATACAGTTCAGTTTTTTTTCTGCAGGCAGTCTGCAAACTGGCAAAAGATCGCACGGCCATACTTAATACATTATGTGCATTCATTGTGTAAAATATATTGAAAATGCAACTTATAGTAAAAAAATGTGTACTCACTGGGACCCATTACATATGTTTTTTTGTAGAATAATCAAAAGTCTCCCCCTTACTTTATATTTAAGTCAATCAATCTTGCTGTGAAAAGAGCAAGTCTAAACCATAATCTTTATTTAATTATTTAAAGAGGCCCAACTTTTATCCACCCTGAGCAAAGCCCTGGGCAACATAGCAGTGGCATCGACTTGTCTTTTTTTACAGGTGGAAACCTTGAGCAGAACCAGACTCATGTTGAATAGCCATCTGCTGCATCTGTGCTGGTCTTATAAGACGGAAAACTATCAAACAATAACTAAATTAAAGATAGAATAAACAACTGATTATATACTTTTTTTTTATTAAAACAGATTCAAGACTACAATGCCGTTAAAAATTGTAGAAATATGTGTGGAATGAGCATGACAACTAATTATGATAATCAACTGATCATTCTAACCGTTACAATATAAAATGGTAAGAACTGATAATGTTTTTTATAACACGTCAAGTCAAGCAGCTCTCAGATTATGATGACACTGACTAAATGGCTTTGCCAAAAAAAGTCTGAAAGAAATCACTCTAGTCCGTCAACTTTTGCCTTTTTTGTAATGAAATAAGTTGTAAGGAGGCTGTGTGGATAGATGGTGAGCACTCCATAACCAGATTACAGGTTGTCACTCATTTTTGTGGCTGTTGCCTTATAAAGACAGAAAAACTTAACAGATCTTATTATTAGTGTGCAGAAGGTCTCCTCCAGAGTTGTTAACACAGACAAATATGTCTTATATTTGTGCAGTTTCCCTTAAAAATGTTAGTTTTGGATAAATATCCCAAAACGTTATCATGTGTTGTCTTCAGTCATCTGATTTGGTTTTCGATCACTTTCTCAAGTAATATGTCTCAGGGAGATTACTTGGTGTACTGAGTCCCGGTCCTGATGCTATTTGGTCCTTACTCTCTCTCTCTCCCACATGTCCTGTCTATCTTCAGCGTTCATATCTAATAAAGGCCAAAACATACAAAAAATGATCTCTTAGATTTATAGTAGCTATTCATTTTTTAATAACTGGTCAAATCGATTTTTTTTTAACAACAAAATGTAAGGGAATTAATGTGTTACCTTTTAAACTTTGTATTGTATAATTGAGGACAAAGTGAGTCTCTCTAGTTGTTCCCATAAACAAATCTGTGATCAAGACCTTGAACTGGAGTAATTCTGCTTTGCACTGAAACGTCAAAGACTCACAAAACATGTAATTTTTTAATATTCATATCGTATCACACCATGGTGTGGTTGAAGAATTGGTGGGGGTGAGAGAAGCTAAAGGTAGGCAGTCATCGCTGCTCTCAATTTCCACAGTCTCGTCGGCTCCCCTGTGGGCCACAGAGAGCAGAGGGAGCCCCGGTCGATCAGAGGGGAGCCCAGATGGACAGAGACACACACACAAACACACACGTACACACACACACATGCATACACGCACACACTCAGTCACTCACATGTCATATGTTATCCCATCTGCACTGTCACCAAGCTGCCTATAACCCCAGGGCCTTGCGGGGGTTGCACAGACACACACTAACATAGAGTATGTACACACACACACACACACACACACACACACACACACACACACACACACACACACACACACACACACACACACACACACACACACACACACAAACACAATCAAATAGTCCCACACACACACACACACACACACACACACACACACACACACACACACACACACACACACACACACACACACACACACACACACACACACACACACACACACACACCTTAGAGGTGTTTCCAGTGTGTAATTGGAGGTGGAGATAACTGCAGCCTCTCTTGTTTGCTTGAGTGGGCACCGGAGTTGTAACAGCCTTACACACACAAACACACACACACACATATACACTGACGCTGACAAAGCTATTCTTCAGGTAAACACTGCTGTATGATCCACCATGTGCATTCTGTTGACAGATACTAAACCCATGAAAGCTCAAGTACATTTCTCTTTCACTATAAACAATTAACAGACTGACTGAGACATTGTCCTCATGAAAATGCTCGATGTTATAGTTGATAATAGAGTTGACATGGCTGTTGGAGTATAATGAGCAGTTACATGGTTCTGGATATTTACTGAATACACAGTGTTGAAATGACATCAAATAGCAAGAAGAATGGGGCATATTGTTAAACTGGTAATGGAGTTTGTGCAGTTGCAGGTACATTGCTCATTATATTATTACGTATATGTATGTAATACAATTATTATGTGCTCCCATAGTGAAATGTACATGTTACATAAAAACACAAAGTATAGCACAGGCTAAAGTGTTATCACCAAATACCAGCACATCAACTAAGTCATAATCTGGGACCATAAAAGTGTATTTTTTACTGGACTTTAACCTAAAACCATCACAACAGTTAGGAATCACAAATGGCAAAAATGATGAACCAAAAACACTTAATTCCAAATATACACCTCTATTGTAAGACAATCAATCATTAAATAGTTAAGATACAAAACAGGGTCTGAAACTGGCGTACGCCTTTTCCCATGCGAAGTCTGTGATTTATAAAAATAAACCTGACGGTAAAATGTGCGCACCGGTAAGCAAACTGTGACCCAGGCGTACGTACATTTTGGAAGAATGGGAAATTGGCGACACAGACGGCGAAGTGGTGAATTGAAGCCTGCAGATACATATTGGTATCTCTTCACATTTTATTTCACTAAATATCAAACTTTACTGACAGATCCACGTCATCATAATCATTCAAACCGATGGTTTTATTTAGGCTATAATCGCGCATGTAGTGAGCCGTTTCTAATAAGTCACTTTCATTATGACAATATAAACAAATAAAAACAAAAAATAAAAGTCCGCTACATACATATTGCATCAGCGCCGTCTCGCCTTCATTATCCCTGACGGACCTCAGTGGACCGGACTTGTACACTAATGTAATCAGTGATGTAGAGTTCAACATTAGACTAACACAAAGACCATAGAGCCTCCAGTTTTCATTAATATCGTTCAATATTGTGCATTTATCGTCAAGTGTGGTCTTTAGTTTTAATAAAGATGCCTGCGTCAAGACGCACAGAGCGCACAGAGACACGGCGATGGCTTCACACATTTCACCTTCTCCATACTAAGCACATCTTCATCAGCTGCACATATTTATTCTGTAAATAATTCAAGTGTGGACATTAAGTCGGGGCATCTCTGACATGATCATTAGGTCTATATATCCTCATAATGAGTCACAGAGCAGACGGCGTTTCCCAAGAAAAAATGTGGCCAACAATCAAACGTTTTTGTTCGTTGATCAAACCTTTGATTAATAATATCAAACAGTGAGTGAGACTGCTGACTGACGTGAGCACTCTGCCAATATATGAAGAAGTCAGTGTGGGTCCCGTAAACATGTAAACATTGCAGATGTACTCGTGCGTAATGATGAACGCTGAATGTTTTGGCACATAGGACAGGGTGAATGCAGCAGCGACGTGCTGTCATTCTCTGATTTTTCTTCAGTTTGTGATCCTCCTGCTGCAGCAAACTAACGATATGTCCATTTTAACCTTCACTTCATTCACAAGTTCCTTTGTTTCTGGGTCAGAAAGTTTTGTTTCTTTGTCTGAACTTCCGAGTTTCGTACGATCCAGCGCTGGAACCCTTTGATCTGCCCCCTCGTTTGTATGTATTTTCATTCACGAGCTGCTTTGCACTGACCGTTTATGGTTGATTGTGGGCGTGTAGAGGGCAGAACATGGGACTAATCTACATGCGCACATTTCCAGGTGGATCGTGATTTATAAAGGGAACATTGCGTGCAGGTGTGCGTACGAACGGTTTTATAAATCTGAATCATTTTGTGCGCACGCCATTTCCGGGTTTTTGTTGCACGTAAATTTTTAGTATGGATTCTACGCACTCTTTTATAAATGAGACCCCTGAATAGTTGCTCAATAGTCAAACAGGTAAAAAAAGTCAAACAGGTAAAAATGATCAGGTATATTAGGCAGGTTGTTAACCTCCAACACAGTTTGCAAAATTAAGCTGTCTTAATGCTCACTTACAAAATAAAAAATGTTAAATAAACTTTACAAAATTAAACAGAAAAATATAATTTATTATTAACCGCATAGTAAACTATAAGTGCACAACTACAGCTGTTAGTATGTAAATAGAGATATATGATTTAATGTGGGGTCATAACTGTCATTGTCACTTTCATTAGTTCTGCTTGTAATTTTGAAATTCATTAAAAAAAACTAGAAGTCCTTAATATTAAACTTGTCAAGCCAAAACTGCATTGAGGTTGAACACCCAGCACATGCTATCAGAATCAGAATCAGCTGGACTTATTGTGAATAGACTATGCACTGGACTCAGCCCTGATCACAGATGTGCTCATCTTTCAAAAAAAAAACACAAGGCTACATAGCTATATTATGGTGAGTATAGTATTTTATGCTCTCACAACTCCCTCCTGAACGTGTAGAAATGTTGATTTGCCCACAAAACAGAATAATGGAGTGTATTGAAAAGGCTCAAAAGGTTTTATTTCACCTTTATACAGAACTTAATTAAGGACAGTCATACATTTAAAAGAGAGAGAGCCTTTTTGTTTTATTAGTTCAAATTGTTTGTATTTAATGAATTAATGTTTCAAGTAACTATATTGCTGCTATAATGGTTTCAATAAAACGTAAACTGAGAAAAAGACGTGCATTTTGTAGCTCATTAATTATTAATGAGTAATCGATTAATTGATCGTTAAGGTTTTAAACTATCGGTTAAGAAAAATTACTGAAATTGGCATCCCTAGCTTACACACACGAGGAATTTGACAAAGGTGTACCGTGCTCCCTATGTACAAAGTGACCATCTGCGGTGCTATCTTGGCACATTCACTCAGCCATGTGTTGAAAATGAGTGAAGTATAAATGAAATCATTCAACAAGATATTTATGTTTCTTTAATGGAGGATTCAAACATTACTCATTTAAAATGATACATGTAAAAATATCTAATCTCTGTGGATGCTACTGCCTGCTCAGTCAAGCACACACACACACACACAAATTCATAAACATACAGAACTTTGACTTGTTTATTCTTCCTCAGTCACATAAGACAATGAGCTAAAGGGCCTAAATATAAAATGTACATGCCTGAAACAACACTCACAAACACAGGCCTTTGTCTAACAGAATGAGACCAGTAATCTTCCCTCCACTTATCTTGGACGTGTCAGCTAAATGAGAAGTGAAAAGTCAAATATGAGATGTCACATTTAGTTTACCTCCCTGCCTACTCTCCCTCCCCCCGTCCCCTTCAATCCTTCGCCTGTTTTCTTCTGCACATCTCTATTTGATTGCATCTCCCGCTGCCTCAACATGATGCTCAGCTCACACAACACACACTACGCTCTCATCTGGGCTGTGGTTGCATATTGGCATGTTGGGTTAATGGATTTTATATGGAGCATGGCAGGTTTAGCCTAAGCGTGTTGTAAGGAGGTCTTTAGAAAAAGACAGAGATAGAGAGGGCATGGAAGTTAACTAGAGGGCAGAGCTGGTGGCTACCTATTTGTTCCCCTGATGCCACATCTCTTGAAAATCACATCTTCCAAAAAAAGTGGGAAAAAAGGAAGTCACTAATACTACTTTAATTAAAAAAATAATAATAATAAAAAAGTCTTATCACACCTGGCCATCAAAGTGCCACGTCTGCCAGAGCCAGATTCAGCCAGGTACTTGTGAAAATTTCACTCACACTTTTACTGTGATTTTTATCTCTAGTACTCTTCTTTGGCTGTCGTTGACTTTCAGTGATGTCTGACAACTTCTCAACTCTTTGTGAGATGGATTTTATAAACCCCTTTTAAAAGTTATGGACCGTGAAAGAAGCACTCCAATTAATGTGCCAGTACTTGCTTACAACTGGGGTATGCTTTATGGCAGTTTAGAAGAGTAGGACGGGCCCAGGTAAATTGATATATTAAGAGCTTTTCCACACCTTTGATGAGGGAGGAAGAACAAATTGCTGCAGTCAGTCTGGCTACTAGCAAAGCCAAACTAAAAAGCAACATTTCCATCTTTTAAAGATGTAATCCCTATGTCTCTTCAGTGGAAATGTTTCTCAACATTCAACATTAACAATATGCTGGCAATGCTTTTTGTGTTAGCACATGTTTAAATAAAAAGGCAAAAAAATTGAGAAACTGTTCAAGGCCAATCCTGATGCATTTCAGAGGATAAAATATGACCTGGTACGTTAATTTGTTTTCACAGACGAAAACACAATTATAATTGTCTTTAGGACATATTAACACATCTGATCATATCTGAATCCATACAAATATAATGACAATCAAATGAGCTGAAAAGGTGAATGATTTATTACAATACGTCCTTACCACATACATCACAAGACAAAATCGAGCCTTGTTTTAGAGCTGCAAAGTTCTGCCCCCCTGCACTTCCAAGCAATTGTCTCAAACTCGCTTAATTACATAACAAACCACTTTGCAGGTGTAAAAATCACTGCAGTGCATTGAAAAGTCCCTCTGGAGACTCCAACCAACGGGAAATTGCAGTAAAGAGTTTAATTGTAGAATTGAGAACACTGGGAGGTATAAATTCTTCCTCCAGCACTCTGGAGAGCGTTTTCTTTGTTCCTGTCAGTGGGAGAGATAACAATTCCTCCCACCGTTAACTACCTGCCTGCCTGCCTGCCGACCGGGTTTTGTTGTGTTTTCCTCTGTTTTGTTGTTGCTAATAGGCCTAATTGGCCATAACCCAGACACCCAGAGAGGGAGGGTGGTAATGAAACTACCTGCTCTTTATCTCTTTCTCTCCTTCGGCTTGGTTCTCTATCTCAATTTCTTTCTTTCTTCAAGGAGAAACAATTCCACAGAGAGAGAAAAAAAAAAGCGCATTAAGGAAGGGTGTGAGCTCAGACAATCTATGAAGCCTGTAGCTGTTTGCATACACACACATACACAGGTAAAGGGTGAGGGGAGAAGGGGATATGAGCAGGTAGAGCATGAGAAAGGCAATAGGAAATGGAGCAAGGAAGTCGTGCATGTTGTGAGGTTTCCCGAGAGTGAAGAACAAAGCCAGGTAATGTTTATGGATGATGATCTTTAAAGGCCGGGCGTTTACTGAGCAGCACTTTGATACTAAAACACCCTTGATTATCACCGGGTCAGGCTATAGAATGCATGCTCTTGATGTTTAATTGATGTGGCTGTTTTGTGACAGTTAAATACGTCAGGCTGGTGTTTTGATCTCCCCACGATGCCATATCATATACTGTAGCTGTAAACCATTGATGTGAGATTTATTTGTTCTATCACAGTTAAATAGCTCATTGTAAACACGTGTGTTTGTGCGTCAAACTCCTTGCACCATCATAACGTTAGTTCTGCATTCAGGCATGAAAGCTAAACTATGATGAACTTGTGTAAAAAGCAGTTTTTGTGTTCTGGCTGTATAAGTGTCTCAATACAGTGAGACACTTGTATGTCCCTGTGTAGAAGAGAATAACTGTGTGTTGTTTAAGAAGTCCTCAGAGGCCGACGCGTTTACACCGCCTTGCCCACACTCGGGGAATACTCGAGTAGTATGTCAGTGGGCAGATTGTTTGTATATGTGTGTATCTGAGTGTGTGTCTTTGGAGCAATGGGACCTGAAGGAACACCGCGAGGACAATCTGTCGCTCCCCCGCCTGGGCCCTGGGTGACAGATGATGTGCTCCCACTGCTGAGCCGTGTGTGTGTATGTACATGGGTGCATGTGTGTGTGTGTGTCTGTTTAGGGGGGTTAAATGTATGGAACAGCTTGCGATGATAACAATAGATTTATTCCAGCCACATTGTCAGAAAAATTGTTTTTGAGAAAAAAGAATACAGATATGTCTTTGTCTAGTGTCAACACATTTACCAACATAATAATTTATAAAAACTAATTCAAGTTAAACCCCTTTAGAAAATGTATTCCAAACTATGAACCAGTGACAACAACATTAGTAGGAAGTCATGAGGGGTACTCTTCAGCGCCATGTTTACCCGTCTACATAATGTAAGATGTTCAAGTATGAGAAAGTGTTGCTTTAATCAAGTTTTATTGTATACACTGTTAAAATTAAGTAAATCAAAATTATATTCTATATTATTAATCTTTATTACCTAAATTGGAACAGTGTAGTGTACATGTTTCTAAGATAAATGTGATAAGTTTTACATGAAGCAAATAGTCGTTTGAGATAATAATCGAACATACATAAAAGGAATGCACACAAACAAAGAAACAAAGATCTTTGGATCCCCATGAGAAGTGAGGGGACTTTTTGGAGAAATACACAGCTATATTTATGTTCCTGTAAACATTAATCTCCTCTGTCCTCTGTTCTGCTGCATGAAAACACAATGGAAGTAGTTGGAAATTAATAGAAGGGTAAATCAGCAATTTCATCACAATAGAATATTATTAAGATTTGTTACTAGATGTTGACACCTTACTCATCACTGTGACCTGTATACGAAATCTTTGGGTGTTTCACGATTCAATTTAGAATCTTGGGGTCACGATTCGATTCATAATTGATTTTTGATTCAAAACTATTCTGGATTCATTGATCCATGGATTCAAAGTCTATTTATACTTAAGGATCTACTCAAGTCATCTGTGAGACTGGCTGAATTTCTTGTTGCTCTATTTGGTATTCTACTGAGTTAAAGAGCTAGTTTTAGCACTTAGCACGGAGTGACTGATTAGCACAAAAAAGATATATTTTATTTTTATTATTTTATATTTTTTTGGACGTAATGAATCGATTTTAAGTCTTAGAAGTGTTTTTTCTTTATCTCAGCTGCTTGCTATTGTCTCTCCTTGCAGCTAGCTTGTTTGAAAGTTCAGGATGATGTGCAGCAGGGCGGAAAAGGTCAAACAGGTCATATTTTAAGATCCATGTTTTGACTTTCCATAGATATGGCTGGATCAATATCAATCGATGTATCGACCCATATCGATGGATCCTTACACCTAGAAATGAATTAATTCTGCTATAAAAGTCTTTATCACTGTTTTTCTCCTATTTGTCACTAAAATAACTCAACCAGGGATTAGATTTGTGAGAAATGTGGTCTCAATTTTGAGAAACAGCCTCTTTTAAGCAAACGGGCCTAAGGCATAAAAGTCCTTTCAAAGTACAACCAACACATACTCTCATTCACTATCTCTATGAAGGCTGCAATGACCACAGGCCTATGTTCTCAGCATTACTCACCATTGTATTTACAATTAAAACCATGGGCAAAGTCACCCTTTGTTACCAAGCACTTAAGACTTGACGTGTTGTATACACACTTTGGAGCGGGGGCGGTGTGTGTACTGTGTGTGTACTGTATATGTGCATTCATTCTTGTGTGTATTTCGGACAGCTGTTTGCCTCTTGAACTCAAACAAGAGCGTACATCCTCCATCACAGCCTTATCTGTTTATGCCATCAGCTGTTCAGCACCCACATGCCGGTAAACACACCAACCCACACCAAGGTGGGGGCCAAAGCCTAAAGTCTTTTAAAGTAATTAAGTCCTTATTGAAGAGAAGACTTCAATTACGTGTCATGCCCAGAGTTCATTTCTTATAAACAAAGGATTTCAGTGGGCCAAGATTTCTGAAATATTAGGGAAATTATTAAGAAAATTATTTTATACTCAAAGAGAAACCATACATTAATAAATAAAAATGAAACAGGTAATACCACTTTTTATTCATGCATCTGATCTTTTTGTATATCTGCCTTTTACTAGAGGACTTTAGAAGTCTACTAAATGACTGACGATAAATGAACTCTGTTTAGACCTGTTTTTATTTAACATTTCATTTATTCATAAATTGCTGCATGCACAACACAGTGAGAGACAGAGAGAGAGAGAGCAGCTCGGAGGACCTCACAAGGGCCCTCACTTATCAAAAGTATGTACGACAGAAAAATGGGTGTACGGTCATTTCCACGCAAAGTTCGGCACTTATCAATTCGGACATGAGCGGAGGGTACGCTCAAATCTCACACCAGGTCTCAGTTCGTGTACGCACGTTTTCAACTCAGTGTGGACTTGCGCTGCAGCGACTCTGTCTGTGTCGGAGAATATTTAGATCATACTATAACAGTGCTTGTTAAGACGGATAGATAGAGGTTCACAGATTTACTGTTAGATAAGAAATCTCAAATGTATTTTATATTACGCTCCACCTCAAACGATCTCTGTAGGCTACATTGCTTTTCAAATAATGTTGAGCAGCGCGAGCTGTCGGGTGATTTATTTAGTTGTGTGTTTTATTTGATTAATTTTTGTTTATTTAATCAATTTACTTTAAAGATGAAAGAGGCTAATTTCATTAATTACATGTTAAACATTCATGCTGCAGAAAATACTGAGACAAATTAAAACAGAAAAGCTAAAAACAGTTACTTTAAAAGGACAGACTAACTTCCAGAGGATAGTAAATACAACTTTTAGCCTCTGAAATATGAAATATGTAGGAATTCAGAACATTAACATTAGAGCATAACTAATCGGTACGCCCGGAGATTAAAATAATAAATATGCTGATGTGCCACATGCGTAATAACGCACAGCAGACGCCCTGAGGCCAGAGACTTCATGTGACATAATAACCAATAAAGAAATCCGGGGGGCTGTAAGACGGAGTCAGGACCTTCTTTTATGTAAGTGTTAAATTCTTATGTTTGGAAAGTAGGCTAATCGGATGAGAAGTGCACATTGCACAGCGTTTGATCAAACACTTTATTCATTTGTTGTAGGACGTTTCAGGTTTTCATTCATCTCTTTTAAAGTCTCATGAATGGCGAGCACGGAGCCCGTTAGTGCAGCCGACGTTATCCGACACAGATGCAGGTTCGCCTGTACCACTTGTGCCTGATATTGAGGCTGAACCGATGAAGGAAGCCTCTCGCTCCACTGTCTGGGATTATTTCAGGTGGGATATGGCTGGCGTCCTCCGGTCCGCTCCGGGTGCTGCTTCTTTTAAGACCCCCAACACTAGGCTACATTGTAGTGATCGTATGGTCTGACCAGGTTTTTTAAACTAATTTGTATTATAGCCTCGATTATGTATGTTACATATAAAATTAAATTAAATACTAAAAACTCCGCTGGAGTTTGGTTATCCACACCAACGCTGTTGAGATTTCCGTGCAGGCGCATTTCTTCTGAAGCTCTTTAATCCTACATTTCAGGCTGCCAAACAACACAATGCTATTCTGCTTTACTTCTCTCTGTTATGGTGTCACTCAGGTCATATCTCTTTTCTCTTTTTTGCCGTATTAAGTATCTCCATGCCGTAAACTCTGGGGGCGCGGACAGCTGAACCGTGAATATATAGGGGCGTGGTATTTAAATGACGATCTTTTCCAGCCGCCACACTACGCAACACCCGGTCTTGCGTACGCTGCGATCAGCCAGATATGCACGTTTCATAAATCCCACGTGGACCCTGTCGTACGATGATTTCTACACCCAAATCTGCGCTGGTTTCTACACCAGATTGATAAGTGAGGGCCATGGTCCGTTCTTCGGGCCGCTCTTACCACAATCAGTATGAAAACGACTCGACGGTCACAGGGACTGTCCGCAGGAAGAATGACTCCGGTTTAAAAAAAACTTCCCTCTCGACTACTGCGGAGACCAAGAGTGCAGAATCACATCAGCAGAGAGAGAGAGAGAGAGGGAGCGATAAGGTCCGCTGTCCATACTTCCCTCTTGTAAAAGCTGCTGCTCAGTGCTTTGTGCAGTGACATGCGCAAGTTACCACAAAAAAAATCGAATTAACGTTTAAACGGTTGGCGAGTTTACTAAACTTTTAGCGTTTAAACGTTTAGAAGTCACACCTCTACCCCAGACCTTCCAATTGAGAGACGATTAACTCTACCAGCCAGCCACAGACGCCCAAAACCCTCTCACATCTTGACTGTTCACTAGCAGGGTCATTATTTCAAAGACTGTAACCGGAGTCCTGTTGAGATTGTATCCTGTCATGTTTCTGAGTAAGCTTTAGCAAACGAAGCAAAACGTGAAGCATTAACACAAGAAAAATTCATCTTTCAGGTAGTTGTGATCTGCATGATTGAGATTCTCTCCAAGTCAGAGCATAGCTGGATAACACTGTCTAAAACTCCCATTTAGAGTTTGAAACATTCTTTAGAGCATCTTTAGAAAGAACAGTTAACAATTAAATATAGATGATGTGTGAAAAATATTAGTCATAAAAATAAAAATGAACTGAAAAGATATTTGACAGAACTAAAAAAGGAAAAAAAAAGTTTCTCACTAGTAACTGGCTAATTCACTTTAAGTAGGATACCTCCACACAGCAGGCACAGCTACCCCCTGCTGTGAGGCTGTGGGGGAAACACATTTCATTATAGTACGGCTAAAGAGGACCATTGGGAAAAAGTTGTTTCAATACATTTCCAAAACATGTGACAGGACCAGTGTTGGGCTCGTTACTGAAAAAAAGGAATATATTACTCATTACTCGTTTCTCTTTTTAATAGTAATATAATGACTTTACTTAGCACTCCCTGCCAACAGTAATATGTTACACTACTCGTTATATTACTTTTTGTATTAAGCCACACGTTTTAATTAGTTATTTTTCGATTGTAGCTGTCTACGATTAAAATCCAGTCTTGGTTATTTTGTAGGTATTGTAAAGCTACAGCTATCGTCTGCGGCCGCAGAGGGTGGTGGGGTTTATTTACACGAGCTTCACGTTGTTGTGCTGTTGTTGTAAGTCCTTAAGGAGGTTTGAGGTCGTGTTTTTTGCAGTAGAAAGAGACCTATAGTACCGGGACACAATCTACATCTGACAACAATGTTCTTGTCATCTTTCTTCTCGAGAAAACTAAAGTAATGGAAATATTTCCAGCCGCTGAATGTAAACATGAGCGCTTCCATCTTCCAAGCCAACCAGGGTTGCCAGGTATGTATGACAACAATTGACAAAATAAGCCCAATGGCCAAAAAATAAAACTACCCGCGGCAGCTCCTAAAAAGAAGTCCAATTTAGCAGGACAACTGCAAACCTGGCAACCATGATGCTCGCTACCTTCCTGCTTGGCAGGCGTGCACGATGAAATTAATCTGAGGATTGTTGCATTTTAAATCAGAAGTGGGGTAACAACAACAACAGTAAAGTAGTAACAAGTTATTTTTTCCGTGAGTAACTGTAATATTATTACTGGATTTTCATTAGTAATTTGTTACACTACTCGTTACTAGTAGAAGTAATATTATTACTGTAACGCATTACTAGTAATGCGTTACTGCCCAACACTGGACAGGAGACAGAAATTATATTTTCCTCAACCTCATCTAGTCATTAAGGGCGCAGTCACACTAGCAAAGTTGTCCCGTATCGTGCCGAAGCACACCTCTCCGAAGCGTGCTAAGGCCAAGGAAGTGTACTGAGCTTGAGCACTGTACGGTGCACTCACACTGGTCAAACGAAACTTGACTACGGGGTGAAGCGCGCGATCATGCTCTTAGGGAGTTGAAATGAATGCATCATAGTGCATCCAAAGTTAAATTGAGGGGTCCTGTATGATGGCATTTCCACTAATGCGCCATCAAAAAAGAAGTATACATGCCTCCTTTCTGTATTGTAACACAAAAAAATGTAATTCTGACAGACAAACAAAGAGGAAGAAAACATAGTATAATGGATAGTCAAGATGTCGTTCGACTAATAAAATTGAAAAAGGTGCGAGCAGATTTAGCTGAGGTGTTCACAAAAGTTTTGTGTCTTGGAAAACAAGCTGCTCTCCCAACATCTCAAACTGACCCAGAAGTGTAACAGGAAACCAACACACAACAAAATGACCCAGCAGTGGAACTGGTGACCCCGTTAACGTATCCCCATCAGTACCCCAGTTTCACTCAGCTAACATTAAAGACAACTGTACGGGATGAAAACTGAATCAAACCGAGGGCTCCATTCTGAAACTGCCCACTTGGCCTTGTTTCCTGGACAGAACAGAGGAGCTAAAACCCATATGTCGGACAATATAATGCCCTATGAAGCATACTGCCCCAGTGGTATCTGACAGATAGTCGCGAAAAGAACACACACGCACACGCACACGCACACACACACACACACACACACACACACACACACACACATTACTAGCTCTTTACAAAGAGGACAGGGCTTTCTGGATGGCCGCTCTGGCAGATGAAGAGAGGGTAGTGACATAGAGTCTGTTTCTGTCAAAGTGTGTCTGTGTGTGTATACTCATGTGAGTGTGTGTTAAGTGTTTCCTATAAGAATGTACATGTGCTCTTTTAGTTTAGCTGAGATATACTTCATACCTCTCTAAAACACAAATATACACACACAGACCCACATGCTGTTTATGCAATCTCTTTCTCTTTGTCCACTGTACAGATGGCATGTTGGCCTTGCCTCTTCTATTCTGTCCTCTTGGTCCCTCACTACTGAGTCTCCTAGCTGGCAGGAGCCATATGTCCCAACTACACTGCCCTAACTCACACCTCAGAGTCTGACTGCGTACGTCACATTACCTGAAACTTTACTTTTTTCAGCTCTGTTTAGCCAGTATCCGTATGTCTAATGTTTGTCTTTTGTCCCTTTTGTATTGAAAAACTTTTTTTAATGTCACAGAGGGAAAATTTGACTATTCAGGGCAAAAAAATATAAAAAGACTGTGCTTTAAGAGTTCCATATGTTTTTTGTCCCAGCTGCCCTTAACTGTCCCTTTCTCCCACAGCTACAATTTCCCCCAAAAAACCAATCCCACTCTCCCTACCCTCCATATGCTGTTCTCTGACCATTTACCTTTTTCACCCCTATTGCTCCCATAATCCCATCTCAAACAAGAGTTCAACCCCCAGAGCAGGAAACAGTGGATACAAAAACATTACTCTGAGCCTCGAAGCAACATAGCAGCAGCAGAGGATACTTGATTCTTACAAAAGAGAAAACACAGCTGACACATGATAAGCTCAGCATGGTGTAGCACTTAAGCATAAATGGGTTGTGGCAAAGGTGAAACTAGCATTCCCACAATTAAACATAAAATAAACACAAACAAACACACACACATACACACAGGGAAGGTTACTTTTTTTAAGGGTTTCAAGGCAAACATACAGTGTCATTAGCTGTGGTAAAACTTTGCCAAACCCAAGAACAGGGTCATCAAACTAGTGTCATTTATTTCTGAATCATTATGTGATGGCTTCTTTTCTCATGTTCAGTGATAAAACTGATGTTCTCTAAGAAAACAGGCAGTATTACTCTGCTAAATATGGACAGCTCAGTGTTTGCTGCATGTGTTTCCTGCACTCTCTCTCTCTCTCTCTCTCTCTCTCTCTCTCTCTCTCTCTCTCTCTCTCTCTCTCTCTCTCTCTCTCTCTCTCGTGCATGAAGCAATTTTATGAATAAATTAAAAATTCAATAAAAACAGGTCGGAAATATACCTGGGCGGTCATACATTTACCTGTGTGGCCCGCCCAAGTATCGTCTATGTGTGGGAAACACTGGAGCTGTATAGTGAAATGCTTGTTTGAGCTGAAAAGACAGTAGGGCTAGGATTAAATGCTTTCTCTTTATTCGATTTTATCACAATTCTTGGGTGCTTATTCGATTTGTATCAAGATAATGTGATTCTACAGTATTGATTATTGCCTTTTTTTACTTAAAAAAAAAAATATAAATACAATATTTTAAGTAATATTTCCACTTGCCAGAATGAAACAACAGATGGCTTATTTCCAAATTAATAAAACACTCTTTGTTTACTAGCCGGTTCAGTCAGAACGTCTAACAGTGGAGGGCACAGAGATATATATTTTTTAATAACCTAAAAGACTCAGGGCTTTTGAGAAATCAAGGCATGCATTGTTTATTTTTCACTTACTGCTTCTCTCAGCTCAAGTCAAAATTACTCCACTATAAAGTATATTGCATGTGAAAATATTGCATTTTATCAATTTTAGTAACCAATGATGCTAGGAAAAAAAGAAAAAAATGTTGTTAGTTCACCTTACAATATACATATGATGCCCCCGCACTATTCCTCTTTTTCAGTCACTTTTTCAGTCACATTCACCCATACAATACATTTCAGATTTACAGATATGATGCAACTGCCAACTGGCCCCATAGAGGCCAGCTGATTGGCTAGACGCTGACTGTGTAGTCATGGAAACTGACTCAAGCCCTGTGTGTGACCTCATGAAGGCCACATAAAAGCTAGGTTACAGAGAGAGAAAGAGAGGAATTGGGACCATGTTTTGGATAGATAGATACATTGATAGCAATAGAGAGAAAGAGAGCATGACTGACTCTGTAACTGAACACTTTTCAAAAGCATAGTGAATTGAGCGCTTACACACTGAAATAAAGCAAGTCTATCTGTGGTTTGACTGTGTGTGTGTTTGTGTGTGATATGAAAAAAAGCAGCTGACCTACAAGCATCTCAGGAGAGGTGGTCCTGCTGCAGAGTGGATACCCATCAGACAGACAGCGGACCGTGGTAAAGACAGAAAGCGATTTAGCTGGGTTTCAAAATGATAAAAAGCCAGGTCAACAATTACATGTGACGTATTAAATATGAACTAAGGGGAATAGGTGTGTATAAAAAACCAAAGGTAAGGACAGACATAAAGAACAGGTGTATTTCGGTAAAAGGGGTTAACTTGTGGAATACTTGTGCCATGGAATTAAGAATGTGTAGTTCACTTTCCAGATTGAAATTTTTGTTTAAAAAAATGGTGTTTAACAAATATAAAAGGTCGGTTTGATTATTCTTTGTGAGTGTGACTCCTGTTTTGTTTTTTGTTCGTTTAATTTGTTCTGTTTTGAAAGAAATTCTTGGAACAAATTTTGTTCTAATATGTTTGGTTTTTTTTGGAACCAAACTAGTAGTGTCTTAAATAATAAGATTTGTAACAAGGGTAGGTGTAATAAGATAAAGCTTCAGCCTACACCTTTTCGGTCAAAATGTTTTAGTTTTTTCTTGTGACTGAAATAAATGATTACTACTACTACATCCTAAGAGGCATACATATCCAGATAAAACATGACTACAGAGATATTAGAGTTGTGAGAGAAGAAAAGAGAAAAAAGAGGTATGGAATAAACAGAAAGATTTAAGGACATCGAGTGCAAAGCAGAGATGAACAAATAAGATGACTATAAGAACGAAGAGACAAACAAGGCTTAGATTTGGGGTATTCCCCAGAAAATTTGAAGCACCAGATTTATTTTCCTGCATTCTGATCAATTTCTATAAAGGATGATCTACTCTTTTTGTCCTTATTTGTGTCTTTTTCAGGTCTCATTTAGATTTTCAACACCTGACAGTGTGCGCACTGAATTAAAAACATTAAGAGCGAAAGCTGATATGCTGCACGGAAATCATTTCCAATGGCAGGACTTCACTGAGCCCATGGATTTCCAATTCCAGTAGAGACTGTGCACACAGTTTTCTTCAGGGGCTTGGTGCATAACAACAAAACTCCTGTTTTAAAAAAAGGGTCACTTGCGACCTGCTGTTATCACCACAAGTGAGCCTCATGTGAGGGGGCTTGTTATCAAGACGCAGCAAAACCAAGAGAGACGTAAATCGCAGTAAGCGGATGCAAAAAAATGAAAAAAGGGTGAAATTTGTATTTTTGTATTTTGCATTGAAAGGGACAGCGTACATCTCTCTGTTTTTTTAGCTCTGTTTCTGGTCACCTGCAAAGTATACAGACATGCAACATGTATGTGTGCAGAGTGAGGGAGGTCAATCACCTACTAAATCAATGGGTATTAAATGACGTTCATATAAGGAGAATAACTAGTTAATATGCCATGGCCTTCATAGCATTATATACTTACACGACATCGCTAGATTCCACTCTTCCAGAACCTGCCCTTCTCTGCGTCTGATTGGCTTATTATGTTTGTTAGGTTGAAGTGCTAGCTGCATACTTGTATACCATAGGTTGGTGAACTCCATTACCTCGAACATGATGAACTGCACCCACAACAAATTCCCACACAAATTCACTTCTGGTTAATGTTGCGTCTTGTATGTTGTTGTGTTTGCTTTCATTGTTGAATTATTTGCGGAGAAGATCAAAAGTTGCTAAAGCATTAGGTGGAAACAATAGCTTCAATTAATAATTTGAATGCAATTTTGCAGAACAAACAGGGCATTTTGTTTTGTTTTGTTTTTCCTTGATCATTTGTAAAACCTTGTCAAATTGTCTCCAGCTGTGTTTGTAATCAGTTAAAGGTGGAGTTAAACATTTTAGAAAAAAGTGTATCCAAAATGGACGACAAGTGCAAAGGCAAAATTTTCAACACCAGGAAGCTGTGGCTGAGTGGTAAAGTGGTCGTTCTCTTAGCCAGAAGGTCGACAGTACAATCCACAGCTTCTGCAGCCACATGTCAATGTGACCTTGGTCAAGACACTTAACACCCAGTTGATCCCACTGACACATCAGAGGCATGTGAATGTGTATGAATGGACATGTTAATACTTATGGACTCATTACATAGCAATCACTGCCATCAGTGTGTGAATGTTGTGTGAATGAATAGTGTGACCTGGGGTGTGAAAGCGCTTTGAATGGTCAGAAGACTAGAAAGGTGCAATACAAGCTCAAGCCAGAGTCCAAAGCCTTGGCAAGCACTGAAAAAACACAGCATATTAAATTATGGAAATTAGAAAGCACATGCAAAAGTCCAATACAAATGTAATGTATGAAACAATGTTTTGCAAAAAGCCCAAAACAGCTGATGGCCAGCTTACCTGTGCTGCATATATAACTATTTCAAGAAGGTTGGCTTACATCAGCACAAAGAGAAGCAGTTTGTTTAAAACCTCATTATGGCCACAAGACTTCAGGATGTCATTCCACCAACTGAAAAAAAACTATTTCTGACATAAATCTATCAAACCAAACCTGATTCCCATGTGCTCTTTAATAAGCCGACTTAAAATGAACGCTAATGCGCCTTGAACGCTAGTTGCCACCCGACATTAAAGAGAAGAAGAAAAAGACGACGAACAGCCAATCGTGTTGCAGAGATATGGGTAGGCGGGCTTACAGGCATTTGGAGCGGAATGAAAACACAGCCGAAATTAGCGATACCGACACTGAAGAAAACGTCGAACTTAACGGCTCAAAGCAGGAGAAAACACTGTTGACAAGACGACAAGAACGGCCGCTCAACTTCCAGAGTTTAGAGATATTTTAGCTATTTACAGACCGATAAAATAGAGTGCTCTGTTAACTGTACCGAAGAGAAGTGCAGCTACACCACAAACCTTTTCCCCTATGTATTTTTTTTATTTTTTATTAAGTGATGCTGAACAATACAAGACGAGTGAGAGACATGACAAGGGCAGTAGTTTGTGGGGGACATGACGATACGATGCATGGGATAAACAACGACAGAACAAAGACATGTGCTTCCCCCATGTATGACCCGTTAGAAAACACAGAAGGAAATAAATGTCCAAACGTCCCAAACGAGTATTGGTGTGGACCGTATTGTAAATAATATAAATGATAGTAATATAAATGGTGTGGACCCTCAGTAAGCAGCGGGCCAGTATAAGTATATATAAGTGTGACTCCCCCAGCAGCAAACTGTCATATCAGCGTTTTGTTGTTTGTTGATAAATGTGGATACATTTAGAGTGAATGGTAAAAAGAGGAACTTAACGTCTGACCGGAACACATTTCCAACCATAAAGACTTGGTCCATATGGATCACAGACTGTGTACCATTGCACTAGAAGTAAACAAGTGTGTGTGGTGGCTGGTGTTTCTGTGTGTGTGAGCGAATCAGTAAATGTTGGTGTGTGTCAGCGCACTCCTTCCATACTGGTCAGTCCAAATTTTGCCACACCAGGTTCTCTATAATCCTTCACAACTTGCTTGAGAGGTGCGCACTTCTCTCTAGAATAAAAATAATTATGTTAAAAAAAAACATGCTTTATGATACACATATATACAAAAAATGTATTCTCAAACACCTAAAACCACATTCAGTGCAGACACTGATGATGGACACAGCTAATAAATCTGAGGACAAAGGCAGAACATTGTCTGAGTGAAATACAAACTGTGGGTAAACAACCAGATCAGTGCATCTCCTCTTGGCAGGCCTCAGCTGCCTCTCTGCCACATCCGGCCAAAAAAAAAGCCACCCTCCTCCTCCCCTTGTTCTACCCTAACACCTCCCTCTTAAACATTAGCCATTAGATAACACATAAACACAGACACACACGCACACGCACATAAACACACCCTCACACGGTTCCATTTATTACTCTTTTAAAAGGTCACCGTTTTCTCTGGCTAAGCGCCCTGTGCTATTGATAATTTTATGCATAAACAAATGGCAAATTTGTGCCACATAAATATGTATTAGCAATTAATAATGGTGGGGTGTGTGAGGGGACGCCAGGTGCATGCCGAGTGGGGCTTTCTGGCTGCTGGTGGAGCCACTGAGCTGGACTGGTGGCTTTATGCTGCTAGCTGGTCTCACTCTTATCCACTGTGTCTGCACAATGGCCGTGCACTCAAGCACACACCAGCAAATCACCAATACATGCAAAGGGTACAAGATAAGCACACATGGAAATACAGTTAAAGCAGAAAGTCTATAACCCAATTTAGAAGACACACAAGAATACTGTTGCAATGAAAACGCAAACATAGCACACATGAACAATAAGTAGCATCTTTACAATTCACTTAGCAGACGCTTTTATCCAAAGAGACGTACATCAGAGAGTAAGTACAACACAAGCAAGGATGTAGAAAAAAGGGAACAATGTCAGTAAGAGCAAACGATCAGCTTTGAGTCTGATTGGACACACAGGTGCTGACAGGAAGTGACCAGAGGCAAAGCACAACATTGAGGGCAGTTCTTGAGAGCTCTAATCAGTATAGAAACCATCTTATAAGTCGTCATTATCAAACAAAAACCATCGTCATTACCATCATCATCATCATCAATAATATGGAGACCATCATCATTAAGTTAGTAGGTATTCATGAAAGAGCTGGGTCTTTAGCTTTTTCTTAAAGGTGCAGAGGGACTCTGCAGATCCAAGGACTTTTCAGGACTTTACTTCCACATCAGCAAAAAAATTATTCGGCTGTGGCTCAGTTGGTAGAGTCCAGCTAGCAGTATAAAGTCACCAAAAGGTCAAGGGTTCAATCCCCAGCTGGGCAACATGACTGATGTGTCCAACCCCGAATTTCTCCCGCTGCTTTGGTGGCGGTGTATGAATGGGATTAGTTACTTCTGATGGATGATGCTACATCAGTGTGTGAATGTGAGGTGTGACCTGCAGTGTAAAAGCACTTTGAGTAGTCTGAAAACTAGAAAAGCGCTTTAGAAGCTCAAGTCCATTTACCATCAGGTGCTGGCAGCTTACATCCACACTCTCCTTCAGGTTATCTTAAAATCTTTTGAGTGGAACACATATGTTGTCTTAATACTGCTAAATATTCCGTTATTTATAGAAGTCCAGCACAGCATCAGCAGCAAGCAGCTGTAAATTAACATTTTTCAAACCAAGCCATGAGAAGCTTCAGTTTTGCAATGCATGTCAGCCGGTTCATTTATAAGAGGGGTGTACGTACAGTGGACCTTCTCTTTTTCGCTGAAGCTGATGTGACACTGCTCTCTTGGTTTTGCTGTGTGTTATCTCCCCGCAGGAGTCAAGAGGGATTTTTTTTTTTTAAACGGGAGTGTGGCACGGAGCCTTGAGGTCCTTGCGCACGCCTGCACTCTCTCGCCCCCGCTCTCTAGCGCATGCAGCAATTTTATGAATAAACGAAAATGAAATAAAAACAGGTCAGAAATATCTTTGGGCGGCCATAAATTTACTTGGACAACCCGCCCAGGTATCATCTATGTGTGGGAAACACTGGAGTGTTGTACCAGCAAACAACTTTTCACATTTTTTTTTTTACAATCTTAGCATAGGGGGATTTTCTAAATTTTCGGGGGATTTGGGGAAATTTAAACATACTTTAAGCAGTTTTTATCTGGTTTATGAAGTAGACTAATGAATGCTGATGTAACCTGCAAATGTAAACAAGACCATCAGAAGAATATTGATTATTTCTGTAGCCTATTTGTATTTTTGTAATTGTATGGAACACAGACAATGTGGATTACATGATGACATGGCTACTAAAAAGTCATATAATTGGTCAGCAAAAAAACTTGAGCTTCATGAGTATTCCTTTGATGTATGTAGGGTAGGGCAGAGTAATAAAACACATTTTCATTATTATCAGAATATAAGTATTTATAATAACACAGGAAAAATTTGTTTTACAATAAATAATAAAATTATTTTATTGAAACAAGCAAGCTTATTGGATTGAGGCCTGGTTATAACGGTCAAGCTTTCATACCATTTTGATGCAGTCAGATGAAGGTCAGGTTGGCTATCAGCAACTGTCAGATTCATTTGTGCACATTAAGTGTTGAAAAAAGCTTCTGGAATGCATTTTAGATACAAAAGGATGTGTTGCACAAACAGGTATTATTGCATAAAACACAATAAAAAAGCTGATAAACAAAATCTATGAGTTAAAGCTGAACGTGCCCACACAGATAAAGTATATAGGTAGGAAAAACAACTGAAGAGACCAACTTGTGAGTTAACTTTGACATACAAATTTGAGAAAATATTCTTGCCAATGGTTTCAACTTACTCTACTTATTGGAAGTGACATTCCCAGAAATGCAGCAGCTTGCAAGCAATGACAGGAAAGAAAACAAAAGGCAAGAGAAAAAGAAAGAAAGCACCATGCATGGATAAATGTGTGTGTGTGTGTGTGTGTCCCCTATGTGCACTTGCAGGACAAAAGGCGGCCCCATCTGTTCCATTGTCACAAAGTCTTTAATACGGATCAGATAAACATGACATTTGGGATGAGTGGCCGAGCTCACATTATAAACCATGACATCAAAGCCTTGTCTACTATTCTGTGTGTGTGTGTGTGTGTGTGTGTGTGTGTGTGTGTGTGTGTGTGTGTGTGTGTGTGTGTGTGTGTGTGTGTGTGTGTGTGTGTGTGTGTGTGTGTGTGCTATTTTGCCATGTAATTTTCAATTGTACTGCAATTTCAATTATCTGTGGGTCAGTTTGTCCTTCCTGTGTGTACTATAATTGTATGCATTTTTGCTTGTGTGTTAGTTTTATAACCTGCTCCCGTTCACATAGGTGCAGGACAGCTACACTGGATCTGTAGCTGCTGGAGAGGATTATCGGCCCATTGGCCTAATCAGACGAGGTAATCAGACTATTCTCTATCATGACAACAATCAGCCCACAGAGACACACATCTGCCTATTGAGCTGAGCTCTAATGCCATAATAGTGATGAAACATCTGGTCATTTGGAGCTCAATGCAATCAAGAAGAGGAATTGGGACAGTTGCAGATGGCAAACCTATAGTAATTATCTTTTTCAGGCAACAGACAGAGGGATATGAACCACACTCACAGGCCACCATGCTTCAGTAACAATGAACTCAAAGTGGTCATGAGGTAAATTTGATTAAAGTCATAATTTTTAAGTTTAGATTTTGTTCATTAAAAAAAAAAATGAAGGGCATGTTAGAATGAACAAAAATATATCATACCATATATTTCAATTGGTAAAAAAAATATTATAATATAACATAATATTGGTATATTACAATCAAGTACTGTTTGAAATGTTTGTAAAGTTCACAGCTCACTCAGTAAGACAAATTTGTAACATTTTTAATTTTCCTGTGTGCATAGAGAAAACACTGGTGGTGTTGGTGCTGTCATGAAAAAATAAAGTGGTAGCCAAGAGTCATAACCTCGAGTCTGATCTAGTCTAAACCAAAAAAATATACAGTGGGTACGGAAAGTATTCAGACCCTTTTACATTTTTCACTCTTTGTTTCATTGCAGCCATTTGCTAAAATCAAAAAAGTTCATTTTATTTCTCATTAATGTACACTCAGCTCCCCATCTTGACAGAAAAAAAACAGAAATGTAGAAATTTTTGCAAATTTATTAAAAAAGAAAAACTGAAATATCACATGGTCATAAGTACCGTATTTTCCGCACTATAAGGCGCACATAAAAGCCTTTAATTTTCTCAAAAAACGACAGTGCGCCTTATAATCCGGAGCGCCTTATATATGGATCAATTGGTTAATTGGTTGATCCATACTGGTTGTACACGGCGCTCAGCGACACTGACTCGGATAATGACGAGAGGGAGCCGGGCATGTTGGATGCCGTACTCGCCCAACTGTTCAATTCGGACACTGAAGAAGAAGAATTCGAGGGATTCGTGGACGGGGAATGAACTGAAAAAGTGAGCTTTACGTGTTATACGTAACTGAACAATGTTGAGTTATGCACTAACGCAGGGGTGCCCAACCTTTTTTGAACCAAGATCTACTTTTAAAGTTACCAGTCTGCCGAGATCTACCAGTCCACATAGTGAGCCATAGCCTTTACCAACAGCCTACAAACGCATTTAATACTCACACAACAAACAGAAAATAATAAATGAGAGTTCTGTAAAAAATAATGCAGACTACAGACTACAGCAGGCTGCTGTGAGATGATTTTGCTTTTGTTAAATTAGCTGCAGACACGGTGAGAGTGAACGGAGTAAAGTCCAACCGACTGTTTGACCGGGTCACGTGTGTTCCCACCTCGGTCCGTACGGATCACGGATCAACTGTGGTGGCTGGCGCTCCAGTGCAAGTGTGTGTGTGTGTGTGTGTGTGTGTGTGTGTGTGTGTGTGTGTGTGTGTGTGTGTGCGTGTGCGTTTGCGCTGTTTGTTGGTGTGTCTCGTCCCCCGCGATGCTCACAGTCATGACAGCAGAGAGGAGCAGAGAAAAGTAGCTGCAGCTTCATCAAATGCGCTTAATACTCGTAGCATAGTTTCTATATATGACTTTTTGGTAAAACATTTACCCCCCCGGTTTTACCTGCATGTCATTGCGCATGCCTGCACTCTCTCTCTTGCGCGCTCTCGCTCTCTCTCTCTCTATCTCCGCCGCTCGCTCTCTCATGCACGCAGCAATTTCATGAATAAATGAAAAATTAAATACACACAGGTCGGAAGTATACTTGGGCTCCCAACACAGGTATCGTGTGTGGGAAACAGTGCAATGAGATGAAATTGAAATCACTTTTCTATTTTACAATTGTATTTTATATTGACAAAACATCTTGCGATAACACTGAGAATCAGTCAGCGATCTACCTGTCGATCGCGATCGACTGTTTGGGCACCCCTGCACTAACGTTTGAATTAGCGGTATCAGACTGTGTTTCTTTTACGTGTTTACAACTGAACAAGGCTGGGAGATATTGTGAATATGCACATTAACGTTTGAACAACGTTGAGTTATTGTGAATGCACTACGTATAAAACTACGTTTTGAGAGTTAAGAGAAACGTCAAAGAAATAATTTATTATTTGGGGAAATCGTCTTATGTACTTTTGTTTTTGTAGTTTTATACGTTACGTTTTATATGTATTTATATTTATATATTCACAATATCTCCCAGCCTTGTTCAGTTGTAAACACGTTCTATTCTATGCGCCTTATAATCCGGTGCGCCCTATATATGAAAACAGTTCTAAAATAGGCCATTCATTGAAGGTGCGCCTTATAATCCGGTGCGCCTTATAGTGCGGAAAATACGGTATTCAGACCCTTTGCTGTGACACTCATATTTAACTCACATGCTGTCCATTTCTTCTGATCCTCCTTGAGATGGTTCTGCTCCTTCATTGGAGTCCAGCTGTGTTTAATTAAACTGATTGGACTTGATTAGGAAAGGCACACACCTGTCTATATAAGACCTTACAGCTCACAGTGCATGTCAGAGCAAATGAGAATCATGAGGTCGAAGGAACTGCCCAAGAAGCTCAGAGACAGAATTGTGGCAAGGCACAGATCTGGCCAAGGTTACGAAAGAATTTCTGCAGCACTCAAGGTTCCTAAGAGCACAGTGGCCTCCATAATCCTTAAATGGAAGAAGTTTGGGACGACCAGAACTCTTCCTAGACCTGGCCGTCCAGCCAAACTGAGCAATCGTGGGAGAAGAGCCTTGGTGAGAGAGGTAAAGAAGAACCCAAAGATCACTGTGGCTGAGCTCCAGAGATGCAGTAGGGAGATGGGAGAAAGTTCCACAAAGTCAACTATCACTGCAGCCCTCCACCAGTCGGGGCTTTATGGCAGAGTGGCCCGACGGAAGCCTCTCCTCAGTGCAAGACATATGAAAGCCTGCATAGAGTTTGCCAAAAAACACATGAAGGACTCCCAGACTATGAGAAGATTCTCTGGGAGAATGAGACCAAGATTGAACTTTTTGGCTTTAATTCTAAGCGGTATGTGTGGAGAAAACCAGGCACTGCTCATCACCTGCCCAATACAATCCCAACAGTGAAACATGGTGGTGGCAGCATCATGCTATGGGGGTGTTTTTCAGCTGCAGGGACAGGACGACTGGTTGCAATTGAAGGAAAGATGAATGCGGCCAAGTACAGAGATATACTGGAAGAAAACCTCTTCCAGAGTGCTCAGGACCTCAGACTGGGCCGAAGGTTCACCTTCCAACAAGACAATGACCCTAAGCACACAGCTAAAATAACAAAGGAGTGGCTTCAGAACAACTCTGTGACCATTCTTGACTGGCCCAGCCAGAGCCCTGACCTAAACCCAATTGAGCATCTCTGGAGAGACCTGAAAATGGCTGTCCACCAACGTTCATCATCCAACCTGACAGAACTGGAGAGGATCTGCAAGGAAGAATGGCAGAGGATCCCCAAATCCAGGTGTGAAAAACTTGTTGCATCATTCCCAAGAAGACTCATGGCTGCACTAGCTCAAAAGGGTGCTTCTACTCAATACTGAGCAAAGGGTCTGAATACTTATGACCATGTGATACTTCAGTTTTTCTTTTTTAATACATTTGCAAAAATGTGAGTGAAAAATGTAAAGGGGTCTGAATACTTTCCGTACCCACTGTATATATTCAGTTTCAATTTTACATCCGATTGTAAACACAAAAACTGACCTGTCAACTTTTATGGAATATAGGTCAAATATTTTAAAGTTATAAAACCATTACATGGCACATCCTGTGTGGAGTTAATGATGAATTTGGCTACTGCAGGTTTCCTCTTAATTTGTCCCATTTTCAAACCCCCCAAAAACTGAACTTGTAATCAACCACATTCCTCTGTGTCTGAAGCTGCAGCCCAGTGGCCAAATTACCTGACTAACTACACATTCACAAGACAAACACATGCAAGTAGTCAACGCAAAAACTGACCCCCACTGAATACCCCAAAAGAGTTATCTAATTAATGTGTTCATGTGTGTGAAACCTTTGTGTCTATGTATAGATGTGAGTGTTTCCTGTCTGGCTGTGTGTGTTCATGCGGCTGCTCTGAGACACAGAGTCCAGTCAAACGCTCCAGTGGAATAAAGGAGCTATTGTTCACCAAGGTGGTCCCTGTAGGACCACCAAACCAACCCCCTTATACACACACATACAGACATACGCACACACACATGCATATATGCATATACAGTACACTCACTCATTCAGCTATACACTTATCTTCCTGAACTCAAGACCCACACACACAACATCCCCGCTCACCTTAATCATCGCTTTGTGTTAGAGGGTGGCAGTTGCACAGAAGTAAATATTTGGGTGTGGGATGTAAACACTGGTCTGTGTAAATCAGACACACACACACACACACACACACACACACACACACACACACACACACACACACACACACACACACACACACACATACACACATACGCATAAACACACACACATGCTGGTCTGTGTGATTCAGACATAGCTACTTCCTTCCTGCGGGGTGATGATGTTTAGTCTCCTCACACCACAATCTGATTGGTGTGTTTGATGTCTTCCACTTTTGGTTATGGAGCATAACGACCCCTCCTGGCTGAGGCCTGGGATCAGCCTTCATCAGAGAGACTAGTTATGAAGCCTCTTACATGTGCTCCTCAAAAATCTGATCAGCCAGAAGAATGACTAGGGGTTGACATGTTTTTTTTCTCTCTTATCTTGGGGTATAGGTTTGTATTTATATCAAATGTGTTTTTTCCCTCTACATTAATAAAGGCAACAAACAACTTTAACCTGCTCATCTTATCCACGCACAGACACAAACACCAGGAATACGTCTCTCTCTCTCTATCTCTCTCTCTCTCTCTCTCTGCCGTGATTCTGCTCTGTTGGTTTTGCTGCGTCTCATCTCTCCGCACGAGTCCAGAGGGAATTTTTTTCTTAAACTGGGGTTTTGCTAGGTTGCACGGAGCTACTGAGGGCTCAGGCACAGTTTCAAATTGTGTGCTCTCAGTGAGGTCCTCACACGCACCTGTACTCTCTCTCCCGCTCTCTCTCTCCTGCACGTGGCAATTTTATGAATAGATAAAAAAATAAAATAGAAAAAGGTTGGAAATATACTTTGGCGGCCGTGAATACACCTGGGCAATCAGAAACACTGATGTATATATATATTTATATTTCAATTCTAATAAGTGAATTGTTTCTACTCGTTTTATTGACGTTATGCAGTCTGATGTGACTGATGTGACTCACCCAATAAGACATTGGACCAGCTCTATCTCAGTCATAATACACAAGTACTACCACCAACCAGCACACATGAGGGATATTGTTTTAACCACCTGTCTGTCTGATGAAGCCCTCCTGTAAACCTCTTGATGTCCAGACCAAACAAAAGCCTTTGACCAGACAAAAGCTTGCAACCATTTTAACACAATTACACACACGACAGCTTATTCATGTAATTAAGGCACTGGCCCTAGCATTTGGAGAGAAAAAACGCTCACCATGGTTAAGACAGTTATAGGTTATGTTGAATGTTATATTCATACCAAGATAGGCTATGAGCCATGAGTTATTTGAAAAAAACAGACAAATCTTTGTCAAATTAGACATTAAACATCCCATATAACTGGAATGGAATTATTCATGTGCAGGACTCTGAGACTGGCAGTCGACTAGGGCTTTGACAAACCAATTGTGGAGTACTCCCCCCTACTGAGTGCAGGAGTTTTGTTCGTTTACGGCTACCCTTATTGTACTAAATGGACTTCCATTAGGTTAAGACAACTCAAATATAACCTTGCAGTACAGCTTACCATTGTTTATTTCCCTGTTAGATTCAATTGCATTGTCTCAAATAGGAAATACAGTATATAGTTATATATATATATATATATATATATATATATATATATATATATATATATAGCGCAAGAAAATGTTAATTAATATAGTTTCATTCCATATATTAATTTCCTGAACGGCTTGCCATATATATATATATATATATATATATATATATATATATATATATATATATACATATACATTTATTATACATCTATATACATTTATTCATAAAATTTCTGCGTGCACGAGAGAGCGTGCAGGTGAGTGCGAGGACCTTACAGCTCCATTCTGTCATGACTGAGCATCACGGGGCACGCTGAGACACACAAACATACATTGCAAACACACACGCACACACTGGACCACCAATGAGCCACCAAGCGCACCTTTTTACTTTTAGTGCAACAGCACACAGTTGATCCGTACCGTCGGGAACACACGTCATCCGGTCAAACGGTCGGTTCGACTTTACTCCGCTCACTCTCACTCTGTCCTTAACTAACTTAACAATAGCGACGTCATCTCACAGCCTGCTGTAGTCTATGGACATCTCCACTCAGATTAAAGCAGCTACAAGCTATTTGTTGAAGAAACTTAATTAAGTTAGAGGGAAAAAACCTATTATATCTATCTATAACCTATTTATATCAATAAATACAAACGTAATATTAAAATAAAGAAAAAAAAGGTACCGGTATGTCGAGACCCTGGATAAAAATGGATGGATAAAAATATTGATGGTCAGCAACAGAGAAGCAGTCTGTGTTAGCAAAGTACCCGAAGGGGAAAGACGGACTAACAATATAAAACAGTAGTCAAAAATCACACCCCCACCCTTCTTTATCACTCTCTGCTGCCCTGTCCTAAAATAGAGATGGTAAAAATTATACATTTCTCAAGAAAGGGGAAGCAAAATGGAACATTGTACAGAGACAATTCTTTAAAAGAGGAAGGAAATGAAGACAAGACATATAAATGTGATTTTGTTAAAAGTTAAAAGTTACACTTCTGAGAAGTGACACAGACTTTGACAGGAATAAACACAGTTACATTCTTACCAGTGGTTTTGTGACACTCTTTTATCACAGACGCAGAGCCCAAAGCATGAGGAAACTGCCAGAATAATTTCATCTTTTGACACAAGGAATGAGGACAAGCAGTTTCAAAGTGAAAAACCTCCAAATTCAGTGTTGAATTCAGTTTTTTTGATTATCAAAAAAGATTATCATTTTATATCACAATTAATAGCTGGATTTTAGTAGTTAATTGCAATTTATCTTATTGTAATCAATTGTTTTGTATTTGAAAAAAAAGGTTGGTATGTTTTTATTTTCTATTTGTAGGCATTGTAACTTCTTAAGTGAAAAATACAATATACTACCAAAATTAGTTTCTAACGTGCATATTGCAATGAAATCCTGGGTTAACTTAGGAAATGTCCTTTCATTTTGACACTTTTTATCCTACAGCAACAAATTCACCCTGACATTTGCAAAGTACTTAAAACACTGGCCAATATTTGTTGGATGTACATATTTCCTGCAGATACTGACCACAAAGGAAAAGGTCTGAAAACTTTGACTCACTGATTTTGCTTTCAGAAAGGTACTAGATACTCTGTTGAAAGTAAACACAAACATGCAAACACATCCTTAAGAATAAAAGTTTAAACTGAACTCATATTGTGCTGACTGAATCAGGCACTTTCAGCAAAGGAACTCCAATTGCTGGTAACAGCGATCACTGTTGTCAGCTCAAATAGGACACACATTTAGTTACTTCCTCATTTAAAGTCTATAAAAAGACCACAGAAGCCACAGAAAAAACATGACGAAACAGTAGTCTGCAGAGCTATTATCGTTATGCATGGTGCCTATACAGTCACAACCACACCATCGTAAGACTGATCTAAAGAAAGTTCAAACCATGTGTTTCTGTGTTCTATGCAATGACTTTGGACTACTTAATATACTGAAATTATCAAAATAAATAAGAAAGAAAACACCACCTCCACTAACATGTACAATCTAATTTACATGTTAATCACTTAAGACAATAAGGTTAACTAAAATATGCAAAATTAAAGTATACAAGAGAAAGTTTAGATTTTCCATTGGAAACCAATATGTAGAAGTTGCTGATTAAACCTTAAAGAGGACATATCATCCCCCTTTTTACCTTTTCAAACAGTCCCCTGTGGTCTGTGGTATGAAACATCTGTGCTGTGCTTTGGTCAAACTATAACATGAATCAAGCACCAGAGGAGGTTTGTGACCCTGTATAGCTCTCTCAGAACACTCTGTTTTGGTGTGTGTGTCTCTTTAAATCCAACACAAACAAAGGACTGGATGTGTTTATTTCACATTTTGTAGGTTGGTAGACACTCAGGTTACCCAAATATATGTTCAGAAACACTGTAAAAGTATAATTTTCATAATATGTCCCAGTTTAAGAAGGAATAAATGCAAATATCAAATTCAAATCACTGTAGGACTGTGGATTTACTTAAAAGTGTTCTATTTCCACTGGCTCCATCATTGGCTCATTGAATAAAAGGGTTTCAGCAGCCGTCTGTAACAGGTGGAAAGTTTAGTAGGTACATTTGAGTCGATATATAAATGAAGGACAATGGATAGGGATAATACATTTTTATTTATACTGACACTAGGGCTGGTTAAAAAAATCGATTCATCAATGCATTGCAATTATTATTTTCCTAATTCAATTTTCTCCACTAGGGGCACTGTGGGTGCTGTGAATTCAGGCACAATTGTTCACTTTACATGTACTTTTTGTCGATGCCATTATAGCACTGTTATGTTTTTTACGATTTTGTTGCAAATTCAGCTCAGGCACTTGTGCACTTTGGATTATACTGTACTTTTTTATTCTTCGTTTTTTAAAGAATAATGACTATCAAAAACATTTTGAGTCAGTTTGTTCTAAACCTGTACAAAAAATGCACACAATTATTTAGCAAATACCAGAAGGTAGTTTGATGAGTTATCTGGGTATTCCTGTCATCTGTATTATTGAATTGATATCGAAGCCTATTAATCAATATCGAATCAAATCGTTATTGAATTGAATCGTGACCCATAGAATCAAAATCAAATTGAATTGTGAGGTTGTGGACAATACCCAGCTCTAACGGACACCATAATCCAGACTCCTTAACTCCTTTTATTTATTCCACTATCAATACTTTTAAATCATTTGGAGGAAGACAATATTTTTTTAACGAAACATGTATACTGTATATATCATAGATTCCAAACAATTGTACTTCAAGTTTAAGTCCCACTGTCTGTGATGTTTTCCGAGTTTTCCGAGTCCTATCTTCGGCTGACTCCTCCCCTCGCGTATAAAAGTTGTTTAATTGAGGGACGAGAGAAAAGAAGAATAACATACTGTACTCACTGCTTAACTGTGTTTCTAGATCACGCTCATTTCAAGTAAATTTACATGCAGTGTGAAGATACGAGCATAATAAAGATCACTAGCATTAGCATGCTAACACAACAATGCACCACGAATCCTTTTGGTTTCATAATGGTGCTCAAGGGCGACATCTGCTGGATCAAAAAATCACATATAAAGCCTTTAAAGAGGTCATATTATGCTTTTTTTGGTTTTATATACTCTTTAGTGTGTTTTCCAAGTGTCCTGTGCATGTTTAGGCACATCTATGTGCAAAAATTCAAAGTCTGCGTAAATGCGGCTTCTCCTACGTCCTCCTGTTAGCTGCAGCATTAGCTGCATGTAACACTCGGTTCTAGCCCCCCTCGATAAAAATTTGTCAGTGTGAAGTCTTGTCAGTGTGATATCACTGATCTAAGCCCATTGGCTCTTTGTGGCAAGCCCAGCAGCTCATGTTGCACGCCCGTTAACTTCTGTAGCACGCCCACGATATGCCGTAGCCTGCAGTAGTACAGTAGTGCTAAGGTGCTAATGTTCTTCCTCTCCTCGGAGCCAAAGTGGCTGCATTCCCAATATGGTAAAAGGGGCGGGACATTTCCGAGAACCGTGCTGAGCGACTGACCAATTACAGCAGAGCCGACAGGCCGACAAATCAGACCAGACTTGGCACACGTGGGGACTCCGAACGTGTGCACTTCAGAGCCTTAGCGAGAGAGTCAGAAGTGAGCCGGTGCATGGAGCGGCAGTACATGAAAACAGACACTTTTTTAGAACTTTAGCTATTGTGAACATACTTTAGTAGGTACATAGATCAAATATACGAACCCCAAAAAGGGCATAATATGGACTCTTTAATAGTCATTTTACTGACAAGAGTCAATATACATTATAATGTAACCTAATGTCACCTTGTTTAGATTGCTAACTTTAAGGACCTATGCACCCACAAGCTCCGTTGCAGAGCAATTCTTTTAACTTACAGCACTGTGAGTCGACACCAATCATTCGCTCAGGATAGTGAGTGCAAAAAATGCTGAATGGTTTTGTTGTGAAAACAGGCAAAAAAATGCATCTATGGACACAGGCCCTCTTCACACAAATTGTTACATTAGATCACTGTTTTGAACTTCTGGGACTTGCTATAAAAGCTTAGGTGTGCTGCTTCGAGTGAAGAAGGAGGGGGTAAACCGTCCTGCAGCAGCAGCACACACCATGTGTCTACATGCTACTTGCAGCAGCAGTTGACAAAGTTTTTTCAAATAGTCAAAGCTTCTGCGTTTTAGTTTAATTTGATTAACAATACTGATGTGCTTGTAAGCTAGCAATTCAATATAATTCAAAACTTTATAATAAAATAAATGTTAATTACTTAAATCCTGTAACGTCTCCTTACAGGACCTGTGAGATTCAATGGCAGTAACGGTAAGCTCAAAGTTATTGACTTTTAGGTTTTGAAAAAGCAGAATAGGGTCATTATGAAACTGAGTTTGGATCTCCATCTCTAGGAAGAGTGCATATTTTAAATGCCTATATAGACTCCCATCAGGTGGTTTTGTAGATACGGCTCCTACCACCAACCTGTTGCCTTTATTGGCAGTCACAAAACACAGCCAATGGACACACATACTTTTCCTTACATAGCTGTGACAGAGAGAAGGGGGAGGAAGGTTGATAAAAACACTTAAGGCTTTCTTGAATTGACAGGGCGAGTAAAACACCAAGCACAGATCCCTTCCATGTCCACACAAACACACATACTCACTGATGTCTCTATTCATTTGGACTGTCACACTCGCACACCCCCAAGAGATCTCACTTCCTCTGTCAGCCAGCCAAATTACAGCTCTCCTTCTTCCTGTCTCTCTCTCTCTTGCTGTCTCACCTCTGTCTGAGACACATTACAACAAAGACATTTGACATGTTGTCTGTAACTATCTCTGTGGCTCTCAAAAAAAGGACATTGTGTAAAGAAGTCTGAGAGGGTATAAGTGCCAGAAATGCTGCTTAAAGTTTTAATGTGATTAAATGTTCCAAGCAAAACAACTAGATTAGGGGGAGTAAATTCTTGTTGTGAGGTTGTGTGGGTCTGTGTCCAGGGTCTGCCCTCTGAAGACAGACAAAGAGTGTGTATTGGTTTGCTGGCTCATATCCATACAGCAAAGCTTAAAGTATAATTCCAATCAGACCTGAACCAAAATGACTTTCAGAAGAAATATAGACAAAATAGACAAAACAGAAACAATAACTTAGCACTTTGCTTTTAAGAAATTTGATGAAATTGTGTTTTTGTCACTGAAAATGATTGGCAACTTACAAACTCAACTCTTTAGTATATAAGAATATATTTAGGATATAAGCCACTAGATAGGAGTAAGTATACTTTTCTAGTCATTGTCAGTCAGTCAATAGTCAAGCTTTTTGAGGCTGTATATTATTTAGGCATAGCAGTGCATGAGCCAAATGGGAACATCAGCATGCTAATATGCTCACACAAATGATACTATCTTAATTTGAATGTGTTTATCAAATGTCATTTAATCCATGTGCAATTTACAGTCTTTTGAATTTGCTTATACCCATCAATATAAATGATGTCCTTCCATAATGATTGCTTTTTCAGAAAATTAAGATCCAGGATACAGACTTTTTAGTTTTTAAAATGAGATTAAGATGTACTTTATTGATCCTGCAAGGGGAAATTCTGTTTTTACACTCTGTAAGTCATGCAACACACACATAGACTGAAATATACACACACATGCAAAAACAGGATCCTATGGACATGCACTAACATCACTACATATTATTGAAAGATTGCAATGTCTTCCTATATGTATAGCAGGTCTACATCGCACTACTTAAACACAGCTTTCTTCTCCCTGAGACTCTGCACAGGGATTAGCTGTAGTATTTATTATAAATTACACCATCTGTTGATCTGAACATTTTCTGTTGATCATATGCGTCCCAAACCGTGGGGGGGGGGGGGTGTGTGACCTGAATGGATCAAGGATCGAGCATGATCCATTTCACCAACATTGGGCAGTCATTCTCAAAGAAAACAAATAACCTTTAACCTTGTAAGTAAAACTGAAGTGCAGATGAACATAACATAACATGCTCATAACACCCAGAAGAGTAACAAGAGCGTTAATTCTATCTCAGCATGGTAACAAACGCTTTTCAGAGGAGGTTAATTTTACAAGAGGATTACTCTTCACATTTAAGATAAGAGGAAGTAGGATGGGGGGATGGTAGACAACATTAGAACTCACAAACATCTAGCTAATCCCAGGTTGAACAAACGTTCACGTTCAGAAGACAAATGTAGGTGTGTATCATTTCTCCACCAATGAAGTTCAATGTGTGGGTTTTCTTAACTGCTCTACTTAAATGTGCGTTGGCTGGGAGTGTGTGGAAGCTGATACATTCCCGTAGGCCAAAACAGCAGCTGTGCCCCCTGGCCTCTCCCTTTCAGTGATAACATTAATGTCAGATTTGTTAAAGTTTAACTTTGACTGACATATCAAGTTCATGAAAGAGCTTTTATTTTCCATTTTAAACATGAGGTGTAATTGACGTTTCAGATTGAGGCCAGAGCGACTTGTTTTAAGTTAAAAAACAAATAAGGTTGTGACAGGTAGGGATGGGACTTTACAGTAATCCCTGTACTCGATTACTCAAATTACCTAATGAACGAGTACTCAAGGTTTTTTTTTAATTTGGTTTTTTTACCGTAAACTACAAAAAGGGTCCGTCGCACACTGACCTCCCGGACCGGAATTGTAGACTTTATGTCTGTAAAATGACATAAACATCCAAAATTTAAACATGAATAAAAATAAATAACCAACAGAAAGCGATTTCAATTTCAACGACGTGTGCTAACAGGGCTAGCAAATGACGTGATGCGAGACTGCCTCTTTTCTCCTTGTGCTTTAAGCGCATGTGGTTAAGCATCAAACTAGTATTCCTATGGTATGCAAGTTTAACGCCACATATCTTGCACTGCACATTAACTTCATCGTTTTTGTCGAAGTACTTCCAGACATCACTTTTCTTCACTGACATGTCGCAGGTGTAGCAGACGGTTCTGTATTTGTTGTGCTTTTGCTTTCGGTGTAATATTCCTAGAGAGTTGCCCAATTGCCGTAAAACAGTTGTTTTTGCTAAAATCTGGCTCGGTGTGTACTACAGCTGAAGCTGTGGCCGGAGAAGTCATAGGTTTGTATCCCTTTAATTATTTTCCTACCTAGTATATTCAGTTAGGCGAAAACAAAAAGCTGGGTCACACATGTAACGCTGTATGAGTTCAAGTTTTTTAGCCAAAAGCAGCACCAAGCAGCCAAAATAAAGGGGTCAACGGCGAGTACTCGAGTACTTGTACCCATCCCTAGTTACAGGGTTTTCTTAAAGCGCCGGTTGTTGGTTAAACAGCTGACTACTTCATTCTATTGTTGATTCTGATAAGAAAATTTGACTTATGCACTTTTTCCGTACATTTAAGAAGCACTCGCCTACTCTTGTATAATTACAATCATAAGAAAGATGTCTGACGGTCTGTGTGTCAGCTGAGACATGTGTTCAATAAATATAAGCAAAATAATTGATGAGAAGAAAAAGAATTGTGTTTTACAGCACAGAGATGGTCATCATTACTCAGGGTGATACTTGATGATTCGTTCGTCAGAGCCTCACATGACTGCCAGTCAAGCGTACAAGTTCAATAAATGCTTTTGATGCAGATATTAAGTCAATCACTAACCATGTTTAATAATCGTGATCTCAATATCAAACTAAATAATCATGTTGAAGATTTTTGCCATAATCAAGCAGCCCTACTCCCTTAGAGTGTGCATGAATAAATCACCCCGAAGTTGATAGGAGCAGCATATCCATATTTTGGGAATTTTATTGCCTACAGGAAATGTCAGTCATTGCATGCTTTTGGCTGTCAAAACAGGGGGAGGCACCTCCTTTCAACAAAGGCTCTCATTGGCTGTTATGAGGTGTCATCAGAATAGTAGAGTTTTTGAAGAATCCGTGGATCTTTATGGATCTAATGTGTTTGGATTAAACCTTTTACTGGATTTGAATCGTGGTGACCCGTTTTTGGTGGAATATTATGATCAGGAGAGTTCAGTAAATCTTTGACGTTGTTTGTTTGTTGATGGTCTGACAGATGTGTAAATTGTGGCTGCTGTGAAGTTTAGAATCTGCACACACTTGGAAGTTAGTGTGTGTGTGCCTGCTGTATTGGACATGCACAATGTCGTTACCTTAAGGTCATCTTAATGTAGACTTAAGTGACAAAAACATTGGATTAGTCCTATCATAGAATAAATTGTTATTCCAAGTCTAAAACCCAATTAGTTTAATGATGTGGTTAGACTCAAATGAGAATATGAATCAAAGAGCGCAAAAAACAACAACAAAACATTTGAAGATCAGTCGACAATAGGCAAAATCTGACGAATAAGGTTTGACTATGTAAATCCTTAGTCTGGGACAGATCATTACCATATTGCAGGCTGCTTGAGGAAAACACCGGAAAACACAGGTGGCAGCAACTTGACGTCTGCACAGTAAGCATACTTTTTATTTTATTTTTCCCCCCTTAGCCTCTGTTCCGCTGATCATACTAGTGCCGTCAAAATTGGCCAAAAATGTGTTTTGAATATTCCTTCTAAAAGAATTATTATTAGTATTATTATATAAAGTATTATCTCTGTTATTCTTTTAGAATGTCAAGAATAAAATATAATCTTTCCTTTTATTTATTTGAATGAACTAAAAGTCTTGAATTGAAATGGATCAATACATTTGAATCTGAATTTTTTTTCCGTTTAGTTTAAAAAATAAAGCAAATTTCAACTATCAGCAGGTGTCTAAGTAGTTTCAGGCCACCTGTAACCTGCTCTGTGTAACATTTTAACAAAGTAAAAACAACAATTCTAAAAGAACCACGGTTTCAAAAGGTGGTGGTTAGTATTTGAAAGCACCTTTTTTACCAAATCTTAGAAATAGACAAAAAGAAAGGCACTGGGAAGATGCTGCAAAATCATTTTACAAAATGACATACAAACATGGCTGTGTTTATGTGAAGTGTGTATTCTTCACATAAACACAAAGTGGCGAGATGTTTTGACGCACCGACTGCGCACTCCTCCCTCCGCCTGCACAGAATTTTTAGCGCTGCCTAATCATCGTCATTACAGCTGTTTGAAAACCTGTTTCCAAACAGGCAATCAAAGCCTGTCGTGATAATTAGCGGAGGGGTAGACATCTTTGTGAGCAAACTGCTCCTCTCCCTCCTCCCGTTGCCACCAATCCGAGAACACAAAAATCAGATCTGTCTCCTCCAACAACACAAAAAAACCCTGCATGTGTTTTTCTAAGTGTTTGAGTCTTAATATGCGTGTTTTTGCGTGCGCGTGTGCACAGGTTGCACTTATTGTGCTGCTGAGACAGCTTGACTGAAAACAAACTGACAAAAAATATTTGAAGCAGAAAAAAACGGGGAAAAACACACACACACAACAACCTGTCAAGAGCGAAATGCCTCTAATTTTTTTGTCATCTGCCAGCCGTTTAACAAGATGAGAGCGCTCTGCCCCCACACTCCTTCTTCAAGCCATGAAAGATGGAGATGGAGCGAGGGAAAGCAGGGGAGATGGAGAGGAAGAAGACGAGACAGACAGAGAATCAGATATGTCTTTTTCCTATCTGAAATCATTTGACTCACTTAACCTTTTCTTTCTCTTCAGGTTGTGATCTCCCCCTCTCTTATACCTCAGACAGTGTGAGACAAAGTGTATATTTTAGAGTATCAGGAAAGGCAGGGTAATAAGCACTTAGCCACTAGCCCTGTCTCTCTCAGACCAAACCTCCAGCTCTCTTCCTCTGGCCTTCTCTTTTAAGGTAAATGGTTTTTATAGGAAAGGTCCTGTTCACTTTAATATGACATATTATGCTGATGTTGCGGTCAGCTCACGAGAGCACATGTCGTGTGTGTGTGTGTGTGTGTGTGTGTGTGTGTGTGTGTGTGTGTGTGTGTGTGTGTGTGTGTGTGTGTGTGTGTGTGTGTGTGTGTGTGTGTGTGTGTGTGTGATATGTCTAAGCATTTCTATGTTATCCTTCCTTGTGCAATCTTTACTGTACATGCATGTCTACATTAACGGTGTGTGTGTTTGTGTTTCTGTAAGTGAAGTGTGTGTGCTGTCAGCTTGCCTCCTCTCGTTCCTCCAGCGGATCTGAGGCTCGGTGGAGACAGGCGGATAGATGAAATATTTAACTGTCGTGTCTGTAAATGAACAACAGATGCTTTGTTCTGCTAATTAGCACTTAGCACAGAGAGCAGCCACGGTGTGTGTGTGTGTGTGTGTGTGTGTGTGTGTGTGTGTGTGTGTGTATGTGGATGGGATTTTATCCAAACTCAGCTGGAGCTTTAAGCAGCCCAACTTGACTTGCAAAGAAGATACATGTCATTCATTAATGTTCCAAACCTGGGGTAACATGCAGGTTTCTGTGCACTTTTTTATTGATTGCGGAGATACTGCCGAACCTCCCACTTAAGTGTCATTTTCATGTGAAAATCTCCCCGAGGAAATACAGTGAACATGTCAAAAACTCACATTTTATGTGCCTAGTCTGCAGTTTATACTTGCATGTCAGTCCTGTCTCTCACTCCCTTCATTTACCGTCAACTCTCTATTGACAGCTATGAAATAGAGACACCAGCTAATATTAGTTACATATGACAGCTAACAGTGGGAACAGGACGGCCAGCCCGACTGGTACAAAGTTATCCAAGAAACTGAGAAGGTTTCTGTTATTCAACAAGTAAACTTTGACCGTGAGAGTTATTGTCTGGTTGAGGCCTTTACTACTTGTAAGGCCATATTTTTAGATGGATGAGTATTCATCACCTTTTTTTTGAGTGACATGTTCATTTAAGAACAACTACAAATACGTATAGTTCTCTTAACAAAACACTTGTTAAGGAAATTCTCAAAGAAATAGCCATGAATCTACTTGCTAACATACTCTTCACTTAACAATCATGCACAAAGAATCTTAGTCAATTCAACAATGCACATGAGGGGTGGTGTAGAGTTCTGAGGAAGTGAACACTTATTACGAGTGTTTTAGCAGCAAGGGAAGATTTTTTTTCCAGATTGGGATGAAAACACTTTTTCCCACAGATTAAAGCTGTACCCGTGGCTTGGGGATGTTCTACCAGGTGGGGGCTATTACCAAAAGAATATGTCATTAATACATCAGGTTATCTATTAGGTCAGTTAACATATTAATTGTACGTTTTTTTTACTTTTACTTGAAGTGGCTGTTCACAAACAACTTTAATCTGATCACTTTCTTTCAGTTCTATTATTGGCACACGCACTCACAGACAGCCACATACCTTCACCTCTCCTCTCTCAATTCCCACAGCTCACCCTGCTTCCTAATGTTTCTTTGAGTTCTCTATGACTTCGCTCTCTAATTTAAGAAAGACAAGTAACTTAAATTGGTTTGAAAAATGTTCACTCAATTTTCAGTTATCACAACAGGTTATATGTGTATGTATGTTTCTTATTTGCTATCTAGGATATTGAAATGACCTAAAACTAGGAGTGCAGAATGACATCCACTGTACTACATATTGACTGCAGTATGAGAAAGTAAATATTTCAAGAGATGTCACACCTCAATCAATGCTCCTACAAGAGGGACATACGAGAATAAGTCTCTCTCTATCTCTCTGATCATCTGCAGTACATGTGTTATGCTCTGCAGGTTATCAGAGACTTAATTAAGATGGGGGATTTAAAAAAAAAAAAAGGTTGGCAAATACTTTGAAGCATACCTGCACAGGTATCGTCTACAGTATGTAGGGGGTGGGCAGTAAACCGGTATCAATAGCAGTATAAAGTTATGCCACCAAATGTATTTTTGCAATACCGTAATTTTGGTTGCAAACACAGGTGATTGGTTGTAGTGCACACATGGGGCAACACTGATTGCTCAGCCTACAAGCCACATTGGTGGGTGTTATTAATAATATTATTATAAAATTATATTTGTATTTGTGACAGACAACGGCTCAGGCACAAGCAGGATATTAAGGATACATTTTTCTTATAGGTCCTTTGGAATGCAGTTTGGTTTGATGTATGATGGACAAGCAGTTGTGGAAAACAGTAAACCATTAGCTCAACACAACTCAGGTCAGCCCAGTCCGGAGTCTTCTCCTTTTTAGAAGGCAATTAAGCATACCATCGTGTAAGACCAGAGTTGGACTCAGCCACAGAAAACCTAAATTAATACAGACACAACAAGCAGCCTGTCTGAGGAAACACAAGGCAGAGACTGTCTGCCCTCATTCTGTCAGAAAAAAAAACAAAGAGAAAAAACAAAGAGAGAGAAAAGAGCGAACAGGGGCAATGTCATACTACTATATGGGTCATTATTACAAACAAATTTTCATATCCTTAAATTGCTGGCTTTCTCAGTAGCCAATATGTCATGTGTGTGTGTGTGTGTGTGTGTGTGTGTGTGTGTGTGTGTGTGTGTGTGTGGGAGGGGGGAGTTTTATGGTTAAGGTTAGGTTTAGTTAAGTTGAAGAAGTCTCAAGGAACTGCTTGTAACCTATTGTACTGTGTTTTAAAATGGATGAACACTCGACCCCCTCCTGTCCCTTTTCTGCCCAGAGATGCTTGTCTCCTCTCCTCTGACACTTAATCAATGCACTGGAAGTAGCCTTTCACACACAATCTAATTATATGGAAACAAAGGGAAACCAGGGGGCTCTATGCGAAGAACGTCAACACACATCCACACACCCTTGCAAATAGTTGAGTACTATCAACATGAAAACAAGTGAGAGTCACAAAATAATCTACATCGAGACAGTGGGAAATTAGATCTAAGTAATATTCATATCAACAATTAGGTAGTACTCTTAGCCCACAGTCACACACAAAAACATGGACAGGAACAGAAAACTCCCATCGCTCAACCATGAGTTTCCACATGGGTATAGCCCAAAGAAATATATTACCTGGTTGTGGGTCTCTAACTGGAATAGTTTCTATCCATTTATCAGGCTCTGGCACATGTGCAGTTGAAATCTTGGTTGTGTGTGTGTGTGTGTGTGTGTGTGTGTGTGTGTGTGTGTGTGTGTGTGTGTGTGTGTGTGTGTGTGTGTGTGTGTGTGTGTGTGTGTGTGTGTGTGTGCGTGTGTGTGTGCGTGTGTGTGTGTGGATAAGGTGATGCTGTGTTGCACAGAAGGGTCAGGGTTAACCTCCTATCAAGCTTGTTCTGACATTAAAACAAAGATAACACTTCAACATTCGTCGAGGGAATCATCCATTAACTGTGACTGCTAGACTCTAGGCTCTCTCCTGTCACTGTTGGCATTGAGAGTCACAACAACAGAAAACACACAGTAAAGTTAGAGATATCATAATACAGTGCTAGGAAAAGTTTGGTAGTTACTAGGGGTGTAACGGTACACAAAAATTTCGGTTCAGTACGGTTCTCAGTTTTGAAGCTTTGGTTCGGTACATTTTCAGTACAGCAAAAGGACCTGATGCAACACTTTTTTTTTTCTTTATTAGGAACATTTAGAATTTCCCTTTTACACATTGGGCTAAGTGCAGCATCGACAGTTCAGGCTTGTACACCTGCTCAGGTTACTTTTTAATAACATTTTAAATTAAACATTGAAAAAAAACAACATAAAATTAACTTATGCTGCATCCTTCAAGCAAAAGTCTCCAATAAATAAAAGATATGAATGAAATAAAGTATTTTAGAATTAAATGAAGTAATTAATAAAGCCTATATGTAAAAATATTACTTTTAAATTACACTGACACCTTTTAGTTTATGAAGGCAACAGTTTTTTGAATGCCCTTTGAGCACATAATAAAGCTAATCACATCTGGGACAGTATAGTTTCATCACAGAACTATTAATATTTCTCTCTGTCGATATAAGAACTTCAATGGCATTTGTTATGGCTTTGGCCCGTTCAGAATTACTAGCAAAAGGCTGTCTGTCGAGGAGGGAAGGTGTTCATTCTATCATGCTGCAGATTATGCTCCCACACAGACGCGTATCCCCCTCCCCGTTTGCGATGCAGCGCTACTGTATCATCGCTGAAAATGAAAACGAAACTTAAAGAGTAACTAAACCCTAAAACCACTTTTTTCAACTATAAACCTCTGTATTTGAGTATTAAGTAGTGTTATGGATCAATCCAAGTCCCAATATCGACATTTGAGTACAAAGTATTGAAATTTATAATATTGTGTTAGAAATGTGCATAGTGTCTGCCCTTCAGTTTGAAAAACTCTAACGGCTGTGTAGCGTACAGTATGACGTAGGAGTGCATCCCCTCGTCACCCGACTTGGCGAACTGTGTGGAGTCAAGTGTGTGTGTGTGTTTGTGTGTGTGGGGCAAACATTGTATCATGTTGCGGCTGATAACGGCTCGAAAGGAGTGAGTGGGGGAGTTTACCCACGTGCCCACCCCCCTCTCGAAGTTGATACATTCTCCTGCTTATTCTGCTCCGGTCCCGGCATCATAACATGCCTGTCGCTCACACCTGCCGAACACACACACTCGCCTCTTTCTCTCTCTCTCCTCACTCGCTCCCCCCACCCACATGCATGCGTACTGAGCCCTGAGCCTGAGCCACTGTGTGTGTGTGGGGCAAACATTGTATCATGTTGCGGCCGTCGCGAAGCAGTGAGTGGGCGTGTCTTACCCCCCTGCCCCCCTACTTCTCCAAGTTGATACCATAGACTATAAAAATAATGGACGGGACAAGGTCCCCGGTCTAGTGAAGCTTTTATTTTTAGAGCTCCCCATACTGACTGGCTGCAGTATAGGTCATAAACCCCGCCTCCTCAATGATAACAGATGGGATGTGGGTCAAACTGTAAAGCTAAAATACTCGTCACATAATTTTTTTCCAAACATAAACTCTGCTGTGATCATTAGTTATTATCACCCTACATTGTGTTCAAGCGCTCATTCTTCTGTGAAGTTTGTTTTAAATAAGTTATTTGATATAAAATAAAAATATAAAATCTGCTCATAGATGCGGTTCATTGACTGTACAGTTATTTTACAGCAATAATGTAATATTAACCGAGCATCATGCTGCTTAAACTTGATAAATGTTCTGCATTGTCTTCCACACACTACCAATTCAACAGTCACAAGTTGATCATATTGTACATTTAATGACGCTCATTTAGAATTTGTACTAAAAAATGTTTCGGTGATTGTGACGGTGTCTGTATTTAACACCTTTGAAAGGAAGGTGTTAATGCAGGAGACCAGTGTTACACACAACATGCTGCTGTTATTGTAGTTAGGAGGAGACAGAGGCACAATCAAAGAATACATAAAGATCACGTTTTTCCCCACACATATGTTTTAAATGTCATGCATTTATTTTTGATTTCACTTCAATAATCGTTAACGAAGATAAACACCATGATTAAACTACAGGCTATTGTTGCCTTTTTATAGCCAAAGAAAACTGAACATTCACAGCCTCTGTATTCAAAAGAATTTCAACATGGACATTTATGTCTTCCTATTTTCCTCTTTTCGCCAACATTATATTTTAAACTGGGATTTCCTTTTTCTCAGGTTGCGCGTCTCTCCTCCAGCTCGCCCCCTCCGGTGCTCTCCTCTCCATAATGTGCTCGTCTCCTCCCTCTAAAGCTGCTGCTACTCTGTAGGACGCTTTGATTGGGGCACCTCACCTACTATCGGCATCAAAGTAATTTTAGTAACAATTTATAATCCTTCTTAAAATGTAAGGAAGACTATCAGAAGATTTTAACAACCTCTATGGTTCTGCAAGAAGTCTAGTTCATGTTTAAATTGTTCTTCTTTCTGTCTTCAAGGAAATCAGTGCCCAAAGGAAACAGCAGTCCAGAGTCTGATTCCAGCTCCGGTGAGGTTCAGCACACAAATTGGCTGTCTGATTATATGAGAATATTTAAGATTAGTTTAATTTATCAGGCTGGCCCATGTGATGACAGTTTAAAATAATCTTCAATAGAAAGTGGAAGGAACACTTTTGTCTTAAAACATAAATTCATAAAGCTGATCATATTATTGAATTCATCTTGTCTTATTATATATTTTGTTTTTCCTCATAAATAGTTATCCTGTCATAAAAACAAACTAGAACCTGAAGTTTAGCAGAACCTGAGGACAGATCTGATTTCAGGTCTGAGGCATAAACATCACAGTAAAATTCATTATACTTTACATTTAACTCTGTGATTGTTTTTCTTTATTACAGAAGATGCTCTCAGATTCAGATCCATCAACAACCCCTGACAACATGGAGGACTCGTCCCCTGAGTGTTTCCTGTCCTCTCTCCATGGACTTCTTCTCTTCAGTTATTAACTCTTGAAAACAGCAGCACAAAATGCCAGACTGTTTGACAAGTCTGTGATTGAATAAATGGAAATGGAATCTCATGTGTATCTTGCTATGCTTATTGGCTTTAAATGTTTAATATTAAATACATTTGAAGGCCATTTATCTCAGACGAGACCGGCTGTGACAAGCTGAGCTCGTCTGTTAGCTTTGCTGTTGTCTTAGCCGTTGTTGGTCAAGAAGAAATGAATGTCAGTTCAAGGCCTTTTCAAATGTGAGCTATAAACTTAACTGCTAAATTATTTTACTGTGACCAACACTTTGTTGTGCTCCAGTTAATCAGAGACAGTCATATCAGATTTTTAAAAAGTTTATTTAAACATTTTATGAAAAGAAATCTTCAATAAACAACCCCTGGCTTCATTAACCATGTGGAAAATAAGTATGGGAGACAATCAGGTCCAATTGCTGGGACATAGGAGAAAGTATAAAAAATAATTTAACAAAGGAATCCAAACAAAATCAAATAAAGTATAGAGATCCTGGATGATTGTTTGACTGTTAAAATATGATGGAAATCAAATCCAACACAACCCTCCAGCACCTGGCCTTTCAAACACAGGGCAACATCATGGAAAGAAAAATAAATTGAATATTGACCAGGATCTCTGTGTTTTATCTGAGGATGACTATGGTAGCCTTCTCACTGTTCACTGTCACAAAGCACCAGACTCTGTCCACCTTCTTCAGTTGTGCAGACGTCGATCAGCTCCTCTGGGTGATGGCAGAGAGGACTCTTCATCTGGGAGAGCTGCTGGTGTAAGGTCATTTCTACCACAGTGGATGAGCAGGACATCTGGCACAGGTGAAAAAAGGAGGCGGTTCATTCAAACTAAGTGACCCCAGCCTGACCGCTGTAACAGGTGTGCAGACAAAGGTTGAAATGAGTCATTTTTAGGTTCAGTTGATTGTAAAATGGAAAAGAAAACATCACCTTTCTATTTAACATTTAGCTGGTGTATGACTCAGTGTGATTTTTATTTTTAGAAGACTGTATTGTTAACAATAGCTTGTTTTGACAATCCTCTTTATGAAACTTAAATAAAAATCACAGGATATATAACTTTTAACAGATGATTTTAACTTACACTTCACCTCTGTGGAAGATGTCAGACCAGCTGCTTTTATCTCTTCTTTGCCTAAATGAAGATACAAAAAACAATTGATTTACTGTTCATCTAGATATATTAGAAAAGCAGACTTGAATCACATTGCAGACTATGAGTTTCTAACAAAATACGGTCTGTGGTGCTAACCTAACTTCAATATAGAACGATTTCGGCAAAAACAGAGGACCCAGCAGCCCACGTATTTTCAATAATGATCAAAATAGATAAAACACAGTGTGTTTAAATATTAGACTTTGAATACGGTGGTTTGTTGTACTTACACATTTCTTCATCGTAGACCGGCAGAGCGCTTTCGGCGTAGCTGGGCTGTGTAAGTCATCAGGGCAGTACGCTAAGTGGGTGGGGCGTGTTACCAGGGCTCCTGCCCTCGGACTCTACTGCGCAGACTCTGGCTCCAAATGACAGTAATAAGCAAGGGAGCGGTGTCGGTCATACAGCAGCCGTTGTCAACAGAATGTTGTCATAGAGACTGGAGGGACGGAAGCGTTTTTATTCTCAGTGCAAAAACGCTTCATGCCAGCACTCCCCGCGCACAGCCATTGCTGTTCTGCCCAGAGAAAATGGACACAGGGCCTTAAATAACCTATTAGGCTTTTCTGGTTTTATATGCTCTTTAGTGTGTTTTCCAAGTGTCCTGTGCATGTCGCCCCGGTGTGTTGGTGCTGCGTTGTTTTGTCTGTTTTTGTGCATTAACTCATTCCGCACTTTTCTGACGGAATCCATGGAATTATTGGACATTCTGGTCAAAGGTGCCCTCACCTTTGTCAGCACTGTGAGACGACGAAGAAGAGGGAAAAGGGCCGGCTCGCTGGTCCGTCTCCGCCAGCGTGAACTACGCACAGCTCTAGCAGGCATCTTTCTCTCCAACGTGCGCTCACTGTGCAACAAACTGGGCAAACTTCAGCTACTGATGGGAAAAAACACTTTTAGACTTTTATACATCCTATGTTTTGTGTTTCACGGAGACATGGCTGTGTGGACTGATACCGGACTCTGCGCTGCAGCTGGCAGGATTCCAACTCTTCAGAGTGGATCGAGACACACAACTTTCCAGAAGAAAAAAGGGTGGAGGAATCTGTTTCTATGTCAATAGTGGCTGGTGTACAGATGTAAACGTGATCCAAAGGCATTGTTCTGCTGAGCTGGAATCTTTTTCCATCCATTGTAAACCCTTTATTCCCCCCGCGAGTTTGCTTCAGTCATTCTGGCCAGTGTTTACATTTCACGGCAAGCCAACGTGCAGGAGGCACAGCGCGCTCTCGCCAACCAGATACTGTGTGTGGAGCGGACAAACCCGGACTCCTTAATTATTGTCCTCGGCGACTTTAACAAAGGTAATCTCAAGTCATGAGTTCCCTAAGTACAGACAGTTTATTAAATGTCCGACCAGAGAGAGAAATGTTTTGGACACCACAGTCAGCAATGACTATCATGCCGTCACCGCGCTGCACTGGGCCACTTTGACCACGTCATGGTCCATTTGATTCCTTCTTACAAGCAGAAATGAAACCTCTGCAAACCTGTGGTGAGGACATCAACGCAGTGGACCAGTGAAGCTGTGGAAAAATTAAAGGCGTGCTTAGACTGTACTGACTGGGATGTTTTCAGGTCTGCCCCAAACAGTCTGGATGAGTACACAGAGGCTGTGACATCATACATTGGCTTCTGCCAGGACTTGTGTGTAGCATCACGCACTACGCTGAGTTACAACAACAACAAGCCCTGGTTTACAGCTAAACTCAGACGGTTAAGGCAGAAATAGAAGGAGGCATTTAGGAGCGGGGACAGGGAGAGTTTTAAAAAGGCTAAATACATCTTCAGCAGGGCGGTGAGAGATGCCCAGTGTCTTTATTCTGAGAAACTACAACAACAGTTCTTAGATAGAAAGATGCTGGCTCAGTCTGGAAGGGTCTCAGACAGCTCACCAGCTACAAGCCTAAAACTCCCCACTCTGCAAGTGACCTGCGTCTAGCCAACAACCTGAACGAGTTCTACTGTCGCTTTGAAAGAAAATGGGACAGCCCGGATACCAACGACTCCACAACTCATCCCCCCCCCCCACCACCCACCACCATCACCACCACAGCAGGGACTCAGGACCCTCAACGACCTCAACGACCCAACAGCCCTCTCTCCCCACACTCCAGCGACACCTCTTTCAGTCACAGAAAAAGATGTAAATAAGATCTTTAAGAGACAGAACTCATGGAAAGCAGCTGGATCAGACTCTGTCTCTCCCTCCACCCTGAAGCACTGTGCTGATCAGCTGTCTCCAGTCTTCACAGACATTTTTAACAGCTCATTGGAGACATGCCATGTGCCAGTCTGCTTCAAGTCCTCTACCATCATCCCTGTCCCCAAAAAGCCAAGGACCACAGGACTTAATGACTTCAGACCCGTCGCCCTGACCTCTGTGGAGACCTAAAAGTCTTTTGAGCGCCTTGTGCTCTCCCACCTCAAAGACATCACAGACCTTCTCCTGGACTCCCTGCAGTTCGCCTACAGAGCCAACAGGTCTGTAGATGATGCTGTCAACCTGGCCCTCCACCTCATCCTCAAGCATCTGGACTCATCAGAAACCTACGGCAGGATCCTGTTTGCGGATTTCAGCTCTGCTTTCAATACAATAATCCCAGCTCAGCTCCAGGACAAACTCTCCCAGCTGAATGTGCCTGAGTCCACCTGCAGGTGAATTACAGACTTCCTGTCTGACAGGAGACAGCAGGTGAAGCTGGGGAAGAATGTCTCGGACGGCAAGACTATCAGCACTGGCTCCCCTCAAGGCTGCATTCTTTCTCCTCTGCTCTTCTCCCTGTTATTAAGTTGTTGCTAGTTCTGCTTTATTTCCCTGTTAATTGTTTAGCACCAATACACCAAGTCAAATTCCTTGTATGTGTAAATGTATTTGGCAATAAACCCCGATTCTGATTCTGATGTGATGCAATTAAACCTTTGTATGTCATGTACACTTCTTTAGTGCACCTTGATTATTTTAATGTGAAACTAAAAAATAACTGGATTTAATGTATAGAAAAAAGGTGACTGGGGTGCTGGATACCCGAGTGGATATGTCGTACAACCCATGTACATGTAGTCCTCATCACAGCGGCCGTGGATTCCAATTCTTTTTTTTAAAATCATAGCTGCATGTTGCAACCGACGCTCTTTTCCCAACATTTCCATTCTCTCTACAGCTTTCCTATCCATAGGCCCAAGAAATAACCTTTATTCATACCTTTGTATATCAAATATCTTTCAGATTAGACAATAAGTATATTGTTTGTTCGTAAGTGTGTGTGTGTATGTGTGCACACGCATGTCAGTAAATGTAAAAGAAGGCAAGATAGTGAAGATTATGATTGAGTCAAACAACCTGACAGCTGTCAGTTAAACCTATTTCAGCTCAGACACACACACACACACACACACGTCAATTAAGAGCCATGCTGAGCTGAGCAGCAGTGAGCTGTTTGGGTCACATGTTTACTCCCTGCAGCCAATGTCAGCAACAGACCAACAATACAGCGGCCATCACCTGACAGACAAAGGAAAAAGACAAACACACACACAGATATGCACTGACACAAATATAAATCAAAAACACACACAGATATGCAAAACCAGAGGCCTGTCCTGTGAAAGGAGTTCAGCATACCCAAGGTACTGTATGTCAGTTATCTGGCTTCACTTCCCCTGACAAAGGAGATCACACTGAACGGATATATGAAAGCGGTTAAGAACTCGATAAGTAAACCCTGAGTTGTTATGAGCATGTTCACATAAATAGGGCAGGGTTGGCAGCACATGACTAATTATGAACATGAACAATCTGTCTCCAGCAGATTGTCATATCTCATAACTGAGAGAAAAGTATCATATTAGCAGCTTTATTACTAAAATGTGACACAACTATGTAACAAAGCTTCAGCTACAAATGCAGGAAGAACTGTACATCTATACTTTATAAGTGTATAGCTAGAGGAAGACAGAGTATATTCATGTCTGGCCATGAGCCATTCTGTGTCAAATCTCTGAACAGCAAACATCAGACAAAGGAGGGTGAAAGGGAAAAAAGGAGCGACACAGGAAGAAATAAGAGGATGCAGATAACCAAAAAAAAAGGGTAATAATAACAATACAACAAAAGACTTTAAGAGAGAAAAAACGTTTGATTGAGACAAAGTGAAAGAGTGTGTGTATTCATTATAAAAGTGTTCCGATTGTCTTGGCGTCCTATCAGGTGGCATCAAAACCATGTGCGATCTGGCGGGGGAACTACAAAGTGGATCCTGGGGCCTGCAGAAAGAAGCCTTTTTGATCGCACTAATTAAAAGCCATTTTGTTTAAAACAAATAGACAAGTCTAATTGGCTCTTTTCCATAAGAAAGGAAAGGATGTTGAAAGTGGAAGAACGCATGAAGGAGGGAGAAAATGTGTGAGTGTCTGTCTGTGAGGTGGTTGTGGAGGATCAGAGAGAAGCTGTGCTCAGGCTGGCACATGCACTTCTTTAGACACACATGTAAACATGGAAGCACGCACACATTGTATTATGGTGACCCGCTATTGGGGATACCTGTAAAGATGCTGCTTATAGTAAAATGCCAATAACATTTTGAGAGGAGATAACAAATGGTCTGCACCCTATGAATACTTACAAACTCAAATGCTATGTCCCACTTCACATTGTGAAACCAAGAGTGTTTTGTGTTTTCTCAGAAAAGTCTAGGCCCATATCTCACCATCCTTAGTAATTGTGTTTACAACTATAAAAATGGGAAAAGGCGACAGGGACCAATTTTCACAATGCACAAAACACATTTTATTAGAGCCAGGCTTCTCCGTCTTGCTGCAACTAAACATTCACTTATCTATATCATAATAAGAGGGCATAGAGCTCAACATAAAAACATGGGGGGAGAGACGCAGCACAATGCATAGCTCTGCTGGCAGAAAGAGTGATCTCAGATATAATCTGCTCCATAGAGAACAAGAGGTAGATACATGTCTTTATGTGCAACAATTTGGTGTTGGATGGATTGACAATGAAGCTGTCAACAACAAGAAAACAACGTTTTGTTCGCAGAGGAGTATTGATGATGAAAAGGGGACAAAATTAAACAAGTAGTGTGACACAGGGAAAACTGAAGGCCTTTACAATCACAGCTACTAGTGCAAGTGAAGAATTACAGATGCAAGACTTACACGCTTGAATCACAACTTCTCAGATTTAAAAAAATGTCATGGTTAATTAATCCCAAAGGCTCCGCAACACCGCCTGTTTCTATTCTCCATCGCTAAAAAGGGGACTGGAACATTAGTTTCGGTATAACCTGCACAGAACAAAACCAGAGTGACACCAGCTAAATGTGGCGTCATTATAAAGCTACACTCGAAAGCTTTACCATGGCAGAGGGACCGAGCAGCTAAAATTTGAATTCACTGAATAAACAAGTGAAGTTGGCAGTGTGGGGGCATTTTGGGTAAACCAAGAATGACCACCGAGTTAGTAAAGACAAGGTAGCCCCATCTGGCAAAACCGAATGAAAAAAAGTGTCAAATACAGTGTCAAACACATCAAACCTGATCCAGCATCTAAGAGACCAGATCTAAGAGACCAGCTCACCACCCAGCCCGAGTAATGAGCCTGCAAAATAACTGAGTGATATCACATTAGTGGAAAGTTTCTCTATGAAACATTGAGTTGGTCAGGAATTAAATAAAACTAACTACATAGCGGGTGAAAATGAAGCCAACGCAGAAGTGCAAAATCCTGCAGTCCGTCAAATCTCCACCACAATTGTCCTGTATAATTTTTAAACTTATTAACACAGTTTTGTTCATGTAAGTCAATTTGAAAACCATCTGGTCTCCAGCAACAACCTGTTGGTCAATATCTGAAAAAGTTAAATATTTGCCAATAGTTGGCACCATGGAGAGATTTTATCACAATTTTTTTCATACTGATCTTAAGACTAATTTACAAGTTGCTGACCAGTTCAACCAAACTTATTTCCCTGTATAATGTTTTTAAATGCACAGAAACTGTAATAATAATTTTAGTCTATTTGTAAAACATCTTTGTTGGGGGTCTTGAGGTCTCACCCAGAACATTTTTAGCACCAGATTTGATCAATATTTATGCACAATTTGAAATTATGATTTAGTTATGTGTCCTCTTTTTGTGTTCATCAGGAACATTTTCACACAGTGATGCATTCATTTAAAAGCACGTAAACTTTTATGTTTCGCTTCTTTTTAGCCCTGCAGAGTTGCTACAGCTGAAGCTTCATACAAGCTGCAGCCTTTGTTAATAGCCTTTTTTATGACATCATTGGACTAACTTTGGTTTTGTTTATTTATAATCAAACATAATACAGAACTTGTTCATTCTGTGACACATGATCAAAGTAAGTTTTACTGAAAGAAGAGCTTTATTTATAGAGGGGGCGGGACATTGTTGATTGACAGACAGACAATCACCGTGGTTACTCACCATCACCTGCCTGCTCCACCCTGAACGAGAGGAGAAAGAGCTGCACACTGACATCACTTCAAGCAGCATGTATGGAAATCAATGTATAGAAATAAATGATTGTTGGCCTACTGTTAAAAAAAACAACAGCCAAGGTCCGGACCTCGCTGATATGATCGCCTCCCTCCATTTCATAACATTGTTTAACCTAATCCCTATAGGTTCCGTTATCACAACAGGTGAGCTTCGGGTGGAGAGGCTTGATAGTAACTTTTAAAAACTGAGAGAGAGCAGAAAACACTGACAGCAACATTTTAAACACCGGGGTTATATCTCCACTCACTGACTGTCTGAGCTCCGCTCTGTCTGTCTCTCAGCAGACTGTGAACGTCTCTCCGGCTCGTTAAACGGTTTCTTGTGTCGCTATCCGAGATGTAAACTTAACCGTGCAAACTATGCAGATAAGTTACTGTTGCTCATGCTGTGTATAAAACCGCGATGGAGTTCTTTTTGCAAACTAACTCCTAAGTTTCGTTTTCTCCGCTGCAGAGCAGAAGGGGAGGGGGAGACGCGTCTGTGTAGTAGGAGCATAAACTGTAGCATGATAGAATAAACACATAAGCCCAGTTCTACGATCTCTCTGCTTTGGCAGATCGTCAGCACGTTAAAATCCTTCATCTGAGATTGTTATATCGCACACCACTAGCTGCTGACTGACATCACTTGAAGCAGCATGCATGGAAATCAATTATTGTACTGTTCAAAATACAGACCCTGCTGCAAACTCTAGACCAGCGGTGAAAATGTGCGGCCCATCTCACAAACTCTGTCAATTGACAGTTCCAAACTTTATAGTTCTGAAACTCGCCAGATGTGACAGTAAATTTGCCAATGAATTTACTGAACTGTGTTCAAGAAGTGGGATTAAAACAAAACATATTTCTTCACTAGATTGAGCTTCAATATGGATCATGTTTGACATCTGAAATGGGAGAGAAAAACACATCTAAAACAACAGATGACATGTCTTAACCACTGCGCAAAAACAAATCGCAAGTAAACTGGGGTTCTCTATTTATGTGTCCACTGTCCATATACCCCTCTTGCTCATATCAAAACTGAAGCTTCTCATGGCTTCGTTTTAATAATGTTAATGTACAGCTGCTGATTCTGTGCTGACCTATAAATAACAGAACGAGTGGAACTTTTCAAAACGCAAGGCGTACTCCTAGTGTTTGTGTCTGTGCGTGGATAAATTGAGCAGATTAAAGTTGTTTGTTGCAAAAACTACATTCATTTAGAGGGGATTATTAGAGGGTTTATTTGATATAAATACAAACCTAATATTAAAATATACCCTAAGATAAGAGTAAGAAAAAAAAACTGTTGTTGTTGTTGTTTTTCCCGCCACTGTGTGCCACACCCTAAATGTTTTCCCCTGTGTAATTGTCACAACTTTCTTGATTACCCTGTTGCCTATAAAGGGTGCTCCTCATGTCTCTTATTTTCATTTCCATTAAACCAGAAGCTGTTTGGTGCCGCCACGTTGAAGGACGTCTCAAGTCTCTTATTTTGGCCCAGAGAAGTGAGGAAACATTCTGAAGAGTTACGGTCAAGTAAACGAATTAGTGCATTTTTGTAAAATGTCTTGAAATAACACGTCATACAAATAAGACTTATTTAAGGTGCAAAGCCAGCACGTAACTTACTGAAGCCTTGCTGATGCAGCAGAGTTGTCAGGTTCAGTGGAAGGTTCGATATAGAAACACAAACCCCTGGTCTCACTTTTGGCCACTTACTAACTTCAGTTGATGGCATGGTACTTGGAAGGTCAATGAAAGAGGTCCACTGTCATCAGGCTGATAATATGTTGGCTGATCTCTACATACAAGAAACAAAAAAAAATGTAATAATATACAATTGACTTGGAAAAGCTTAGAGATATTGTTAGGCTAGACTACATATACCCTTCCTCCAGTGCTTAGCAAGGCTGAAAATTTATTGACAATCCAAAATATCTTTAACACAAGCTCCATAGAGGACCAGCATTCCAAAGATTTTGACCTTTTCCTTCAGAGTTGACTTGAAAGGACAATGAGAAACAATACAAGAAATATAAAGAAAGAAAATAAATCAAAAAGGAACTACACTTTCTCTTGGCTCATGGTATATTATTAATCCAATTTTGCGTAGACCCTTTCAGTTTTTCAGAGGGGAGAAAAATCACATTGAGCAAATTAATGAGGTAAACGTAATGATCTGAGATGATCAAAGGATATCAGTGTTGGGCAAAGTATAGCCACCAATTAGTAAAACAAGGACTAAAATATGCACCAACCTGCTTGATGAAAAGACAGGGTCAGAGAGAATGGACTAATTTCACAAATGAAACGACTAGCACCAGGATGGGCCCACGTGTGTGTGTTCCAATAGAGGGAGGGTTGTATGCGGGTCATGTTTAGATTCCCCTCGGGTCTATGAGCAGAGAGAGTCAGGGAGGTCCCTTAAGAGCAGCAGGAGAGAAGCTGGCTTTACTTTGATAACAATAATAAGGTAGTTTTCTCTCTCTCTCTCTCTCTCTCTCTCTCTCTCTCTCTCTCCTCCTCCTCTCTCTCCTCCTTTTTTTTTTTACTCCACTTTGGCACAATAAGCACTGCTGCTCTCGTTTGATCCATGAAAGAAGCTTGTTATGTGTTTTTGAAGAGTTTGATGCACAAAGGAAAAGGAGAAAAGAAAGTTTGGAAATAGGCTGCCTCAAACTTGGACTTCGGTTCATTACTATGCCCTCTAGGGGTGTACTTCTTTTTGTCAGTTCCTGTTTCATTATTTTTGTTATTTGTTAGTTTCAAGGGACCCAACCTGCTTGACCCACTCATAGATGACATGTGTTTTTATGTACACAAAATGGCAAAATGACAAGAGGGTTGACTCTTCCTATCTGGTTATATCCCATGACTCATGTAGACCGTCTCAAGGACAAAAAGTCTCTGAAATGATGAGGCAGTACTTGGCTTTGTGACCGAAAATGCCTGTCTCTAGGGTAGGGATGGGTACGAGTACTCGCCGTTGACCCCTTTATTCGAGTAACATTTCGTTACTCGCGCACCTGTGCAAGCGCTGCTTTTGGCTAAAAAACTTGAACTCATACAGCGTTACATGTGTGACCCAGCTTTTTGTTTTCGCCTAACTGAATATACTAGGTAGGAAAATGACTTCTCCGGCCACAGCTTCAGCTTTAGTACACACCGAGCCAGATTTTAGCAAAAACAACTGTTTCACGGCAGCTACAGCAACTCTCTAGGAACATTACACCAAAAGCGAAAGCACAACAAATACAGAACCGTCTGCTACACCTGCCCCAGACACACGGACATCGTCATCCAGCATCCTCCCAAATTACAAGCACCGCAGCACTTGACACTTTGTTCAGGAATGATTACTGCATAGTCGGCACTGAGGCCCATCAGGAGTTGGATCAGTACTTCAAGAAGCCGTGCATCCCACCCGACGTAAACCCGCTGCAGTGATGGCAAAAAAATGAGACCAGGTACTGGAAACTCAGTGTGCTGGCAAACAATACCTTAGTATACCTGCTACCTCCGTACCAGCCGTAAGAGTGTTCTCAACAGCGGGCCTCATTTTAAATCGCCTCCGCACGTTGATATGCTTATCTTTTTAAACAAGAATAAGTAAAGTCACTTCATGTCTGTCTAGCGTCTACCATATAACTTAATATATGGACGGTTAATTTATGTTGTTGCCAGTAGCCTACTTGTTTGCTATTAAGATATAGCCCGTTTATATTAATGTAGGCTATTCGAATTATTAAGTTGAGCAGCTCATCATTGTGTGATGTTTTTTTTAATTTTTTGCCAAGAGAAACTGCAGGCTTACAAACAGTATTTTAGTTGATTAGCCTACTATTTATTTATTTTAACAATGAATGTATGATTTAGGCTGTTATTTGAGAGTATTAAGCAACACAGAACGAAGTCTATATATACGCTGCTGCGGTGACATGACAGCGGAATGTTAAACAAAACGTAATTTGAAGAGGCTGTTACGGTTGTTAAATAAATGCATTTGAAATTGAAATCGCTTTCTGTTGGTTATTTATTTATATTCATGTTTAAATTTGGGATGTTTATGTCATTTTACAGGCATAAAGTCTACAATTATGGTCCGGGAGGTCCGTTTCCGACGGACCCTTTTTTTCTGTTTACGGTTAAAAAAATAAATAATAATCTGCAGGTACTCAAGAACTCGTTCATTAGTAATTCGAGTAATCGAGTACAGGGATTACTGTAAATACCCATCCCTACATCCCCCTAGGGACAAATAACAATCTATTATGTTGTAGGTTCTTCCTTGCCTAGGGATTGCCTACATAATGTCTACATGAAGAGAAATAATTAAATCAAATGTTAGGAAGTGAGTTGTTAGAGATCGATAACCCCCCCATCCCTGACACACAGACATACACACACAAAGTTGTCTGTAAAATACCTCAATAGGTATTCAAATGAATACCTATTGAGGTATTCTAAAATTATGACAATCCTTTATACATAACCTATGTAGGCACCAGCTCTTACATTACAGTATGCCTTTACAACAGAAACATCAGAGCTTAAACTTGGACTGGAAATGTAATATGGTGTAAAAGGGCATTTATACTCAAATGTGACCATCGCAAAAGTTGGTTAAACACACACTCACTCAAAGCTGTCCACACTTATTTTCTGGCTTCAATCACCTCTCTTTTGCTCATTCATTCAACCAAACTTAACACAGTGGTTCCCAAAGTCTGGGGCCCAAGGTTATGACAAAGGGGGTGAAGCAAGGCTAAATAAAAATGATGCACCCTGTTTCACAGTACCAGGCGAAGCAGGACAAAATTTGTGAGAGAACTTCCAGGTAAACGTAAGGCTAGAGCTGTGCACACTGATCAGCTGTAATATGTTTCAAGTTAGCTAGCATGACTGCAGTTCTTCGTTTTGTTCATAGACGGGCAAAAAATATATGATCGAACATAATCTTTATTCCTAGAGATGGAGCGACATCGTTGATTGACAAGACCGTCACCATGGTTACTCACTCTCACTTGCCTGCTACTCACTGACTGACATCACTTCAAGCAGTACGCATGGACAGAAATGATTGTATATGAGGACTAAGAGGACAATCAATTAGCATTCCCCTGGAGAGGTTGCTGAGAGGAAAAAAGAATGGAATCTCTATACCAATTAAGAAAAGAGTAACGAGTTTTCCTACCCTATCTGTGGAAAAATACCTCCCCTGCAACAGTATGCATATGAATGATATTGTGTTGTGTTGTAAGAGAGCAGAAAAACAGACAGCAACAGTTTAAACAATTGGATTATATCTCCCATGGCCAACTGTTTGTCTTAGCACTGCTCTGTTTGACTCAGCAGACTGAGAACTTCTCTTGGACTCGTTAAAAGAGTCATTATGCTGGGGAGCGCTGGTGGCGCAATGGTTAGGGCACGCACCCCATGTATTGAGGCTGTCGTCTCGAGCAGGAGGCCCAGGTTCGCTTCCACCCGTGGCCTCCTTCCGCGTGTCATTCCCCACTCTCTCTCCCTGGTTTCCGACTCTATCCACTGTCCTATCTCTGCATTAAAGGCACAAAAAGCCCAAAAATCAATCTCTAAAAAATAAAAAAAATAAAAAAATAGAGTTTGTTATGTTGCCATCCAAAGTGCACACCTTGACTGTGCAAACTTTTCTTGCGCCTGTCGGTTTGAAAAAATCTCGAACAGTTCCATATGATGGGATGGAGTACTTTTTACAGACTCACTCTTAAGTTTTGTTTTCATTTTCAGCAATGCATCCTGTTACGCTACCAAGCTAAAGGGGAGAGTTGCAGCTTCTAGAATGAACACTGTCGCCCGATTCTACGATCTCTCTGCTTTGTGTTCTACACATTCTAATGCTTCACAATCTAATCGTCTTTTTGCGTAAAAGTTAAATAGTCTAACAAGAGGGATTTGTGACAGAAAACAGTCCCGCTCCTGTGCTTGCTGACTTTATGAGCAGAGTCTGTTGGTCCTGCACGCTCAGACCACAGTGCTCCGCTGCAGGCTGAAACGGCTTGACTCTGTGTCTCTTTATCCTACCGCAGCACGGGTTAGCATCTTCATCACAGCTAAAGGTGCGTTTAAACTGATGCCTCGCTGTCTTAAGTCCAGGATAACTAAAAGAAGGGGGCTGTGGCGGTGACTCGTGAGAAAGTGAGCAGCTGTAAACACAGTAGACTTCCGACAGTATCACCGCTAAGGGCACCTCCGCTAAAGCTGCGTTCGATGATAAACACATTCTATTTCCGACAAGTTCTTCACAATAAAAGTCCCCGGCCTATCTGAAGTTGAAGTGCTTTTAATGTGAAACATCCATATCAGGAAATGGGATGTTTAGTAGCAACTTAACACAAATCTTCTGAAATAAAAAGGAAAGAAACAAAACTAACCCTGAACAAAGCTCAAAGCTAAAGGTTACAACGTCCTGAGAAGAGAACACACAGAGACTTAAAAACATCTTTCTTTGGTCTAATAAACTGAACACAGAAACTTATACTTATTACCTATACTGTACCGCTATAATTTATTTATTTGAACTTACAATGTAAAATTGTAAATTACAAAGACATTGATAATGACATTGATGTCTAAAGCACTTTTTAAATTATACAGACTGTTCTCTGACTCTCTGTTTATGAAAAAGTAGCTATGTGCAGTAATATAAAATTGAGGATGAATCGTGATGCATTGTGATATCGAGTTAAATAGTTGACTGGATAATCGTAATCGAATGGAATCGTGAGACCAGCAAAGATGCACAGCTCTAATCACGTGACGATTTTGGATGAATACACCATAAAAGGCAAGAAAAGCTGAGCCCAATTTTCTTAGACGGTAATAAAACTGATACTTTCGCTGTTTTTAAACATTGCTAAATGCTGTATTACCAACCAAGCAGGTATCACTTTTAATTGCTTCCTCTGTTTGTTTTCACACACTTACAGTGCTATTCTGTACTTTTTGCAGATAATATTTGAGATAAATTCTTAATAAATAGGATTTTGTTAGGAAATGGCTTGACTGGTGTATATTGCATTGCATGGTGAGGGTTGGGGGGGCTTGAAAATATTTTCATCTGCGAAAAGGATGTCTGGCAGAAAAAGTTTGAGGACCACTGGGTTAACATTATGCAACAGTATGTATTTTCAACAGTTCAATATCCAAAAGCCTCCACCTGAATAAAAGAACACAGCACTGCTCTCGATTTAACAACAATAGTTCACATCAAGGTTATAAAACAGAACAGAGAGGTGTGGGAGAGAGCAGGGAAGTTAACGTATATTTTTTAGGAATTTTAATCCTGACCTTGAAAAAGAAGACATTTTCACTTCAATCTATCTTTTTTAATTCTTGCTTTGTGTATTCCTCTAAGCCTAAGCCTCTACTCGACAATGTGTTAGAGGCAGACAATGTTAGGACAAGGCACTTACGCCCATTAGTCTAATAATTCATACATCTTGGCAGCACACTCCTCAGCCCCTTCCAAAGTCAGCACAGACGCAAAGAAAAGAAAAAGATAGATAATTAGATAGATGGATAGAGGGGGAAAGAACAAAGGAGGGATAGAGACTACAAAGGAGAGAGAAAGACAAGGGAACTCAATGCACTTAGGGTGCACTTAACTAGGTACTTAGGCTTTTATGAAGAACAGTTATGAGGTGAGTCCAGGGAAACTTAAACAAATGAGAGGCTGATTATATGAAAGAGCTGAAACTCCATGCCAAGATTCCTAATCAATGAAAGATAAGTTAAATAAGAACCCCCTGAAAAACACCAGGGTGTTAAAGAAATGAGAAATGCATTTAAATGCTTTGACTAAAGCAAGACTGCAGCATAGTTGTCTCATCAGAAAAACAACAGACAGCACTCTGTAGCCATTTCTAAATGGTGTTTAGCAGTGATCCATAGGGTTTTTTTTCCCCTTGCTGAGTAGTCAGTATATGGATGAAAGCCACTGGGCAGTGGTGTGAAGCCCCTAGCCAAGAGTCTTTTAGCTTATTCCATTAGGCAGCTTTGGATTGAAAATCTGACTGTAAATCTGTTATTTAAAGGCTTGGTTTGCTTGATAATATGGTTGTGAAAAACTGTTGATATGGCAATATATCATCATCCAATTATCGATATGCTGCTCCCAAATATATATGTCTAAATAAAGAAATTATGGTGCTCTAAACAGATTTCCTACTTCATGGCTCCTGGTGCTTAGGCTTTGAACATGAACGAGAGTTACCGAGAGATCTGAAGTTAATTGAATGAAGAAGAAATTGACAGCACGATTAGAGTAGCAAAATCAGAAGGCAAAAGTCGGACAGCGGAGTAAAGAAGTGAATGAATATATATAGGTAGGCCTGGGCGATAAAACATTAACGTTAAAATACATCACACACTTACTGTTAAACAGAGTTTTGTTCTGTGCTAAAATGTATGCTAGGAATAGAAGTAGAAGTACTCTTACTAGAGACTAGATACTGTGCTCATGCCCCGCCCGCAGACCAAAGCCAGGTTTGGCCAGGCCCTGCACGGTCTGTTTTATTAATCGATAATCCGGGGGCGGGAGCTAAGCAGACCAAACTAAAAAAACAGAATAGTGTGAAATGGGATAAACACACACATATGTTCACAAACAAAGTTTAACACTGGGAAATGGTACTGTGCAGCAGTTGAGAGGGGACATTGTCCATGAAGCAGCAGGTTGGGCAAGAGGGAAGCAGTCCATATTAGCAAAGTATCCCAGTGACTGGAGAGAAAGTGCACAGGCTCAGGTAATATTTATTATAAGGTAATAAATAAATATTTTTTTAAATGACAGACATATATTAAAAATACTGTTTATCATACTTTCCTTCTGAACACCTCTGCAATACTGAGTTCTAATTTCCACTCAGCTGTAGTATTTCATCACGCCATAAGTCACACTAACACACTCTGGTAGAGAGAGAAGAAGAGAGCAATGTGCTCCAGCAAGCCACCACATGTTGGGAGCTTGTTTACTGCTTCCTGTCATGTACAACATCAACACCCTATTTAAGTACTGACATTCAAACACAGACAGCTTCTCACCTACACCCTTCCACAGTAGTTTGTAGACGTGATTGCATAAGTGTGTGTGTGTGTGTGTGTGTGTGTGTGTGTGTGTGTGTGTGTGTGTGTGTGTGTGTGTGTGTGTGTGTGTGTGTGTGTGTGTGTGTGTGCGTGTGCGTGTGCATGTGTGTTCACTCATCAGTCGCATTGGGATAATACTGTTCAGAGACTGACAGATGTCTTCTTCTGTATGACTCTTACCTGTGTCTAACAATGTGTCTCGCTATGAGGGCCCCAGGACTATTGCACACTCACCAAAATACTAACAAATACACTGAAGCACAGTGGATGTTTGTGTGTATATTTCTGAGCACAGCACATGTCTACATCTCCATCAGTATAAAACAGAATAGAAAGCCTTCTCTTAATGTATAAACAAAGGCTGCTTTATATTTCTGAATACGCACATTGTGATGTTTTTTTCCCCTGCAATATGTATTGTGATATTACAAAAAGGAAATACAAAATATACCAGTTGACCATAGTAGTACAATATCAATACAATCAACAATCATTTATATTTTGAACCTTGTCTTTTTTCTTGCAACATAACACACTGTTAATATATCGCAGGATATCACATCCTATGACTATGTGACACTATCGGATGGTGTTGCAGTAAGCTAAGCTAAGCTTGCAATTTGCTACAGGAAGTAATTGGACATGATGACTGCAGATGATTTGCTTGGGGTTTCAATCTTTCAATATCTCGTTTTCGATTCTTTGGTTCACGTTTCAGGGCTCGACATTATAACTGGCCCGCAGGCCCGGATAAATTGATTGATAGAGTCCGGGCCAGCTGTTTGCACGTCCGGGCCAGTGGCAAATTTAGCTTAATGTCAACCCCTGCGTTTCTATTCAAAATCGATATTCGATTCAAACCGATAAATTATTCACAATACATTCCCTAATTGTAACAAAGAGGTTCTTATTTCAGGATCTATTCCAGTCTGCTGTACATTTTATTATTTGAGAGGATCAAATTATTATTTGACTCTCTCTTTCTATCTCTCAACCCTTTGTAAAGCAGTATGTTTTAATAGCCTATTATTAAATTAATATTCAGCACCCGGACGTGTGAAGTGTGTGAACCGTGAGACGCATCACATGGCGCATTATACACTTTACAAACTGATAATTAAAGGGTTAAACCAGTGCTACAAAACCAGTCACTCAGGCAGGGAGAGAGATCAAGAATGTTAAGAGCTGGTATTCTACACTCAGAGTTTACAGGAGTATTTAAATTATCTGCATTTATTTCAGTAGTGTATCTACTTAAAATATAATTTTGAATAAGAAAGGCATCTACGCAATATAAATTAATCTCCTTATTGTGGTGAAATCTCTCGTAGATTTCATGTTTGGCTGTTATGTAAGGATTGTGACTGAGGTTTTAAACTCTGATAATCTAAATGAATTCAAGTGTTGAAGCAGTAAATGGAAATCCTGATGGTCACTTTACATAGCAACCTCTGCCCTCAGTGTGTGAATGGGTAGTTGTGAAATGCTGTTTAAAAGCGCTTTGAGTAGTCAGAAGATTAGAAAAGTGCTATACAAGCTCAAGTCCATTTACTAGAAAGTTTTACAATTAAGTCTCTTTGACTTTTAGAGCATCAGGCTTGTACAAATCCTCATATGGTAATTGAATAACAAGAGCAAAGTTTGTTTCTAAATGATTAATGAGCAAGACACACAGCTGAAGTGACTGCCCATTACCAAAGTCAGAAAGAAACAAACAGACACAAAGCTCAAGATAGAAAGGCAGTGTGGTTAGCTGAATAAAATTAATAATGCCTATGGCCTACAAAAGCTGCTTCTGGGTGGTGGCCTGACAGTGTTTTACAGCATGCAGACAGGAATTACCTTTATTTGTTTTTGGGGTTTTTTTTGTAGTTTTTTTTTTTTTTTGGGGGGGGGGGGCTTTCAGTAGGAAATAGGGTTGAGAGTGGAGACTGATGTATATCAGAGCACAGAGGGGTGGAGTCAAACCCCAGCGGCCTTCCTTAGAGGAGGTCAGCCTCTTTACATGAGGTGCACAATATAACCGCACATCTATAATGGATTAGAAAGAGATATGAAGGCAGGTCTCCAGCATGCATAGTTCCTAAGACATTAAAGACATCTGAAAGGATAGCCTCTGATGTGCAAGTCTTCAGATGGCACGTTGCTATGCATAATGACATAACCCATGGTCTACTCTGCACAATATGTTTACTTGATCAAGATACACTATGTGTCTATTGTTGAAGAGGAAAACTGAGCTGGAATAACAAACTCTGCAGCTGTTACAGTGCTGTGTGAGTCGGATTATCTTTAAACATTTGCTGCATAAAATTATCTCAAACTGGGGAGCTGGTGGCACAGTGGTTAGTGCACGCCTCCCATGTATTCATGGTTCAAATCCGACCTGTGGCTCCTTTCCTGCATGTCGTTCCCCACTCTCTGTCTCCCCCATTTCTGACTCTGTCCCCCCAAAAAAAATTATCTCAAACTGAGATGTAAAAATTGTTTACTTGCCAAAATTCAAGTTGAGTTGTGATTTCATTTCTTCAAACAGCTGATCAGTGTGCTACAAGCAAAGGAGTACATGTGTGTTACTTCACCAATATATTGCTTTAACAATGTGGTAGACACGTTTCTAAAGTCAGATATTTCTTAGAATTACCTAAATTGCCTGGTCTACAGGGATGTATAGTCAGGCATCAGTCACTCTGGCCAGTTGCTATGAGAAAGGGGCTGAGCTGACTAATGCATTTAATATTGACAAGTACTTCATACAAATGCCCTTTAAAAAACACTAACTACACCTTTAAAGACCGCAGAAGCCAGCCCCTCCTGTCACTCACTGTGACGCAAATCTTTTTAAGCTGACGGTATTTAGGTCCTCCTGTTTTCTTTGTGGAGCCTTAGAAATTAGTAAATGTGATGTTTGGACTTTGAATCAAAGTAAAAAAAAGAGTAGATCCTTCACTGCTCAAAGAACCAGATAAACAATGTATATCTGCTCTGAACTGAAAACAGGCTTTACTTGCCAAACAACTTTACTTCTGCAACACTAATCTAGTAAAAGGGACCGCTTATTTAGGATTTCCTATTATACAAATTTTTGTGGCAATAGCTTTATCAGAATGTCATTGCCATAATGAAGGTCATGCATGTCAATTTAAGGAGCATACCTTTAGTGTGTGAAGTGTTGGAGACTTCCCCTTCAGAAACGGGTCTGACCCGTTTCCAAACAGAATAACCTTAACTTTTGATCAGCTTGTTTAAAACTTAAAATTTGGGAATCCAAATTTCAACAGGCTGCTTTAGTTGATTTTAGTTTCAGTTTAGTTTATTTTTCTATATAATAATTCTTCCTTATGTATTCTACTTTTTCTCAGCTTAAAGCATTAATTGTTGTGATAGTAAAATATAATCTTGAATTTAAGGTTTATAAGAAGGTTAGTCGATCTAAATTAATTTCTAGCAGTGCACAATCCTGTTGAAATATCAAAAACACAAAGTGGTAAATCTGTGATTCATTCTTCAAATGAACATCATGTTTTCAAATAAATCTTCATTCATACTTTAAATAATTAATGTCTAAAGTCTAGTCATGACACCCATGTTGGAGTGAGTCAATACAGTTTCAACACCTGCATAACCATTTTTACAGCAATTTTAAAAGCTCTATAAACTTTTTTATAAACTTTCTGCAGGATACTAAAAGACACAGGGGTACTCAAGGGTATACAAGACACAAGAACAAATGTATTTTAAAAGAAAATGAAGCAACTACAGCTCCACTTGGTCCCTATCGCTCCCTCCTTCTCCTCTCATTCAACTGCACTCTCTTGCTTTGCAGGAGGAAGCTTGCTGATTGGTGGAAAAAAGCTTTCCTCAATCCAATCCATAATCCCCAGCAGGCTTTTAAACATATGAATGGAGGAGGACCAGCAATGGTTTTCTTGTGTTCTGAATGGAGTTCTTTTTTTTCCCTCTCCTGCAGAAGCAGAAGCTTTGGCAAAGGTAGCGGAGAGGAGCCGGTGCAGGATAAAAACAGTCCGCCTTGCTCTGTGCGCTCTGCGCTTTGGGGAGCCAATACCACTCCTTTTACACCCTTGTTGTGAATGGTGATAGATATTTGTATGTCTGTTAAGACTTACCGATAGCTGGATTTCCTGTTACTCTGTCTCTATCTCCCGAGTCAAAGCAGAGAGGTGATGGAGGTCGGGGAGCTTGCTGCTGCTGCTGCTGCTGCTGCTGCTGGTGATGGTGGTTTGGGTGCTCACATTGATTTGTGTCACTTCTTGGTGTCTCTCTTGCCACTCCACCTCTTTCCTGCTCTCTCTCTTTACTTCACTTCACATAACACACACATGAATGCACACACACACATACATACACACAAAGGTTTGGGCACATTACACAACGCTTAGGTACATGGGGAAGGAGACTGACCAGTCAGTATCTCCAAACTCAAAAAAGCAATTGTCAACTACTACTACACAATATCAAAATGATACATCAACACTTGTTTCTTAATACTTAAAGTATAATTCTTAAGCATGCAAAGATTAAAATATAAGGTTAGGAATGGATGCAGAGGCTCTAAGGAGGTTAGAAAACAGTTGGGAAGCCTTATTGGTCAGAACTTATTTTGAAAACATGATTGAAAACTAAGTGTGTGTGGAGGGCTGAAGCAAAATGCAGTTGTGGACTGTCAGAATCATTTTTTAATGTGTCAGTATTAGGAGTTTCTATATGCATCTCATAAACTCAGTAAAGTAACTGCTTGAGTGAGTTAAACTTTAGGTGCTGGGCTCACATAACCAGCAGGATGGCTAACGAGTTGACCAATGCACCTGTTGTCTTGTAGTTGGTGGTCTTACAGAAAAAGTATTCAATAACATGTAATATCCTTTATCAAAATAGATAATTAAAAAATTAAGAAAAAAAGATTTTAAAAAATATATATAACTCTGGCTCCGGCTTATCCATGGCTTAATATTGTGTTTTAACATATTTTATTCAATTATTTTGACAACTGAACTGAATAATTTTACAGCTCTCCTCGGCTGTTTCCTGCAGCTGTTGTCATCAAGAAAGTTTTTATAAGATTATTTCACAGTTTGTGCCCCAACTGACAGACAAAATACATATTTTTACTTTTTTTTTAAAAGTTAGTGGAGACAAAAGATGTGAACTTAAATTCACAAGGTGGCCAGAAAATATAAACGAAATGTATACAAGTTAAGCATTTTTTTTCTGCTGGACTGTTTGCTGACTTATTAGACAGTATGTGGGATAACATTATTATTTTCCTTTCTTATGACCAAAGAAAACGTTTAAGCTAGTGAGCAGATACAAGGCATGCTATATTTTACATTTTAGCCTACTATAGGTAGCATAATGAGTAGGCTAGTTGTAACTCCACATTTTTGCTAGCGCTTCATATTTTACTACTAACCGTTTTGTATGTATTTGCTTTAAACATATTTAAAACTAACACACTTTGTTCGTGCTTTCTCCAAAGTTGACAACTCAAAGTAACTGTGAAATAAGGGCGGTCAAAAAGCGGTCATTCTAACTTAAAACACTTCTATGTGGAGAAAGAAAGACTCACCTGTGTGAAGGTCTGTCCTTCTTACTAACAAGCTCGCGACGTTTGTTGAGCATTAATTACAGTGTCCGCCTGCTAGCTCCCTATTGGTCTGTACAGATCCCTTCTCGCTCTCTCATTGGCTGTTCCGCTGCCACCTTTGGCTGCAACTTACAACCTGAATTTCTAATTTCGTGTTGTAAATATAATTTTAAACTAACAATAAAAGAAAACACCAAAGAGTTTTGTCTATTGTCTGATGATTTAATGACTGAATTTACTGTATTTTATGTTTTTAGGACCTGGGGGGGAATATCTTGTTGTCCAGAGATAAACTTTAAAGATTTCAGATAAAACTTTATGTAGCCTATGTCTTTTTTCGTGGCTGTTATAATTCTGAATTAAATATTTATGTTTTTGGGTTTTTTGTTTTTTTTTGGTTTATAATGTATTCATGTTTCAGTACTAATAAAAAAAAAGTTTTTATGGCCTAATATTTTCTGGATGTTTTCTGGCCTGCATAAGCAGCACTCTCAATACTGCAAGTTGTTTTTTATTCTATCCACTTTTATAAAGTAGTTAAATATATTTTGTATCAATTCATGTTAAACTGAGAAAAAAATATTGCAATATTGCATTTCTTTAACTCCACTGGCTTAAACTGGTAACTGGAGTTACCACTGTAACTTCTTATTGTCCTAAAGTAACTTAACTTTTCATTTCAAATCTGTGACACTTCATATAACTGTATATTCATTTTTACTCATGACTAACCTACTGGGCTCCATAAATCAAGTGTACCTTTGCAAACAAGAGTCATGAGAAGAATAGGGAAACAAGGTATGTCCTTTGACCTTCTGTCTCCATTTTTGTTTGCCCTTGGATTTAATCTGTTTTTCTTTCTGAGGGTGCCCATACTGAAATAAATGTATTCCTGCAATGTAGAGGAAATTCCTCTTAGAAATGAACAGATGATATAGCCTATAAATATATTTAAACTAAGGCAAGTAAATAGTTGAATGCCTAATTGTATTATGATGCTTACCAGCTCACAATTATTGTTCACCAAGCTTCAACCACACTGTTTCACTCAACCATATGAAATGATTCTCCCCAAGCCTTACACTATCTCTCTCTCTCTCCATCCATGTGTACTTACTTGTTTCTAATGAGCATTTTGCTGCCCACTGTACCTTGTAAATGCCATAGTATGGCTGTGCAGAGGAGAAAAAGGGCTCAGGGGCAATCAGAACAAGCGTGGGGTGCAGAGCGGATGTGCTTCAAAGACTGTCAAAACTATATTATAAGGCTGATCCCTGTCCGATTCACTTTCACAGTTCAATAGTTACTGTATGCTAAAGCTGGAGAAAACAAAGGCACTCATTGGCATCTAGTCATTCTAAAGTTAGCATTACACAAGAGGCTTTGTATTTCTGTGTGTGTGTGTGTGTGTGTGTGTGTGTGTGTGTGTGTGTGTGTGTAGAGGAGGGTGGTGGTCAGACAAGGGAATGTCTAAATAAAGTGACCGCATAGGTCAGGTTTGACACACTTTATTATTCATTCACTCTGTCCTCAGCTGCGCTTAGCTCATCAGTGCACAATCAAATACACACAGAGAAAAACACACATACACACCACGCACACGCACACACAACCTCCCCTAGGTGCGGCTTTTACTCCGCATATGTGCCTGGACGATGCACAAATGTCATGAGCAATAACTGGGATGTCACTCCAAATTCACTCTCCTCTCTTCAGCGTTCTCTCTTCAGCGTTTAACAGCTAGGTAGCAGAGGGAGCGTTCTCTTTTCTCTCTATCTCTCTCTCTCCCTCTCCCTCTCTTGCTTTTTTCTTCACTCTCTTTTTACTCCCCCCCCCCCCCCCCACCTCTCTCTCATCATCTGTTTTTTTTTTGTCTACCTGTTTGATTTTTCCCATCAGCTCAAAAATATGCCACCCCAAAGTTCAGTTCATTTCAGTTAAACTTGGCCATAAGAAACTGGAGAATCCTGGCAAGATGCATTGGTATAATGACAACAACAATAAAAGCTACACTCTTCTAAATTGGTTTATGTAGGGCTCAATTAGATCACATTCACCCTTCCTTTTTAGGGGTCAGGGTCCTTTCTGCTTCCTTGATTCAATGCCTGGTTATGAAAGGGCATTCATACATGTAGCTTGGTAAGAAGTGATGAATTTTTGTCGCAGTATGAGTCATATTTTATATTTGAATGTCCTTTGGGAAATGTTTTGCTTATTTTATGTCCAGCAAGATAAATGTTTTGAATGTTGATTGAAGCTAACGATGAGTAACCATGAGAATGGATTAACCATACAGGGAAGGTTTTTAAATCATTCACTGTGTTGTTTGACTGTCTAGCTCTTTTGTCCACTTTCAATGTTGTGAAAACTTTCAATTTTTTCCTGTCTTTGTTGAAGGAAGGAACCTTTTGGAAGTGCTCCATGTTCTAAAAAACATACCATGAAAGAGTAGTTGCAGAATTTTTTATTTTTTTTTCGACTAAGATAAAATTGAACTCAGAAGTATAAAATGATTTCTTTTTGTCTCTTTGCAGGGTAATTTTTTTTTTTTATTTTTACATTTTTCAGGATATTTAAGGTGTGTAAGTATATTTCTCTGAATGCCTTAAAGATCTGACAGCTTATCTGTTTACACATATTTAAAAAACAATGGTAAAATGAGTTTTAAGTACATATAAATTAATTCTTAAAAGCCTGCACAGGGATTAAAGCAGATCAAATGTCAAGTTTGGAGATATAATTATTTTCTCTGCTACACGAGGAACGTAGAAACTAGGTTTTTGAGACAGCTTTGCAATCCAGAGTTAAGAAAGCTGTTTTAAGTTTAAAAGTAACTTTAACTTTTTTATGCATAAAGTATCATTTAAAAAAAATAAATTAGGCTACACATAAAATAAAAAACTGAGCGACTTAAAGTCATGTTTGTGATACTTCTAAAATCACATCTGCAGCCCTTTCTCTTTGTCTAATTGTGCAACAAAGACCTATATCTGCCCATACTCCCATGACATACTAATCCCTTTTTTTTTAACAGAGAAATTTAGTTCTCAGAGATTCTGTGCTATGGGAATGTTTCCAAAATCAGTGTTGGTCTTTTTTACTTCAAAACTGGGCTTCAGAAATGCCCTAATTTGTTTCAAGCCGCTCCAAATAAAGATCATGTGCAGCTTTTTCTCCCCATAAAGCTTCATTGATGCTGCTGTGGGTTTGTGTGAGTAGGAGGGACAGAAATCACGAAGCCTTAGCCACAATGCGAGTATAACTTGTAATGCTCAATCTTAGAAAGGTCTTATTGTCAATTTCCTCTTCTTTTTTTCAGAGCACAAAGCTGTCTCTGACCTCTCCATTTTCACGGATTCCTGTGACATAAGTGACGTCAGAGGTTTTTTTTTATGAATACCATATATCTTCTACAGTACAAAATTGCCCTATTCCTGATTTTCTGCCTTTCTTTGATATTAATAAGTAGAAAACAAACGCACAATGAACACCATGTTTAGCTCTTGATTAGCTTGTGGTACTACAATCTTCAGCAGTCTGTGCCAGACCCCTTGGGGGTGAAGCTTAAGAGTCTGGCCAAATGACACCCTGCTGAGGGTCCCCCCCCCCACACCTTCCTGGAACAGTAGCTCCAATGATCAAACCATGACACTTGGTAGCCCTCATAAGCATAAATCAGTCTCTGATGGCTAAAAAAAACGCACATCTGAAGCCAATCAATACAGAGCAAACATATCCAACAACTTACGTCTAGTAATTTGTCCCTCTAGATGAAATGTTTGTCTCCACTGACGCTTCATTCTCTGGAGATAAATCTGATCAGTCCAACAGTAAATTCACTAATTGAATATAAAAAATGCAACTTGAACTCAGGATTCAATGGACTCATGCCACTTCAACTTGCTGCAAAGACACTTCAGTCTTTCTTTGTTTCAGACTTTCTTCTCTTGTTTTGAGGCTGTCGTTACAGGATGTTTATGGATGAACTTGTTAAGATGGTGAAGATAACTTTTAAAAGGCTCTGCCATGTTGCAGCAGTTACCAGAAGCACCTTTCCAAGTTAAGAGTTGTCATATACATTTACAGTACATGTACCCAATGTGCAGAAAAATCTCTGTTTTTGAGATAAATGACTTGTATTTTTTAGCTGATTCAATAAGACAAGCGAGAAACTGCAGAACAAAAAAATGCAACAAAAAGTATCCTAAACACTGGTTACAACAATTTATGTTGAAGACTCCTTAAATTCAGTGTTTCCAAATTACACAATAGAAAAACATTAAAAGTATATTTCACACAGAAGAGATCATTTTCTTAAGGATGTGTGTAATCTTACCTTCTCTCATGTACTGTATCTCCACAGTTGAATCTTGCTTACATAGCTCAGGCTTAACCACCCTCTAGTGACTGCAAAATAACATTACACTTAAACCAGTGCAAGCTGCAGATATTAGGAAGCAGGTTTCCCTTCAGCTTACGTTACTATTTCTACAAGTAGACACTATGCTAAACAAATATATCATGATATATCCATCCGCTAGCTGGGCTATTCCAAGCCTGAGAAATGACAGAGAAATGCAGGAAGTCGTTGGGACATAAACAAGGCGCAATGGAGGAAGCAAGGGTCAAGGCGGTGCTTCCTGTTCCAGAAGCACCTCTGTGTTCCTGCAAGCAGACACTAGGAATTGTGTTACTGTCATTATTATCAAGCTCTCTGTTCTGCATGTTTCATTCATCTTATTTTGTAGTGTTAGATCAAACTCAAAATATTTTGTCAGACTTTAGTAGATTAGAAAATGGTTATAGTTTCTATTTCTCTTTTCTATGTCCTCAGTTTCTTATAAATATATGATGATATTCTACAAGTTAATACAATTTAAAACAAATGACAAATGCCTTTTAAAAGTTATAAGCACCATCTTGTTTGTGAAGTTTTTGGACAAAAATAATAATGACATTTATGTTAATTAAAATTATTTTTCAAAAGTGTATTTTGAAGCTACAACTGCAACGTCACTTATATTATAAAGAATATATTTTTTAGTAAAAGATGCAACATATCCTGCCTGATCACAGCTCTTTACTGTACCTCCCTTTGCGAGGAACAGTAATACTGGTGTACCACATAAGACCTTGAAATTTGAGCATTTATGTTCACCTGCAACAATCATTCTGCATCCAGCTTTGATTTCCTGTTTTTTGTGTTTAATTAGATTTTTTTTTTTTTTCTGCAGATGAATGCAACAAAACCTGTTCAAAGTCATTTGGGGGTTGAATGAAAACCTCCATTGTCAGATGTCCAGTTTGGATTAGATTCATTTGCAGGCCAGACAAAACGGTAGCATCTGGCCAGCATTATTGTACCATATCATAATGAATTCATAATCTGGTATTATTGAAGCATTTGGTATTATTCTCAAACTCAATTACAGTAATAGGAGTATAATGATTTCAAAGGGTTTACTTATTGGGTGGCAGACAGGATGTAACCCATCTCGTTCCCATTCTCCCACACAGACAGATTACCTCCAAAACTAAAAAAAATAAAATCACCTCAGTTTGCATTTTCATTGTAAAATGCTTCTCTAAATAATCTATTTCAAAATGTGCTCACGCAGTTTCTCTTTCATTCTGATTTTTTCTTTGCATGCAATCCAGCGCAGCAGCCCACGCGACGCTTTGGACCACAATGCTCGCTGTTTTCCACTCAAATTTTCTGATCAGCACTTCAGAGAAGATGCACTGTATCAAAATTACAGAGAAGACATATGGTATGCATATACAGCAGGAGCATCTGCATCTTAACAGTGAGCAGTGGTGGAGGGAGAATGTGAAAGCTCTGAGGGATTTAGGAGAAAGGATATGATTGCATTTATGTCCCATCAAACAGCTTGCTAGATCCAGGGGAATGCCTAATATATATCTGTATTTGGTCGCCAGCTTACATCTGTCTGCTTATGGATTTATGACTTCAAAACTATTTGGGAAAAAAAAGGCGCCTCTCGACAGAGCCAGTGACTAATAACTAAAGCCGACAGGGATGGCAGGCAAACACACACACACACACACACACACACACACACACGGATAGACATAACGACAAGACTAGGCGACAAGGAACAAAGGAGTCGAAATCTGACACATTCTCTCTGACAGTAGGATAAAACTCACTCACCCCTCGAGCCATGCCTACACACACACACACACATGCACATACATGCACACAATTCAATCCTTTATCTGTCATGCAGTTTTTTCCTCACAAACATGCACATCATGTTGCACAAATACAGCAGTCCTATCCACATACTAAAGCTCTCAAATCTTCACATAAAGGTTGTTTACTTTCATTTGACTTTTATCTGTCGCAAAGATGAGGTTCAGATGCACGCTTAAAAAACAGCAGTGGGAAACAAGGACGATGGGATTTGTGAGAGGGGGAAAACAACTGGACAAATATGGCCCAAAACAAACTCCGTCCATGCACTGTTTGTCCCATCCCGGGTCGTGGCGAGCAGATCAGATCACTCTTGAGTCTTTAAATATCTCAAACTAAAGGAACATTAAGTTATATACTGTACCTTTATTGGTGTTATATGGTCTGGATTCAATAATGAACTTCAACTGGCCTTCATATTACAAGAATAAAACCCACAGAGAAAGATTTGATGGTCAGCCCTGGCATCAGGAGGAAAGGATGAAAGAGTAAAATGAGAGAGCGAGAGAGAGAGAGAGAATAAAAGGAGGTGGAAAGGTAAAGAAGATATGGATGGGTGGTGGGGGGAAAGGCAGATTGTGCTGTAGAGAGGCATCTAATCCCAAGAAGGGTCCTGACAGCAGCTGCTCTGTGCAGATGGGGACGAAGGGATGCTAACACACACTCACATATGCACCAAACACACACATACATACACACACTCATATACATACACACACTTTGTCACAGGGGCAAAAAAAAAAAACACTGTCGATTGTTGGAACCCTTTCCTAACACCCTTGAGGATTGTGGTTAACATAAGGTAAGGGAGCTTGGTTACGTTCCATTATTCCCCACTTCACTTAGGCCACTGGAGCTCTGTCATCAGCTGATTGATGAACACAATGCTCTTTCTTTCTCTCTCTCTCTATTCTGTCTCTCTTTCTCATGTTTCCAAGAATTAATTTGATCAGTTTCATTATTTCAGTCCTTAGGTAAGAATCCCTTGAATTTACAGTAAAATAAATGTGTTGTGTCTGGTTGACTTGTTTTACACTCTCTCCATCTGAACTCCCTTGAACATGATCAATTTCAAGGCAGGGAAAGTTGAGCTACTTTTGGGTTTTACCATCTTGTAAAGATTAATGTCATGACACATGATTTCCATGATTTGTCCCAGAGCCCCAATGGTTGGCTAACTCTAAGTAATTTCTTTACTGGAATGCTTATTGGGGAAGGCATTCAACCTGTTTATGATCCAGGTGGAGATGCAAAATGGTAAATGGGTTTTACTAGTCTTCTGACTACTCAAAGCACTTTCACACCGCATGTCCATTCACATTCACACACTGATGGTAGTGGTTGCAATGTGAAGTGGCCATCAGCAGTAACTAATCCCGTAGATACGCATTCATATGCCACTGATGAAGCAACAGGAGCAACTTGTGGTTAAGTGTCTTGCACAAGGACACATCAGACATGTGGCTGCAGAAGCTGGGGATCCAACCCCCGACGATGGGAACAATGAACAGCAGTATGGGACTGGTTATACTGGACAGCTCCAAAGTTTATTAAACAAACATTTTAGTGTCATCTCTCAAATGGAAGGTTGAGGGTTCGATCCCCAGCTGGGCAACATGTCCGATGTGTCCTTGGGCAAGACACTTAACCCTGAATTGCTCCCGCTGCTTCGGTGGTGGAGTATGAATGGATTAGTAACTTCTGATGGATGATGCTACATAGACACCTCTACCATCAGTGTGTGAATGTGTAGGTGTGACATGCAGTGTAAAAGCACTTTGAGTAGTTGGACAAGCTCAAGTCCATTTACCATTCTATGAGTTAAGACGGTCGATGTAGCTTGCACAGTTTTACAGATTTCTGTTGTCAGAGTGAAGACTGTGAGGACTTTTTAACTCTTGAAGGCAGGAATGTGAAGCAGCTGCAGAAGGTACTTGTGAAGCTGGTAGAAATGTGAGATATTTGAAACAGCTCAGTGTTTGAGAGTGAAAGGGACTGCATTGTTTCTGTGTCATAAGTTTGGCGCCTGGAGTTTGCTGCTAAATTGGAAACAACACAGACAATAAACAAAACTTCAGAAAAACATCAAAAAATAGAATGTGAGAACATTTATCCAAACAGTTCCTCCTGCTTTGACTTTTGCATCAATCTTACACGTTCTACCTTTTTTAACCCTGCTGACGTTTTTTTTGTATGTGTGTATGGCGCCGTTACTTTGTTAATCTATCATCGCTTGTTCCATTTTAAAAGTGGAGGATTTATTGTCAGCTTCGACGTGGAGGTGAGGTCAGGGCTTATCAATGGTACGGACTGCGACAATAGCCATTGTTCCTGGGACCAACAGGAAGTGTCTGCATTGGACTTCCTGCTGTAGATAATGTACCTCTTGAGGGCAGGGAGGTGTGTGTTTTTACGTGGGTTCATTTGGGTGTCACACTGGTGATTATGTCTTTGTTTTCTAAACTTGATGTCATCTCTCCAGAATTATCAATTTTGTTGTTTTTGGTTAGTTTAAAATAAATACATGGTAAAATGTACAATGCAGCTATAAATTTGCAACTTTTTTACCTTCTGACTTCCCTGGAGTTCCCATTGCTTTGCATGGAATAACCCTTGTGTTAGTACACAGTGAACCATAAACGTGATTTCATTGTGGACATTTGTTTTTTTGTCGTCCATCCAAGACCTTGTTAAAACATTAACATCTTATATTTTTGATCATTTAAGCCTTCAAAGAGCAACATAATTGATGATGTAAGCGTGATTCACCTGAAATGATTTTGCAGCATTGGGTGAAAACCCATCTCCCCAAGACATTATTTCAAGATAAATATGAAAGCGTCATAAATATGACGCTTTATGGACTAAGTAATGTTAACCAGGAGGTTCAGAGACTTCATAACGTCTTCAAATAAAAAAAACTTTCACATTTGTACCAGTTTTTAATAACTTTTCATCATGGCCATAGTCATCTTGATATTTGTACTGAGTGGATATAATTAATTGATTTGCATGTTGATGCATTTTAAATCAGGGATAACTCTTATTTTTTGGTCAAACTGGGCATGTTCTTTTAGATATATTAATTGTCAAATCACCATTAAAATCACTATGTATATTAATGATAATCAGGTCCCCTCCAGATAATGGCACTAAGGAAGCACAGAACAGCACCGCTTTGTAGTGAAAAAAAATTGCTTGCACCCAACAAAATTGCCACTTAACTGCTACAATATCACAGAGTTGATATGTGTCGGCCTGACAATAAGGCCTTCTGCACCTCTGTATTTCTCAGTTTCTACTCCAGTAAAATTATAGTCACAATCAATTTTGAATATGCAAGATAGCAGTGGCATTCAGGAGAAAAATAACCATCTTGATTATTCTTTTGGAATCATGGAGAATTATTTTTCTATTCTGCACTTTCCATAACAATTTTCTCTTTTCAGTCTCACTCAAGGCCTCTTTTTCTCACTCGCTGGTGAAATGTGGAGCCGTTGTTGTTGTTTTTTTTCTCTCTGTCTTTTGCTGCAATGTTGAAAGCCTTTTGACCCACAAAGTAGGGTTTTGTTGATAGATTGATGCTTTCACACATTGACATTAGCTGAATCGCCGGCGTTCAGAAGCCCATGGTGCCACTCTGGAACAAATGCCCTGGAATTTTCCCAAATAATCCCCCTGTGTGACTGTCTGTGTGTGGTACAGTGTTGATCTGCAGGGGAAATGGAATGCATCTATCTTTATATCTGTATGTTTGTCATGTCTGTCAAGCTACCTTTTACTTATCATTGTCTTTATTGAAGGGGTGATGGTGCAGTAACCTTTCATGTGAGCAGCTGAAGAAATGTATGAATATGGGGTATGAGAGGGGCTGGCGCAAGAAATGTATAAATCTCAAACTCTTGGCAACATTTGTGCGACACAGCGGTCGCACAAATGTCGTTGTGAGAGTATAATACTCTCACAACAGGATGAGAGAAAGGAGCTAAGAGAAACGATGAAGAGCAAAGACAAATGTATATGTAAGTCTGCATAAAAGAGCAAAAATACCCTTGAGGTTGCAAAGCCACTAAATCATCTCTGACTGGTTCGCTTGGTGGCCATTCATTAAAACCAACTTGACCATGTTAAAAGCGTGTATCTTGCCACTACAGCCTGTTGGCTTCAACATGAATAATAAGAGTCATAATGTGTTTGCTGACAAGCAGCAACATCTGCTATTGAAAAATGAAGCCTATGCAGAAATGCAAATACAAAAATACAGTTCCTCAAGTGTCCACTTGAGGCATTCTTCAAAAGCTGAGGGGATATTCTACAATTTTACAATTCACTTAGCAGACTCTTTTATTCAAAGCGATATACATCAGAGAGTAAGAACAACACAAGCAAGGATCTAGACAAAAAAGGGAACAATGTCAGTAAGAGCAAACGATCAGCTTTGAGTCTGATTGGACACACAGGTGCTGACAGGAAGTGACCAGAGGCAAAGCAAAACATTGAGGGCAGTTCTTGAGAGCTCTAATCAGTATAGAAACCATCTTATAAGTCGTCGTTATCAAACAAAAACCATCATCATTACCATCATCATCATCAATAATATGGAGACCATCATCATTAAGTTAGTAGGTATTCATGAAAGAGCTGGGTCTTTAGCTTTTTCTTAAAGATACATATGTTGAAATGCCATTAATACATGTGTTTTATTCTCTTTAGCTCATTACTTCATTGGTATAATCTGTCCAATGGCTTATTTTTTACCCCAAGCTCATCTTTTTTGATGATGTAAAGGCTAAGAGTTTTGCATAAATGTTTAATGATGGGCGTGGCTAAGTTGCTGACAGGTGGGCGTGTTGAAGCAGTTTGCTAGTAGGCTTAAGGCGCCTCAGCTCCACCTCTTTGGCAGTTACTAGTTTAATCGAACGTTATGTGGGGATAGCATTCCTAATATGATGACTGCCATCGTTCAGCTTCAAAATGCCTCCATTAAGTGGGTAATGTCACTGAAACTACATCCATGTCTTTTAGCGTCTATGTTGCTGTACAATCACAAGTGGGAGTACTTAGTACGTAGAAAAGGGCTCTTTGTAGAGAATAAACCCACTATGCACTCCCTTAGCTGCTGGAGGCTCCCCCATACTGCCAAGTTGCTTATGTTGTCAGTGTGCAATTTGATGCTTAGCTGGTAGTGTATAGTGGATTAATTCTATTAGAAGTTTTGGTCCAATGAAAACGGATGTCTGCTGCATCAGTAACACACCTGCAGTAACAGTAACTGGAACCTTAATGTTGTAGTTAATACAACCAACACAATGCAGTTAAATGTGTTTAAATTGCACACAAAGACCTAAAGAAGAGGACCAAGAGTCAAGTGATTATTTCCTGTTTCACTTACTCCTTCAGAATTACACAATCATCTTTTATCTTAAAGATTTTTAAAGAATTGATGAAAGCAATTCAAACACAGTGATAATTAAATGATGAGTACATACTTCTGTGACATGCATGCAGGAGTCAATGATATCAAATGAGAAGAGGACTCTACAACACTTCAAGCAGAAAATAACATCAGCTTGCATATATGTGATATTTTTGCTTATGCCTCTTTAATGAGAATTCATGAGAATACCTTAGCTTGGCTCTTTAAATATTGATTGTAATTAACCGTCTACCTCATAAAATCACTCACAGCTTAAATTCAGCTGGAGGTCTGTACAGTTTAGAGTATGTTTCTTTGAGGATAGGATTCTGGAAAAACAAGGAAGGAAGTAAAAATAAGAGGAGGACGCCAAGAGAGAGAAAGGGAACAACAGAGAGGTCAAATAACACATGGACACACACACACACACACACACACACACACACACACACACACACACACACAAACACACACAAAACCTTTGCAATGACAAAATACAATATACTTTCAAACAGTGTCATCCATATGTAAAAAAAAAAAAAAAAGTGAGGAAATAAAAGCCTGTCTTAAGCTTTTGAATCAGGCCTGGTCATTCGTGTAATATTGACTTTAAATACACATACATGATATTTTCAAGCTTGGCTAGCTGTGGGTCACAGCTGAGGGGAGTTCAGAGGGTCCAAGACCAGCACCGCCAACCGCCCCTCGGCCCTATAACACAACACACACATTTGCAAACTGGCTTGTCAAAAGAGCCTTTGTGCATTGCTTTTTTTTGGGGGGGAGAGAAATACTCTCTTTATTCCTCTTTGGGGAATATAAAGCAGCGATCACCTAATCACAGCACACATACAGACACATGCTTTACAGAGAATACATATATTTAAAGACGACGAACACACGTGAATGAACACACATTAAAAGACATTGGCAATGCATGGACAGAGACACACACACACACATTCTCACAATGGGTCATTTATGTCCCTCTCTGCACCCCCCCACCCCCACCCCCCACACCCCCCACCCCCATTCATTCTTGGCAGGCGGGTGACTGCTCTGTTGTTTCAGCAACCTGGAGGAGAAGTTATGTGCTCTTAATTTAAACATCAGACAACACACCTCTCTCTGTCCCTCTCCTATATGTATCACTCTGTCTCTGCAACTGACACACACACACACACACACACACACACACACACACACACACACACACACACACACACACACACACACACACACACACACACACACACACACACACACACACACACACACACAGGTAGCCTATGGAAGTATGTTTTCAATCCAGCAAAAGTCAATAATATAGAAATAAAATAAAAACAGATTCCTGGAAAAGAAAATGTGAGTGACCTTTCATGGTTATTTGAAGGATAGAAGGAATCAGAGAGTGAGGGGTAAAGCAACCTAGAAACCCTCAGCTGCCCCGGGGCAGACTGTAATATTGATGATGATTGCGAGACCTCTCTTATGGACTCGCATGTCAGGGAGGCAGCTGCATAAACGTTAAGGACCATACCTTTTAAAAAGCAGCACAGAAGAGTTGCTTTTAAAAATCAAATCCTTTAGAATAAGATGTGTATGTATGTTCATGTGTGGGTGTGTGTGTGTTCGTGTGCGGTACCCATTGAGCACTGAGCTCTCCCATGGGAGCACCAGCACAGCTGAGAGTAAATGGCAATTACTGTGTTTAACTGTTTTATCCGCACTCAGAGGCGACCATACATCGCCGGTTCCACAGAACATCATTAAAATACACTTGGACACACACACACACATACACACACACACACACACACACACACACACACACACACACACACACACACACACTGTCATGTCACGTCTGGTGGATTATCCATGCCTGTCACATCGTCATTTACTTCACCATGATGGAGTGATACAAATACCTGCGGACATATTTCAATATTCTGCTAGAACACATTAGGATATCTGATAAGCAAATGATGGAAAAGGACATCTCTCTCCCCCTCACACACACACTTAGGCACAGTCCTGAAGCACATACACATTTTCACAGTTCACTGTAAACCCAGGACTCCCATGTGATATCAGTTTAATGTCCTTATGTGGTTATAGACTATAGTGATATTTAAAAGAAAGTTAATAGTGAGAAAAAAAAACACACTAACAGTAATTTAAATCAAAAGCTTTTAAATAGTCGGTTATAGTCCTGCATTACACACAACAGATCAAGGAAGAAGTCTTTAAACATAAACCATTCACTGTTGACAACATTTTGTGAATTCTGAAAAAAAAATACAGAAACATGAGAAGATGAAAAAAGAGATGAAAGGGGTTAAAAATGATGTGGAGACAGATGTTGAGAAAAAGAGAGAGTCAGTAGAGGAAGTGGATTTTATTTCATGAATTTTACCCCTCCAGCAAAATGCATTTTTGAATTTTCTAGCAAGCTGTCAAGATTCATCTGAATAACATATATTTGGTGCACGGAAAAAAGTATTTAATAGTGCAATACCTCTTTAAAAACAGGTAGAGTGACAACAGAAAGTGGATATCTCGATCAATTACAAATCATGAAAAATGTTAGCGGTGTTTGTGGCTGCAGATTTCACAATTGGTGTAATTGATATAAATATGTGCTTTTACTGTCATGTATGTCAGTAATGCCTGATTTTCATGCTGTTTACTCTGTAATTTTAAAGTAAAGAAGCTGAATTTGATTTTTGATTTTTGAGAGAACCATAGAGACAGGCACAGAGACAAAATAAACAGAAAAGAGGGAAAGGTGCCTTCTCTCCACCTTAATGTGAGTTGGCATTTGACAGTGATGTGTCAGACTTGTGTGAGTAATGAGGGAGAATGACTCTATGTGTGTGTGTGTGTGTGTGTGTGTGTGTGTGTTGGAAAGAAAGAGCACAAACTGATTCAGAGAGAGAAGCTCACTCTAGCTGCTGTGCTGGAATGTGTCGTTACTCTACAGACAGACAGACAGACAGACAGACAGACAGACAGACAGACAGACAGTTGTTCATTGGCCAGTTGGCTGCCACGGTCGCTGGGCTGGCACACTGAGGTGGTCAGCATGAAATGGGTGGCACTGCATATGTGTGTGTAAGAGTGTGTGCGCCCATGTGTGTGTGTGACTCACTCCCACCTGCAGGGAGACAGAGCAGTGCCAGCCGCCAGGCCTGGAGAACATTACTCACCGTCAGGACCAACGTCTCCTTCTGATACACACACACACACACACACACACACACACACACACACACACACACACACACACACACACACACACACACACACACACACACACACACACACACACACAGAACCTCACTGAATAATAAGTAGGTGTCCTGCATTCCAAGACAAAATGCGCCCACCTGTGAATAAAGTACATGCCGCATCCACAGATACTTAAAGCAACAGCAAATACAGATTTTATAATAGACCGCGTTCTGTATTTGCAATTTAAAAATAAATCATTACCATGTCAAATCTGAGATATTTCTACAATGATTAGGAACAAACTACACCATTGGCAGTGAGATTGGCAGGCCTGCATCTGATGATTTGAGTCATCTTGTCTAATTTTACACAAAAAAATCTGCTCTGTTGGTTTGTAGCACGAAACAGGAAGATGGTTCTGATCTTCTGTGGATTGTATGAGTGAGGAGGGGGGCTTAAATATTATGCTTCATTTTATAAAAGTCCTCCCCAGTTTTATTTCTCATTTAAATTCACTTAAAATATGCTTTTTGTCTGGATACAGAATTAAGCCAGGCTCCAAAACAATTTTGCAAAAGCAGTAACGACACTTGTCTACACTTACCAAACATCATGACTACTGCTACTTCTTAATAGCATAAAGGGGAAAAAATCCCCATTCTCCACCTTTTATAAAACACTCAAGGTCCCTTAAGAAAGATTACAACACATCTAGAATTTGGCCGGGGTTAAAGGATAAAAAGGGACTTTAAAGAATATTATCTTTTTCTTATAATGCACAAAAAAATGATCATAAAAGTGAACATACACTTTGCTGTGAGGACAAAAATGTAGGAAAAGTTTGTGGTGTTGAAGGCAATAAATGTCAAGATTGAAAAATGTTAAAAAAAATTAATATTTAATATTTATGCATGTTTTGTATTCGTTCAATCCTCAAAATCTGGCCAATGTAAAAGTAATGTGTTGTAAATTCTGTTGCAATATGAAATAAATATAAGAGCAGCAAAATGGCTGACTGTTCTCTTCCTCACTACAAAATGAGACTTCAAGTGCCGTGTGACAGCGGAGCATCTCCATTACAACACTGATGAGAAATAAAACAGCTTTTACCACAAAGAAAATCAGGCTTTGGTGCTGAAGCCGTGTGAGTGACACTGATCTCTCTGTGCATGTGTGTGTGTGTGCCTGATCTTCATCCATCCATCTATCCATCCGTCCATTTACTCTAAGCTCTTAAGCAATGCTGCTGTTAAAAAGTCCCCTAAAACTCTAAGCCAAGAGCAATAACATGAGCGGCAGGAGGATAACGTTGATGTAATGTCAGACACACACAACTGACACCCAGTGTTACTCCCGTGTTAACAAAACCCATCACGCTCTGTCTGTCTGTCCGTCTGAAGGCACGCGCTAATCTGCGCTTAATCACAAGCTCTTATTTACAAAAAAATACATTTTTCATTAATGCAGCGCGGGGGGGCAGGGGAGTGAGGGAGATGAGGATGGTGGTGATGGTGATGATGATTTTGTGATTAAATGATGCCATAGTTGTGGTGGTGGATTAGAACGGGCATGGAAATAGATTAGTTCTGCAGTGGTTTTTCATCATGATTGGCAGGCCTCCAAAACTCACTCAATCCACTCACTCCCTCTCCGTTCTCCATCTCTCCTCCTTGTAAACCGGAGATGAGTGGAGGTCTACAATTTGTAGGCTGCTAGCACCACCCTCTGGTACAGAAAGACATGACATTGATATATTGTTCTCTCATCATCATCACTTCATCGCTGTCATTTAACCAGAACTAAGGAATGTGAAGGGGTCGGGGAGGTAACTGTGGAAAACTGACAAAGTCAATGCCACTTTCTAAACACAAATAGAGGTGATATTCTTTGGAGATATGTTGTTAGCTTCCTTCTTGTTGAATTCATTACGGCAAATTGGAGGCCAAGGAGCACTGAAGATGTTCAGTCAACCCTGTGTACAAAAAAAATACATCAATATCCAGCTAATTTGATTTCTAAGAGTACATTTTAAGGAAACAGTTGCTGCTTGGATTACAGGATGCTCAGACAAAAGATTGTTGGTTGAAAAGCAGTGCTCTTTTCTTGCATGACAGAGAGGTCTTAGTAATAAACTTGTGTTGGATGCTAATACAATAGACTGTATACAAGAAGTGGGTTTAACCTGCCTGTTTTTTTAGCCCATGATGAGGAGCTTTGAATCTGCATTCTTTCAAAAAGCCTGCATAGGGTGACTTGGCTGTGAAAAGAGGTCCCATTGTATTAAAGCTAATGAGACAATGACTCCTCTTATTTTATGACCTCAGTAAACACTTTTGATTCATGTTTATGGTCTCATTTTGATGTTTCTAGTGTTTTCTATACATGTGTTTTTAATTGTGCTTTTTCAGGAATAACAGAGAGCTGCTGTGGCTCAGTGGTACAGTTGGCCAGGGGTTCGACCCTCAGCTCCTGCAGTCACATGTCGAAAGAGACTGAACCCAAAATGGTCTCCCGCTGCGTCATCAGAATCAAATTTATTGGCCAGGTATGCTTAAACACACAAGGAATTTTACTTTGGTAAACTGTGCTCTCTTTGTACAAAGGTATAATATTAAATATTAACAATAAACACAAAAATAAACAAATAAGCAAAGACTAATATGTACGAGTCATCGGTGAGTGAATCAGTGTGAACAAATTGATTAATACTGATGGACATGCGTATCTGAATGAGGTGTGAATGTGTAGTTGTGACCAGCGGTGTATAAACCCCTTTAGTACAGAAGTCAGAAAACTAGAAAAGTGCTTTAAAAGCTCAATTACATTACCATTCACCATACACATTTAACGGTCTATCAAAAAAAGGGACATACAATTTGAAAGCAGAACACATCCCATACTTTTATGAAGTCATTTTCTGTATAATATTACATATCAAACATTATATTTACACCTGAAAGTCTCAACTCAAGTGGAAGTAGCCAGGACAGGCAACCCTAAAGAGATAAAAAAAAATCAGATTGAGCGTAGTGTAACTGTCATTTAAAAAACAAGGTCAGTTGAGTTAAAGAAAAATTATTAAGTGGGTTATAAATTACGATGTGGCTAGCTTGAGATTGCCTAAGATCATGCTAGCTACAGCTGGAATATTATTATATCATACATAGTATTATAGTTTCACTGAAGTAGCTTGATTTTGCAAGAGGCAGTCCATGAATGCATATAAAGAGCACAGCACTTTTCACTGTGTTGGATAAATCAGAACATACAGATCAATGTATGAAGAACTGAGTTGCTGTTTCATGTTAAACATGGGCCAAGTTTAACCCTCAGGCATCAGTTTAATTTACGACCCTCTTAAATCACTAAGGACAAATGTCTATGCCAAAAACTGCTTTAAAAATAGAACAGATTGATATTTTTTTCTACTTTTGTCTGCATACATTTCTTAAACAACTTCAGCCCTGCTCAAAACTACCAAACATTCAATAATTTTTAGGAATCTAACCCTTTAAATGCCAGTTCTGTTGATCTATTAAAACATTTAAAAATTTGTCAAGAGAGAGTCTTTCTTACAAAAAATGGTGCCATATGCACTAACACAGACAAAATAATGGCAAAAAGATGAAGAGGTAAAATTTGACCAAATGGACAAAAATGTTCATAGTGATGCATGAGGGTTAAAGAGCATGGGGCGATGTTGGGGACAACTATTATCAGTTAATTTGCAGAGCTAGTTGAGTTGGAGGAATAAAAAACAATAGGATGTTGATTATGCCTTTAATGTCTATTTCCTGTTTGTATAAATGTTCCCTTACGCCTCATAACTAAATCACAGCCGTGCTGATAGTTCAACATCACCCCTTGTCATGTGATATCGCTTAATTGAATACAGAGTGGACATGAGACTTTTGACATTTGTTTAATTTCTTCAGTAGCTGTTTTCCCCAATTCAATTAGCAGTAGTGGATAATAATGGACTGATTAAAATACATTCTTGCTTTGTTGACAATAAATGCAATCCAGGCAGCCTTGTGATGATTACAGTTTCTGTTTGGCAAACTTTCTGTGTTCACCAACACCACCACCCTATTCGTGCACCCTGTTTCATACTGACTGTACACCTACAACTCAAAGATCCATTCTGCGGCTGCATTGTAATCATCTTTTTTCCTTTTCTAAATGTATATTTTTTTTGTATTATATGTACCATCTTGCATCACTGGAAAGACTTCTTGGTTTCATTAACACCGGGTGTCCTTCTTGTGCCATTAGATCATACTTTGAGAGACATATGTTGATTTGTTGTTATCAAATTTTAGATGAAAAGTGATAAAGAACATTAGAATGGAGTTTTCCTCTGAGCGCACAGTGGGTGTGTGAAGTTTTGGAAAGAGAGACTGACCACTTCTCTGCCCTTCAGCGTCAGCGGTCAGCAGCCATCACTGATCTCTCTGCTTGCTCATTAGGATTTGGAGAAAAACAAAACAGAAGACAAGAAGAGGCACACACACACACGTGTACAAATGTACAGCGTTCACAGAATACACACTGGGACACAAACACAAAAACACACAGCTTGACTCTAATTGGGTGACCCAAAGCCACTGATATCATCTGCTATGGTGTTGGAGCACAATCTCACCCAATGCGGCCGACAGCCTCTGCAGTCACACAGCCTCCAGAAGAAGAAGACCAGAGGAGTGAGAGAAGGGTAAAGAAAAGACAAATAGAAGGCAAACTGGCCTCGGAAGGAAGGGGGAAAAGAAGAGGAAGAGGAATAACACAACAACAACAACGACAAAAACACAAAGTGGCGCAGAGTTCATTAATTAGAATTTCAAATTGGACAAACTCAAGATGACAGCGTTGCGCTTGTCAAATCAGATCAAGCCCCGGCGGGGTGAGAGAGAGGGTAGAGGGAGAAGGAGGCATACTGCTCAGAGCCAAATACCACTCTTAGGAGCTGAATGGGTGCCATCTCTCTCTCTCTCTCTGTCTCTCTCTCTCTCTCTCTCTCTCTCTCTCTCTCTCTCTCTCTCTCTCCACTCTCCATTTCCTCTGATTACGCCGACCGCCTCCCCTCTGTCCCCACATGAATGTCATGGCCGCCTTAACAAGAAGTGACAATTAAAACATCATTGGCGTCTCCAGGCTGAATGGGAGCGGCCTGCCAGGGTCCCTGGTGTCTCTGGGGGAGTGGGAGAGAGGGAAAAGAGAGAGAGAGAGAGGGAATAGAAGAAATGGAGGAGCTAGAAGGAAAACACCATGAGCTAAGAGAAATAGAGAGCAAGACACTTTGGCAACAAATACTTAGCTGTTATGCCAAAAACGCTTAATAAACGGCTCAAAGATAAGAGCATGTTTGGATGTATACATATATAGAATGGAACAAAGAAAACATCCATGATATATACCATACTGAATCACCACGTATTTGTAAATCCAGTAGTACTATGCCTCAAACTAAATACACTTTTTCAGTCCGGCACATCCCCTTGTGTATAAAAGTAGTTTAATTGAGGGACTAGAGAAAAGAAGAATAACATACTGTACTCACTGTTTAACTGTGTTTCTAGATCACACTCATTTCAGGTAAATTTACATGCAGTGTGAAGATACGAGCATAATAAAGATCGCTAGCATTAGCATGCTAACACAACAATGCAGCGCGAGTTGTTTTGGTTTCATGCTGGTGCTCAAGGGCGACATCTGCTGGATCAAAACATTGCATATAAAGCCTTTAAGCTTAAATTTAGTGTCATGAATCAAATGTTTCATATTATGTAAATTATTTTAACAAAATGTATGTATATTTTCATAGCCCTGCTAACAGTGAGTTACCAGTTGATTAAGTCTCTGTCTATTTAATTATGAACTACCAAAGCCCTGCTGTAAATTTGTTAAAATTAAAGTAGAGTTTAATGTAACAGCATTTGTTGACACTTTTAGCGCTTACCGATTCCTAGTTTAGGGCGGGACATTTACGCTCCTGTCACACGTTTTCTGTATGTGTGACATACAGTAGAAGGAGGATTAGCGAAATCTTCTTGCCCCTTTGCTGCTATCAGAGGCGTAATGGGAGAAAGACAGTGTGTAACATTGGAGGCCACAAGGGGGAACAGTGCTGTGTGTGTGCATGCCTGTGTGTGTGTGTGTGTATGTGAAGCCCCCGCTATGTAGAATGCACGGCCTCTCAAGCTTCCCATACACCATAATGCAATGTGAAACCACATACTGGGACACCAATATTACTCAGTTGCGGATGCAATGTTTAATTACAAAGGCATAATAATGGCGGGACTGGGATCACAATGTGCAAACAGTTTATGTTAGTAGTTTCCACGTCTTAGGGTTACACACAAAAAGAATACATTCCAATATGAAATCACTACGGCCTTTACTGTATCAAAATATAGCAAGGAATCAACTTTGACTGTGTTAAGTCAGCACAGTTCCAGTGTTTCCATCACTTCACAACATCAGCTACTTTAACACAAAGTAACACATTTCTGCCTCAAAGGCTCATCAGCTTTTTGTGATGACAAGCACACTCCAATCAACACTTGTCAACTCAAAGTAGATTGAACTTGAATCATGACTCAAACTTGCTGTTCTGTGTTTCTGGAACAGTTTCAGTGAAGCTAACATCCAACATGCCCTTAAACAATCACGCAATGTGTCCTCACCTGTCTAGATGTCATTTAGATTAGATAAGGTGTAATTTCAATGGTCCCTGTGGGTGAATAATGGAGTGAAGAGCTGGAGAAACTCATTTATAGCTAATGATAATTGACCAACTGCTGGGGCATTTAATTAAGGGCAAAGCAAACAATAGATAGGAAAGGAATTAGGACTATAATATAAAATATGGGGATACATGCTTTGGTAATTTTACCAGTGGCCTAGATTAAGCAGGCTAGATGGTATTTGGCATTTTAAAACGTGTGCATGTGTGTTTGTGTGTGTAAGTACTCTAGCTGGGCTCTAGACCAGCTGTGGCACTACACACAAGGAGCAAGCGGCTGCCAAAATGAGCTGTCTTTGCAACGAGCCAAAAATCATCCAGCATGCCACTAGGCACCCCCTTTTACACACACACACACACACACCAACACACACACGCACACACACACAACCGTACACAAACACACACATGTATGTGCATCTGATCCAAGCAAAGATGAAGACTATGGCAGGCCGATAAGACGATATGCAGATAAGATCCTAGTTAATGAGGCCTGAATTTAGAAGTGGACATACCTCCAGAGTTTTCAATTTAAACTACAGTGTATCCAGAGATATGTTCTCTGCGAATGTTTGTGTATGTGTGTGTGTGCATGCATGTGTGCCAAAAAGCCAAAAGCCAAAAAGCCAAAGGCTCTCCGGTTTGATGGCTTTCTGTTATGACTCCATTATGTTGATGGCTTTGGTTCTATTCCAGGTCTCTATAAGTGTGTGTGTGTGTGTGTGTGTGTGTGTGTGTGTGTGTGTGTGTGTGTGTGTGTGTGTGTGTGTGTGTGTGTGTGTGTGTGTGTGTGTGTGTGTGTGTGTGTGTGTGTGTGTGTGTGTGTGTGTGTGTGTGTGTGTGTGTGTGTGTGTGCGTGTGTGTAGGATGGATGTCAGGAAAATAGCTGCAATCCTTAGAATCATTTAAGACTGTCTAAGTGTTTCTGGAGTCTCTGGCTTCACTTGAGCCTTAACCTTTGAACAATACTTTACTCATTGTAGATACTATTTTTGCACTTTTTTATCTCACAACATTTAGTGAGTATAAAAGGGCAGGTGTAGTTCCTGAGTTCCCCTGGTCAAGCCCTATGTTTGGTCAAAATGATTATTTTATTGACAATATTTAACATCAAACAACAGTTAATTCAGACCAAGCAATCTTATTGGACAAGAGACATTTCATGAGAGCTCTTACTAAGACTTTTCAGGACGTGCATCAGTCTGCCTCAGCCAGGGTTTCCATCAATTAGCTACTTGATGCTGCTTGGAGAAATGTTGTCAAAAAACAATATCACACTCGAGGCTGGGATGTTGCAGACTGAGATTTTCTTTGGCACTCAGCCTGATGTCTCATGCCTATGTCTGAAATGCAGCAATGTGGACAATCAGTACATCACTCCCTCTTGAGTCATATTGCTGGATAGTGTTAAAACATCAGGACATAAACCATTGTATAACAATCAAAATGACCCTTTACATTGTTTGAGTAGTCAGAAGATTAGAATTTAACATTTACAATATTTATATGTCTAAATAAGTGAAAATATGCAATCCTTAGCTGAACACATCTTGTGCCCTGAAGTTTATTCAGACAATATTAAGGGTAAGACAAGTTTTTCTTTGGGACAGTTCCATCAAATAATTAAAATCATCTGTATGTCATTCATGTTTAACTTAATGGTTGCCATACCTTGTCAACAGATTTTAAATCTCTTGAATTTTTCCTGTCAAACCCAAGCAGCAGCAGCAGCAGCTTCCAGTCATGAAAAATGAAGCCAATGCGGAAGAGCAAAATCCTGCAGTTCACTGAGTGTCCACTAGAGGCTGGCTGCAGGAACACCGGGTGTCACATACAGCCACAGCCAAAAAAAAGCCTGTTTTTACAGCAGTAAATAACATGTTTACAACATGTTTATTGTCATCACTGGCACACATTGTACGAGGGGTGAATTATTTTTTAAAAGCTCTGTTTTGATATTCTGAACAGTAGGTGTTATCCATAGTTAGGCGTGTAGCTGACAAGATTGACAGGTGGGCGTGGTAATGGTTTGTCATAGAGCTTAAAAGCTGCCTCAGCTCCAGCTCTCAGCCTGTCGTTAGGTAGACTGAAAGTTAAGCTGAGACAGCATTTCCAACATGGCGGCTGCTGCTGATGAGCCTCCAGAGCCCCCTGTAGGAACAGAGGGGTGACGTCACTCAGGCTTCATCCATTAATATTTACAGTCAAACCTAAAAAAAACTCATTGGCAAGAAGCTGTTTGGTGGAACTGCAGAGTATGATTCAAAAGTATAACCTAAACCCTTCTCATGTCCTGCATGAAGAGTATCAGCTTCTACCCTCTAAGAAGTGTTGTAGGGTTCCAAACTGCAACACTCTTTCATCCCTCACTCTATATCACTGCTGAACAGAGTGGAGGCATGCTGCAACCCATCCCACTTATTTCCACTCATTCTCTGACCTGGGCTGCACATGGACTTCGAACACTTTCATAGACGATGTCCTCACATTACTGATGTAACGACTCATGCACTGTGATTCGCCACCATGATTTTTAATGTAAATCAACATTCTGTGCAAGCAGACAATGAAGCGTTATCTTATCTTATCCATAAATCAGAAACAATAAGCTCTCTTTGTACTATCTTTCTAAACAGTAAAACTTTGATAAAACAAACTTGACTGTAGCTGTTCTGTAACTCTTACACAAGTGTTACAAACCTCTGTAACTTTTACATGTGTTGGAGTTAAATGTCTGTTGAAGCCACAGCTGTATCCTGCATGTTGGTTGAAGAGATAAGAGGCAGCAGAATAAGCCCTGGTGGCTGTGTTTCTGTAAGTTATTGTGAAGTATTGCATTATACAGTATTAGCCCACTTTTGTTAATTGTTTTGGACAGTTGTGTGGTGTGACACTAATGCCAGAGTAGTTTTCTAGCATATTGCAGTTAGGCTGCAAATATTGCACATTCATTATTTTCTTATTTATATATGTACATGATGTCTTTGCTTGTTGCCTAATAGTTTGTCTTGTACAGCCTCTTGTTGTTTTCCACGTGTGTCCCACTGCTACACCAGGAAAGTCCAGTCACTGGGCGTGCGTCCATACTGTAAGAAAGGTCATAGAAAGGTTACAAGAGAGTCTCTGGTTTCTCCATTTGCAATAAAAGTTCAGGAAAATCTCATATCACTTAGTGCTAAACTTCCTCAGCGCTGCTTAATTGCGAGCAAAACACAAATCAAGAAATGAAATCAAATATCCGTAAGCAAATCTGCAAACTCAGCCGCCGACAGAACACAACGCAACAGAGAAAAGGAACTATAATAAAAATCAAAACAAAATGTTCCCCAATCCGTGACAGCCGCAGAGACAAATCCAATTATTTGTGTCTCATGTTGCAAATTTGTTCTAATGGTCGAAGTGAGAAAGTAAATAAACGCCTGCGAAGGGGAAACAAAAGAATGTGATTTCTAATTAACTTGAAAGAGGAACAGCAGGGCGACTTAGTAAACCCATCTTTCATCTGCTGCCTCAGACCACTCGTTTGTTTGTTGCACAATGTTGTCTTCAAGAGGGGTTGGGGAGAGGAGTGTGTGTGTGGGGGGATAACACTGTACTGCTTTCCCTCCAAATGAAATGTCAACAGATTTAACAGCGCTGCGGAAGAAGCGCAGCGTTTTCCAGCGTTTTGTCGATTTTATTGTTCATTAAGCTTCACTGCCGACGCATCCCCCCTCGAATCTTCTTCCTCCTCCTCCTCACCCACTTGTTCGAGGCTTCATTTGCAGCATCTTGGCTTTGAAGATCACAAAAGGCTGAGGCAATAATTGGGTTTGTGCAATTACAGCGAGCTTAATGAGAGAATTCATGAGTTTGTCTTGCCCCTATCTCCGACTCTCCACACTCCAGCATTAAGTCGGGAAACTGTATCTCTCTGATGCTTTGTCAACGCAGGAAGATGTTATCTGTTAGTACGATTTGGCTTATCAGTCCACCACACACATCATGTATGCACACAAGGCCTCAGTGATTGAACTGCAGATATGCTAATCACCTGCCCCAGACTGACCAGAGAGGCAAAACAACCAACACAGAGGCAGCATGGAAAGTTAACAGAGGGAGAGAAAGACAGAGCAAAAAAAAAGAGGTCACCACAAAGATAAGACACATCACTAATCACAATGTTCAGAGTATGTTCAAACACAGTATGACTCATAATAATTTGATTGTCATCGAGACAGATAATCAAGGACACACTGTTCCTACAGTCTTCTGCTTCATTTGTGAAACTAGTAGCTCAACTCAGAGTACAGATTTTAGAACACTTATTAAATAAGGCTTGTCAACTAATGAGTTGCATTACTGTTCAAAAAGCTGGAGTAAATGGTTGTACTTTAGCATCCCTTTAGTTATCAAAATGATAAAATGAGGGCAGCCTTTGATTACCTACACGTTTCTTGTACTTCCATCTAGTTCTTGTGTGTTTGTGCGATTTAAAATCCATCTTAAAATCACCAAAGGGGCATTAGGCAACCGCTTTACAAGCAGAAAATAGCAGTCAAAGAAAACATCTATTATTTTTGTCTCAACTAACTCAACGAGCTCCACAACTTTGCTGTTAACAGACAAGTTGTGGAGCGGCCATAACATGTGCTCTCCAACTTTTTCAATACCACAAAACAGCTTTACTTAAATTGTTTGTACATTTGTATGTTTTAATTTATCATCCACAGTGAAAAGCCCCTGTGCTTTACATAAGAACGCATGAACTACCTTTTGTCCAATCAAATTACTTGGAATAAATTATAATACTATATGATATAAACCATCCAGTCGTAGCAAGAATTGTTTCATTTTGATGTATTTTGGGGCTTTTTATGTCCTTATTGGATAGATTTTACAGTGGATAGAGTTGGAAATCAGGGATGGAAAGAGTAGGAAACGAAATGCAGGAAATGAGCCACAGGTCAGATTTGAACCTTGTCTGCCCGCTGTACAAGACACTTTTCAGGTCTCTGTGGTAGCAACATGTCAATCTCTAATCATAACCCACTTTATAATCTATTGAACTCTAACTGGATCATGATTTTCAAATGAATTTCATTACCACCCATCATTAAATCTGATTTGATCTCTATAGGGTTGCCTGTCTGCTCTGTGGCATTCAGTTTTGGACCACTTCCACCTGAATTGAGACTTTCATATGCAAATATGAGAATGGCTTCTTGTGCTGACTTTAGGCTTAACACAGTATTGCAAATGTATTAAATGTCTTGAAAGTGACTTGAGATTGAGAATAAAATGTTATGCAGCATAAAAAGCACAAGAACAGTTTTCTCCTTTTCTTTGGTGGTGGGGGGGGGGGGGGGGGGGTGGTTCTTAATGCTTATGCATGGGTGCATTCCTTTGGATGTGATGGACCTCTAACAGTAAAGCCCATATCAGATACCATCTTGTTTACAATATAATGACTTTTCTTTAAAATTATTTGAATGCTTTTTGGGTAAAATCTTCATTTGAAAAGGCATTTCAGTTTCCAAATAATCGTAATAAATAACATTCAAAGTACTACCTTTACATTTTGAAGGTGGAATAAGGTATGATATCTGTCACTATAAAGTAGTATACTATTTACAGTTTTTTCCAATTGCTAAAACACAATTTTGCAAACTAGGCTGGTTTTATCAAAATACTTAACACAATTCACAAAACCACACACCCAAACTTCAAAATACCTCATATATCCTGCAAAATGAAGCACTGCAACCAAAACTATATATAGCATTATCAAAATCAAACTTTTGAATCAAATGGCACACACTTCATTCATATTACCAGATTTTTGTCTAACTAACTACACACTGTTGGGCATAATGAAAAGCACTCTCATCTTTAGTATGCTTTGCCATAATGCTAAAATAATTCTAATTGTAGAAAATTATTCAGATTGTTCACATGCACAGAAATATTAGCAGATGCACACACATGCTGATTTTTTTATTTTTCACCAAACAAGTCAGTGCTACATATACCAGTACAGTAAAACGGCTCAAGTTGGGCTGCACTCTCTGTCCAGCCTCACACATTGTCAGCCCATGGTTGATGACATGATCAACGAAGGTTGCTCTGATTTCATTTGAAAGTTATTTTCTTCTTTGGCCATGAACTCCTCTACTAGCTCTACCCCTACCTCTCACTCTTCCTCCCCCTCTCATTCTTACCCTCCCTCTTCATCTCTCTGCAATCTCTTCCCTTTTTGTTTTTTTAAAAAAGGTGCTCACTTGTGGTCTTTTCATAGTGTTTACTTCCTGATTGAACATCATTAACCATTGAGATGTTTGGCCAGGTGGCACATATATTGGCCAATTAGTTCATGTAGTGTCATTTTGAATGGCAGTGTTTTGAAATGGCAAACATGTGACTTTATGTCAGATTGTTGTGTCTTATGCAGAGAACCGTGTTCAGTGCATTTAAAAAGTGCCATTTTGAATTGCAAAATGTGTGTAAAGCAGAAAATGTGTTTAGACTTTTGGAGACTTGAGAAGAGGTTTTGCTCTCTGTGTGTCAGTTTAAATAATTGTGCTATGCATGTCATTTTAGTGTGTTAGCAATTGGAAAAAACTGTAAATACTCAACTGACTTCAAATCAATAACAATAATTTAAAAAAATCGATAATTACATCATGTGTGTAAATGAAAGTAGCAGCAAAGTTTAAAAATGTTTAATGAAATGCTGAATGAAATTACTTTTGAGTTATTTGTTAAAAAAGAAAAAACTAAAAGTAAGTTTAGTGGTATGAGCTAAAGGTTTGAAGAAGACTTTCTTAGTCTGATCTCAGACATATTATGGCTTTTCCCAGCTCATACCCCTAGAAATAATAGGCTCATTACACAGCACAATAAACAAAAAGTCAGCGATACATAACATGCACTTTAACTCTAATCGAGCCTTCAGCAAAAACATGAATCTGTTTAAATCTGCAGCGCTGCGTAGACTGTAGAGGTGGTGTGTTTGTAGGCCATGCACAACATTACCAAGCCATTACTCATTACCTAATGAGACATTTCACTTATTTTCTACTTACAGGAAGGATAATGCATTCACTGAGTGTACGATAAATAAGGACCAATGGGTGTTTGTTCATAATACAAAAACCCAATGCTTTGATCTAATTGAGATAGATAATAACCGCTGGATTAAAGCCCTGTTATGTAATTATAGAAATACAATAAATTTAAGTAAATTTGCCTTTTATCTGTTCATTCAGTAAACAGTTTTTTGGGTTGTATCCTAAGTGTTGGTTAATAAATGTGTTAGCAATAAGAATAAGTATAAATGTTCAGGGCATTATAACTTATTATTATTAATATTATTATTATTATTATAACCACAGCTACTTCCAATTCCACTTCAGTGTTTTTGTAGGCGTGTTTCACCTACAATCACATTATTAAATGACTTGTGTTTTTTAAATGAAGAGAATAAAAAACACAGATGTTCAACCTGCTGTTACTCAACCAGGAGAAACATCTGTGGAGAGCTGGTGTGTCTGGATATGAGCACAAATAGTTTTTGTGTTGTGTGTGTGTGTGTGTGTGTGTGTGTGTGTGTGTGTGTGTGTGTGTGTGTGTCTGTGTGTGTGTGCGTGTGTGTGTGTGTGTGTGTGTGTGTGTGTGTGTGCATGCGTGTGTGTGTGTGTGTGTCTTTGCCTCCACCTACCTGTATATCTGTGAGTTCTTTCGCTATCCTTACAGTCAGCTGTGGGTTTTTATCCTGACAAGGGATATGCAAGTCCTAAAAACACATAAAACAATAATTCAATCAGCTCAGTGTGTACACTTTGTACAATGAAATTACAGAAACATAGAGAATGTTAAGTCAACACATAACGACATTAAAACAAGCAGCCACAGGGTTAAAACAGATTTCTAAAGATGTAAACTCTTCGCGTTTTCACGAGAGACCATGTGCCTCATTCATCAAAGAACTGAAAGTTTGAACACTGTTCACATTTAACTTCTTTGTCATTTATTTTTAATCAAATAAAGACAGCCAACTTTAACTTCCAGCTCGGAGTTAGCATGCAGCAGATGAGAGGGTAAATGACGACATAAAGCTAAGGTCTTAAGATTTAAGTCTTGAAATGTGAGAAGTATTGGGATCACATTCTTCTGGGATGTTGAACCAGTCAGATTGATCAGAATTTCAAATTTCATTTGGTCTTATGTTCTTATTCTTAAGAAGAAAGTGATTGAGTTTTTAGGAAAGAACAAGTAGAGGAAAATGATACAGCCAATTTAAAGTGTTTTACATGGGAAATAATAGAAAGTAAAAAAAGCACATTGTAATATAATAAGACTATACCATTATTTGTTTTCTACACAATACAAAGCTTAACTACATTATAAGATGTATGTGACATATTTATTCTGAGACAAACATACTTTCTGGTTAAAATTGTTATGTAATTTAATATTATGGTTTTTGGTTCTAATTATTGAGCAGATAGATAATGTGTGTGTGGATGTGTGCTACCCTTACTCACCGTCCCCTGATACACAATGTGTCCTATGGGGCAGATCATGCACGCCGTTCCAGAGCCAAACATCTCTCTGACGCGCTGCTGCTCCAGTGCGGAGCACAGCTGGCTCATGGTCAGGTAGCGTTCTGTCACCTTAAACTCACCCTAGACAACGAGGACAGAGGAAAGGACCAGAGGAAATATGATGCCTAATTTGGAAGAATGATCAATGCATGTTGTATCATTGTGTCTTTCTCACCCATTTCCTGGTTAGTTCCAGGATGCTCTGCCGGGTAACACCTGGAAGTATGATGCCGTCCAACGGTGGGGTAGCAAGTTCCTCCTCTGAAAAAAAGAGTAAGTAATTAGACAAAGACAAAAAAAATACAAGAATTTAGAAGAGGAATTGACTGAATATTTGTTTGGATGTTGTAGAGACATTGTTTCACCAGAAGAGGGCAGGATTGTAAAAGGTTTAATTGTAAATCTTCCACTCTACTTTCTACATTCTAGTTCTGTGATTAACCTCCATCCTCATTGATCCAGTGAAGGAAGATGTTCATGGTCCCTGCTTCAGTGATCTGGTGGTCCTCTCCATAGAGCCACAGCACCTGCTGACACCCATAATCCACTGCTTCATACTGGGCCAGCAAAGAACATCCGTAATTCCTGCAGAAAATAAGACACAAACTTAACTATCATGAATACTTTTTTTTCCCAACAGCCCTGAGATACTACGTAGGTATGTACCCCTTGTTGTTGCATGCATCACATAACATGCATACAGTATGCATACCCACCCTCCCATCTTGCAGTCTCCAGTTCCTCCTTTCCAAGCCCGTGTGTACTTTGGGTCGGCCCACAAGGACAGAGCTTCTGCCTCGTTATGGAAATAAGCCCCCGCTTGACACAAGATCACATACAGCAAGGCGTGGCTGGGCTTCTTCACACCCAGAGAGGGCTACCATAGACACATTAATACATGCAGTGACATTTTATTCCAAAAAAAAAAAGCTTAGAAAATGATTGCAGTATTTGACAGTCGGCCTTACCTCAGTGCTAATAAATGTTGGTCTTATGTACAGTCCTGCTGAGTCTGAGTAAGGAACCCAGTCCTGATCAATCTCTACCAGACGCCTGATACACTCCAGGAACTCTGACTGATCAAAAGTCTGGAGAAGGAAAGTGGGATATAAAAAGTAGAGAAAGTGGGATGGCTGTCAAAAGATGAAATATCAAAAGTGGAAACATTGGGTTGAATTTATTATGATTTAAAAACAGTAATTTGTTCATCATTGTCAGCTTTCCTTTCCTCAGTCCATCCATTCAACCAGTCATTCCTTCCTCAAATTCTCAAAGTCTTACAGGGAGACAAGCTCTCTTAGCAGACTTGGACATGCGATTCATGTTAAGCATCGGTCTGAAGAGGCGCAGATAGTTGTCATCCCCACGATAGGCCTTCAAGCCTTCAAACAGCTGGTGAGAAAATTAGGAAACAAGAAGGAATGAAAAAGAACATATGAGGATTTAAAGAAAGATGATATGATGAATAGAGAAAATCACAATGCTAAATAATGAACTGAACAAGTGTTTAAACAAGAGTGGTGAGTTGGGACAGAAACAACAAATACATATGCATTCAGTCATTGTCTCTCTGTCTAGCCATACTTCTGGTATTATTATCATATTTTATTGATTGAATGATTTTATCAGGGGTAGCAGATTGCTGTCCACCAAATAGTCTGGTTGTACTGGAGGAGGTTTCGGCCTGTTCAAAGACGGGTTTTCCCTGCGTCTGTTGCCCAGTTCTTACATGGTGCAGTAATGTTGAGTCTCATTGAATAATATAACAAAGGGTATGATCCAGACCTGCTCTATATGTAAAGTATCATGCAATGACTTTTATTGTGATTTTCTGCTATATGCTGTAAATTATATAAACTGACTAACTGATTGGCTACATAATACCTCAATCGTTGCAAGTTCTGATGGAGCATGCAGTCACATTAAAAGCTGTTCTCATGAATTCAATGTTTATTCTTATACAAGTAGGCAAGGTTGTTTAAGAAAAAAAAATAGATTATCTTGGTATCTTATTATGCTAAAGAGCCGCATAAAAGTCCATTTAAAGGTTGACTTATCTCTGGTCGGTGTACCTGAACACCATAGTGTAGTGATGAGCAGGCTGGATGGAGGGACATGTTCCCAAAGGGCTTAATAAGTGGAGCCTGCCAGCCCTCAGTCCCACTCCACTCGATGGTCAGCATGTGGTCAGTGAAGACGGACCCAAAGGTGGAGACTTCAGGTTTGGTCTTCGGAGTGGAAGACAGCTGGATAACCAGATCTGCTGCCTGTTTAAAAAAAACAATTGAAAGAAAGAAGAAGCTACCGTAGTTAAACCCTCAGGCCTTCTTGCTGATGTTGAGAGTTCTAACAATTGCACCTCTTTGTTGACTAATTTAAAGATCCTGTGTGAATTTTTTATAATGTCACTTCTAATGCCTGAAACAGCTGTCTGGGGTTGCTGTCTGACAAAGGGATAGAAAGCATGCTGCAGGAACTTCTTTATGTTTTCCAAGGCAAGATTCTCGATGGGTGATAGTTATGACTGTTAAAATACATCAGGATGGGATTTCTTGTAAAAAAAAGAGCTGTCTTTGTCCACAGGGGACACAAATTTTTTATTTATTTATTTATTTTTATTTTACAGGGACATTGCATATTAATAAACATTTCAGTAAATATGCCAGAGTTAGCGAAAAGGCAAATTTTCATCTGTTGTCCCTGGCCAGATTTTATAAGAGGCTCCCTAAAAAAACAAAACAAATTCAAACATTGCTAAAAGCTACAAAAACAAGTATTAGTAAAAGCATGTATCCAATAACCTACTAAAGTAAATGTAACGTGCACACAACAAGACAACATGTAACACTATATACAAAAAACACGTACAAATTACACAAGGCCACATATAAAACATTGAGTGAGCTATACCTGAAGCTCACCTCAACAGACAATTAACACACAGGCCACATTCATTTAAAAAACAGGACACATTCACCAACAACCAGACACAAGATGGCAGCAGCGAGCGGAACAGGTTTAGTGCTGGCAGATGTGGCTATCAAATAGCCAGTGTTTCAGATATGAACTAAATGAACGATATGTGTTGCTATCTCTGATAACTGTTGAGATGTTGTTCCATTCACGTGAGGCTGTAACAGAAAAGGCAGACTGACTAAAAGCACACTTCCTTAGAGGAATAACGCAGTCACCTCTTGAGACACCCCTCGTGAAGTGATATGTGTTTGTTCGTATGCTTACAAACTCTCTGAGTAGGGGAGGGGCCAAACCATGTGGTGATTTTATAAAGGAGGCATGCATTTTTTTGTTTAATCATGTTCTCCCAGCTCAGGAGGTGGTATTTTTTGAGGATTGAACAGTGGTGGAATTGTTTGTTTTTTTTTGTCTAAAACTTTTACTGTCTGTTTATACAAAGACTGTAGTGGTTTTAATGTGGTGTGACTTGCCTGAGACCAGCTAGTCAAACAGTAGGTCATATATGAGAAAATCATTGAATGCATGTACATCTTGGCTGCTTCAGTGGACATGGAGTTTCTGATAAATCTGAAGTTGGCAAGGTTAAATTTAATTTGTTTACAGATTTTTTTTACATGTGCTTTAAAGTTCAGGTTGGAGTCAAATATAATGCCAAGGTATTTGAATTACTTTACAATGTGTAGTTTTTCTCCTGACACAAGTATATCTGGATCTATGTTTGAATCATTTGTTTTAGTGAAGAACATACCAACAGTTTTAGACATGTTAAGTTGGAGACAGCACTGATTAAGCCATGCTGTAATTTTGACCATTGCGGTTGTTAGTTTTGAAGCAACTTCTGCTTTTGTTAAACCATGCACATAAAAAACTGTATCGTCAGCATACATTTGAATGTTAACCTCAGGACACACAGAGGGCAGGTCATTTACATACATCAGAATAAAAGTGGGCCCGTATAGATCCCTGCGGAACACCAGTGGACAAGCAGAGGGCGTCAGATTGATAATCAAGCACACTTTGAGAGCGGTTGGAGAGATATGATTCTACTCATTTAAGTGCATCAGCAGAGAAATTAAAGGTGGATAACTTAGATAGAAGAACCCTGTGATTTACAGTGTCAAATGCTTTTCTGAGATTCAGAAAGACAGCACCAACAATGCCACGGTTATCTAGCAGTGATTTGATTTTTTCAATGAAGAAGCAATTAGCTGTCTCTGTTGAGTGGTTGGATCTGAATCCAAACTGCATTGGATGCAAGTGATAAGAGCTGTTGTTCAGGTGATGTATAATTTGCTCAGCTGCCCATTTCTCTGCAACTTTAGACATAATCAGAAGAATGCTGATGGGCCTATAATTGCAGGGTGAATGGGGATCACCAGATTTGTAAATTGGTGAAATAACGGCAGATTTCCACACCCTTGGGAATTCACTCTGTGATACTGAGAGATTAATGATTTTGGTGATGGGTTGGGCTAATGCTGCACCAAGATCCTTAACCATTGTTGTGTCCATCCCAAAATCATCTTTTGCTTTTGATGGCTTGAGGGATCTAATAATTACTGTGATCTTTGATTTATTAACATTACTAAAAATGTAAAGCTGGCTCTGTTTTGTTTGCCAAGCACAGATTAACCTGTTTAGCAGAGAAGCTCTGTGCAATAGTTGCTACAGAATCGACAAAGTATCGTTTAAGAGCTCCAGCTACTTCAGCTGGGTCCTTAGTCAGGTTTCCATTCAGGCTAAGTTCAATTTGTTTTCCTGCTTTGGTTTGTTGACCCAGGAGCTTTTTTAACTGACTCCATATTAATTTAGAATTTCCCCTCGCCTCATTAATTATTGTCATAAAAAAATCAGCCCTAGCCTTCCTCAACCCTGTTATCACCTTATTTCTTAACATGGCAAAATGAAATTTGTCGTGGAACAATCTGGTCTTAATGGTCATTTTCAGTGCCAGATCTCGCTCTTTCATAAGTTTTAAAATATCTGCATTTATCCAGGGAAGACTGTTCTTTTTATTCCTATACTTAAACTTCCGAGAAAATTCTGTGATGACGCTATGCACTTTACTTGAGAATATTTGACTGCCCTCCTGCAAGTCTTTCCCTAAGAGCAAATCATTCCAATTGACGCTATTTATAGCATAAAAATAAATGCAAACCAAACATGTCTCTCAGGAGCTTGTAGTGGTTAAACTTATGAACCAATCCACGCAGTTGTTTTAATTTATCAGATAATAAAGAAAAATATTTCTCATGGGTTTATAGATACAAAAAACAGAGCTACATAAAATGCACTGTGACAGCCTGCATGGTTAATAAGAAACCACTGCCAACATGTTATACAATCAATTGAATGATAGGATGATGTGTCAGGGTGAACTTGTTTTTGCTCCCTCCAATTGACCAAAATGTTAATTATTACAGGTTTAAGAAAAACGTCCCAAGCAAACCTCATGTTTGACCTGTGAACAGTTGACCTCTAATGCTGTAAAACCAGACAACAGATTCATGACGCTGCAACTTCAATGAGACTAGAGAGGCTGTCTGAAGGTGTGTGTAGACCTAACACTTCACCATACCCCTCCCCTGCAACATGAATCGGGACCTCCTACCCCTAAATGTGAATACACAAGATGTAGGGGTAGGGCTAAGAGGTAAAATGGGACTAGGCCTTAGAGAGGAAATGTGATCTAAAGTTTTCTGTATGTGTATCCAAGCTGTCACTCCCCACTCCCCTCAAATACATGAGCATCAAATAGCCTTGAAATCATTTAATATAAAGCACCCAGTCTATCCCATAATGATTTGTGTGCAGTTTGGGAAATATGTGTCATATTTATCAGGAGTGACTGCTGTCCTTTCCTGCTGTTCTGCAGGATAGTAATACGATCCTTCTTTGAAACATACTTCTCTTAAAGGTAAGACATTGAGTTAGTTATCTGCTCCAATTGTCTGGGATTAAACAGACTCGTCATCCTCTCCTTCAGGGTGCAGAAGGCTGCTTGTGACATAATCCCAGATTACAGTGCTGGAGAGTGGGGCGTGACAACAGGATGTGAAAGTAATGCATAATCTAGAGTACTTTTATGTCTTTGGTTGCTTTTGAAGTCTTTTATCAAGTGCTCATATTCATGATAGGATTTCTTTAAACATATAGGTTAAAAGGTTTCCCTCTGCTAATGCTTGGTTTTCATGTTTTTTTTTAATAAAAAGCCATGGATAGGAATTTTCATGTCATTTTGGATTAAATTTATTTTTGACATTTCACAATTAAATAAAAAAAAATCTAAATTCTTATTTTATGAGCATTCTGTCCACATAATGGTTTATAATCCCTATTCATGGTCACCTGCAAGGAAGTGTTTTGGCAGGGATCAGATCAAGTACGGATTAAATTAACAATGAAAGGGAAAGCATAGCCACATCCCAGACCCAAGCCAATGCCCATCCACAGTGTACAGTATGTGTGTGTGTGTGTGTGTGTGTGTGTGTGTGTGTGTGTGTGTGTGTGTGTGTGTGTGTGTGTGTGTGTGTGTGTGTGTGTGTCTGCACATGTCCACACATAATCTGTACCTGAGCCTGCTGTCTACTGGTCAGGCACTCAGGGTCAGAAAACAAGCAAAGCTCCAGCTACTTAGCGTGAGCTGGGAAAGTGGATTGTGCTGAGCACAAGTGCAGGAATGGACACTGGTTGTGTCATTTCAAAGAAAAAATAGCAACAACATGCAGTTTATTCTGTTAAAGGCAAGTTAAAGGCTAAATGAATGAAAAGCCTTGTCAGCAAGTGGACGTACTGAAACGCTGGAATATCTTCTAGATTTGTTTTTCACATGTTTTGTTTCCACAATAAGCAAGCAGCTCTTCAGTGCAGCACTTTGCAACATGAGGACAATAAGCAGCGCTGGGCTATCTTCTATGTGGAGAAAGACGAAGGATTTTTAAGTGTCAGGAAGCCAAGGAATCATCAAGATGCTGCAGCTGGAGCAGCTACTGAGGGTAGGTACACTTATTCAGTCCATTCTACAAACCTAATAGCTACTACACAGTTCAGTACCTTAAAGCTTGGAATGACGTTGTCGGCCATTGGAGGGTGGAAATGAAGCAGATTCCCTTAAAAAAATAAAACATTTTAAAAATTGGAACAGTACAATAACACTATTCATTCAAACGCATATTCTTAAAAAAAACATCTTAACAACTGCTATGTCCAAATAAATGAATAAAAATAAGATGTTATCATTGCATAAGGAAGGTATTTTTATCTGCTGAAATAGATGAAACACATAAAACAAGCTGTTGTCAAATAACTCATATTCATGTCCTATTGTTATAATATTCATTAAGGCATTTCAAATGACAAATTATTTTATTGAACTAAATATAAACACCATCAGTATTGTCACTCTCCAAAGTACCACAATTCAGTTTTAACTCATGAAATGTTTTAGTTAAATGTAAAACATCATCAAAGCTAATTTCCTATTATACCCCCTATTGTCCACATACAAAGGTCATGTAATAACTGAATGTCACTGGCCTTCATGAACAACATGGATTTACAGGCCAAAAAGTGATAATGCATTATAACTTTATAAGTCTATCGGTAATTTAGACGTTCTAAAATTGGGTTCCAATATTGTATACTTACTCTCTATTCCACACAATCTGCGTTATCAGTAAGGCTAGAATCCCCAGTCAATAGGGCTAGTCGATGTGGAAAGTTTCCCTCAGAGCTGAAAAGAGGTCTGACCTTATCGTCGCTGTGAAGGAAGTTAAACACCGACTGAGCACCTTGAAGTTCCTACCTGCTAAACCGCTTACTGAGTGCCTGGGTTGAAACCAGTCCCATTATTGGGTTGTCATGACAACAAACATCCAAGCGTACCCAATTAATATTTCAACACAGTTTATGTTGTTTATCTGCTGTGATGTTAAGTGTGTCGGTGTCACAATATCATAGTCACTGTCTGATAGGAAGACGTGGCTTTGTTTTTGTTTTTTTGGTTTGTTTACTAGTAGGCTTTATTTTTTATTTTACAGACCTTAAACGCAACATGGCCTTTCTTTGTGAGAGTAATAAGTAATATTTACAGTCTATGGTGTAAGAACAGGCTTGGTGAGCCACTGAAAGGGGGATTCATCCTGCGTAGGGACAAAGTAAAAACAATGACAATCCTTACGTCATCATTTATTTGATATTTGTGACTATAGTCCATGTACCGCACAGGATCATATATTTAAACTTCTCCTGTAGCGCGGTGTATTGAGTGCTGTGTGTCGTTCAGACCACAGGGTGGAGATGCTGGCTCAGTTTTTGGAGTCCTGAACACCCACTGAAGTTTGAACTCTTAGTGGCTCGAGCGATCAGCTTGTTCGAGCTACCTGTGCGCGTGCTCGTCGTACAAACATTTGGTCGTGGAGATTTGCTCACGCAAGCGTCGCAAGGTAACTCAAATATATCTCCAGCTGGCAAAAAAAAATATTATTTGAAAGAAACATTGAGAAGGTGTTTGGTAGACTCGTTGGTCAGGTGTGTTTGTTTAGTTAATAATATTTGATGACCGTCGTTTGTCTGACGCTGCTTGACAGTCTTCTCTCCTTTAACGAGTCTTATAGGAATTTAGTTTAGTTATCTTTTTTTAAAATAAGGCCTGTAGATAATTCTAAGAATTAGCTGTTGTAAAATTCTGTGATTTATTTTTTCATGTTTTTATTTCAAATGCATGGAGTTGTTGATTGAGAAACATAAATAGTGTTTTTTTTGTGTTTAAACTGAATTAATGAGCTCGTTTGCGCACCTGGAGCCTATGAAGGCGATGTTATTGTTAAATTTGAACACATTAGGTTTTATCTTGGCACGTGTAAAGCCAGGTTTTTATACATTTGCAAACCGTGGCGTGGTCTGGTTTCCCCGAACAGTCGCTTCTATTTTCAGAATTTAAAGTTGGCTATTGGGCTAATCTTAATTTTGACCCAGGTTATCCCATAAAACATGGCTTGGTGTTTCCTTCAGCTGTCTTCTTTCATATCAAATCTCTTTATATTGGTCTCAGTATTCCATAGTATTCTCTGTTTGTCCAAGATTTGCTAATTATTTTCTGTTTCCTACCTTGGGGTTAGTCAGGTCAACAGAATATGCAAATTATCTTCTTCACAATGTTGTTATGCAGTATTAACCACATCGCCTGCTAACCATGGTTTATCTTTGTTTTCATTTCTGTGTTCTTTTTCACTTTTAACAATCTTAAAGTATTTTTTTTCTACACCCTGTGCAGACTTCAGCCTGCCATCAGCAGCATGGACTATTACACACCGCAGTCAAATCGTCGCCATAATCCTGTGGACAGCATCTGCCGTAAACTGCAGACCATTCAGAGGTGTGGTGACCGAGAGCCAAATTCACCGTTCCAGATTCCCAAACTCTCCTCCAATAGTTACGACAGCCCGCAGTCAGGCCTCAGGCACAACCTGGAAGCCATCCTGAAGAAGGGGGCCCTCCATAGAAACGAGAGGGGGACGGATAACGAGAAGGAGAAGGGGAAAGGGATGGGTAAGCAGGACCCAGCAGCTTCCCAGAGGAGCAGTCGAGGTCCTTCTGTTCCTCCCTCCACCCCAACATGCAATCCTTCCACGCCTGTTAATGTGACATACACTATCACAAGCACCATGGGAGAGAGGAGAGGTGCTGATGGCAGTGATTTAAGCAAAGTGAAGACATGGCAGAGGTATTGTTCGACGCCTGCGGGCCAGTCCAAAGAGTCCCCTTACTTTACATTCACTCAGGGACCTCAGTCCGTGCAGCCGGAGAGCGTGAGGCCCAGTAGGAGCCCCCCCATGTCTCGGACCTTCACACCACACAACAGCACCCTTTCTTACAACCTGAACTTCTGCTCAGCAGACACGGAGAAATCCACAGAGTGCGAGTTGTACTATCCGGCTCTGGTTGTGAAAAGACTGTCCATGGGAGATGGAGGTAAGAGAAAAGCTGCTGCAGGCCCAGCTTGTTGTAGCATCATACTTGATGCAAACACAAAAAGAAAAGTTGTGAAAGTACCTCTTGATAATGGCTGTCTAGCCTTACTAAAAGCCTAAATCATTCATTTGCCAGGGCTCTTACAGCCACATCTTGCCACCTCTTGCAGCAGTTGTTTGCTGTGTAGCCTACAGTCATGATTTTTCAAAACAGAGGACCGGAGAGTAATTGGTAAATGTTGATCTTAAAGAGCTACTGACATATTCCAGCCTAACGCCATGGGAAGGAAATTGGTGCTAAAAAGACAAATTGTACATGCATAATCTTGGACTATAGCAGGGCTTCATTTCTGACCTGCAAAGCAAACATCATCATCATCATCATCATCAATCTTTATTTAATTTCTCGGAGAGATCATTGAGGGCGACCCTCATTTACAACGATGCAGAGAAAACATACATAAATGATAAACAACGAGAAATGAGATAAAGCTACCACAGAAAATAAAATCAATAAAAGAGCAATAAGAACAATAAAATATATACACTAAAATAATTTAAAAGCTTGAAATGACTACAGTGATAAGTCAGTAATTAAAATCAAATAAAACAGTTACAGTCAGGTATTGGGCGGTTAAAAATAATATTTCTAAAGTGTCCATAAGGGATTAAAGTGCTCAAATTCAGGTCCTGTTGTAAAATGTTCCAGGAGTTTGCTGCACTAACACTAAAAGCAGTTTCCCCAGGTCAGTCCTGGCATGAGGAACCTGGAGAACCAGGAGAAACAAATTCTAAAGCCTTCAATGTTCTTGGTATCAATTATGTTCTTTTTTTAAAGTCTGTTTGTTGTTATCTACTTTAAAACTAGAACATGTGTTCAGTTTTTAGATTACATTATAAATACATTTTCAAATAAATGTTTCTATTGTAAACCTATGATGAGGTCGTAATTCAGCATAAACAAGACAAGAAAGAAATAGGGTTATGATTAAATGAAGGCCATCTTCCAAATGGTCAAGTGTAGCCTTAAAGTAACTTGTCTTATGTAACTTTGTTATGTGTTGAGTGTCTGACCATCACTGAGCCTGAAGGACATTTTGTCATGTGTTTGCTGTGTGTGTGTGTGTGTGTGTGTGTGTGTGTGTGTGTGTGTGTGTGTGTGTGTGTGTGTGTGTGTGTGTGTGTGTGTGTGTGTGTGTGTGTGTGTGTGTGTGTGTGTGTGTGTGTGTGTGTGTGTGTGTGTGTGTGTGTGTGTGTGTGTGTGTGTGTGTGTGTGTGTGTGTGTGTGTGTGTGTGTGTGTGTGTGTGTGTGTGTGTGTGTGTGTGTGTGTGTGTGTGTGTGTGTGTGTGTGTGTGTGTGTGTGTGTGTGTGTGTGTGTCGCTTAGGATCCTCATCGACCTCAGAAAACAGGAAGGAGAATATGGCAGAAATCAGTCTGATCTGTGAAGAGAATCTGCTCGATACTATCTTCCACGCCTGTGACACCCAGCGACGAGGTACACACACACAGAAATATTCACTCAGTCAATTGCAGTTCACACATTCCAGTGTACAGCTGAACTTTATCAATCATTAAATGTTGTTCTCGGATGGGATTTTAATGTGTCAAAGTCATTTTTCAATTTTCAGCATTCCCATGGTGTCAGCGTTGTCTGTGCCCTTTTTTCTTTTACAGTTCAGCGTTTGTAACATTTTGCTCAGGAGGCGTCTGGTTTCTTCTGCTGTTTATTGACATTTAGAAATAGTTTCATCACCTTTGTGGAATGGACTGTGTTGTGCAGCAAATAGTTGTGATGTGAAATCTTTAAAGAGCTATTGAAAAGGTGTAAAAAAAAAAAAAAATTCCATTTATTTTTTTCTGGCAGTTTTAAACCATTTTTAAAACAAATTTGCATGAATATTTTTTGCCGTTTTGTTCTTCTGCGTTCATCTCAGGATCTGATTATAGCATACCTTTTTGTCTCCCCTCTTGTCGGTGCCGTTCAGGCTGCTTTTTGTTTCTTCCACTACAGTATTCTATACTTTTTTTATTCGGGTCTGGGCTTGTATTAAAATCATTTTTAAACTGATTAATATTTTTATTTATGGGAATGTAATTGAAACATAAAAAAATAAATCAAAACTCTTGCATAGGTTTTGAGCTAAAATGAGATCTAGGTATGATTAGACTGCATTATATTGGAATAGATTTCATGATATGGAAAATACAACAGTAACTGCAACTGAGCCAGTGACTCTGTGCTCTCCTTTTAAATCTACTGACCACCAAGTTGTCTTGACTCTCAGTTGCTTGCCATGGCCTGGACCTGCTTGCCCCTTTTCTCTGGCTCTGCGCTCTCACTTGTCCTGAGGAATTAGATCAAACGATGCCAATTTAGAGAGTGTTTTTTGTTTCATTTGTAAGAATGAATGCCAAATCTGGAGGTGACAGGTTGTGTTACCTCCAGATTTTCTATCTGCTAGACTTGAACAACACATCAACAACAGGGCATGCTCAATGTCGTCTGGTCTTTTAGAAAATGTGTAGCCCATGCTCTTGGGCAATACTCATGAGTTAAGGCTTTTGTCACTCTTCAACCATCTTGAAGAATAGTGTCATGAAAGTAGTCATGTAGTGGATACAGTACAAGGAGTGTAACAGGATTGTGGTATTGATCTTTAAAATATTCAGTAATTGAATGCATTTTGTCAGAGTAGAGAAAACTGTTCAAACTTTAAGACTTGTGTTGTTTCAACTTTGAGGGCTGAAGGGTTGTGTGAAGTCAGTATTAAGAAAGACATTACACTAATTGGTACTTACTGTCTCTATGGTAACTGAATGTTTCCTTTAAACTGTAACCCAACAAGACTTAAAGATTGAAGAGAAAGGCTTTTGCCACACAAGTTAGCAAAGGATTACAAAATAAATAGCATCACAGTTCTGCTGTAATAGTGTCAAAGTATAATTTAATGAGAGATACTTTTCTTCATTTACTGCCCTCTTCCAGGCAAAGTGTTTGTGTCTCATATCGTGGACTACCTGCGGCACACCACCAGTCGTAGCTCAGAGGACAGCGGACTAGAGGAACTTTGCAACATGCTGGATCCAGAACAAAAGGACGTCTCCATTGACCTGGACACTTACCATGCCGTCATGAGGGAGTGGATTGATGAATGCCGCAACAACGGGTACTGAAAATAATTTATTATACATCGTAAAGCTAGTTACAATATATTCAATAATATTAATACATACGGTACAGGTTTGTTTATGTAACAAACACATAAGACATTTCCAGAGTTTCTAAAAAAAAAGTATTTAAATATTTTTACACTATTTTTGAAGGTGCATTTTCCCGCTAATGGTGGGTGGCTTATAGGTAAACATCCTGGAACCTCTGAGATCAGCTTTTAGTCACAAAGTATTCATCCAGCTGAAAGGTCTTTGTAACATAACAATAAGTAAGGTCTTTTACCTGCTTTTTGTAACATAACAATAAGTAAGGTCTTTTACCTGCTTTTTGTAAAGTGTCTCGAGATAACACTTGCTATGAGTTGACACTACACAAATAAAAAATGATTGATAAATTGAAATGGCTTATGCAGAAGTTGATCAGGGTCTTTAGCTACAGTACATGTTGTGACCTACCTGCGTGGACAAAAGACAATGAAAATGTGGGTAATGCGTTCAACAGCTTATCGAGTCATTGTTGGAATAGATATGAGATCTCTTTGTCCTGAGTTTGTCTTCAAGAATTTTTTTTTTTTTTTTTTAAAGATTTATTTTTGGGCTTTTTGTGCCTTTATTGTAGAGATATGATAGTGGATAGAGTCGTAAATCAGGGAAAGAAGTCATTTAAGGATATCTTTCTGATAGAAAAGGACAGCTGTCATTAAAAGTAACACATGAACACCAAGATTCCTTCAAGTGTTTGTGTTGTCGTGTCACCATGTCGGCTTGTCCCCACCCCCCCAACGCTGTAAACCTAGGGGAAACACTGGTGGGGAATGACATGCAAGAAAGGAGCCACAGGCTCAATTCGAACCCGGGCTGCCCGCTTGGAAGACTACAGCCACCATACATGGGGCGCACGCCCTAACCACTGCACCACCAGCACCCCCTAGAAATGGTTTTGTCTTGCTATGGTATTGTTTTATTTAAACTGGAGATGGCAGTCAAAGGTGAGCAGAAAGAATTTTAAAGTGACTGAGGAAGTTGAGGTATAGTTTAAATCTTGGATCCAGGAACACTAAATAGGTTGTGCTGCTTTATCATTTCCTTCTCCACATGATATTTGATATGTGTTTCCTCTTTAAAGTGGCGTGTAAATGAGAGAAAAGCTTGTTTGGCGCGTTACATAGAAGAGCAGCTCATCTATTGTGTTTGAAGTTATGCAAGTAGATGTTGTGTAGGCGGCATGTGCATCACAGCAGTCTGTCTTTTGACTTGGAGGCAGTTGTGCATCATATAGTGCATATTGTAGGTCAGTTTTACATTTGACAACTCTCCATTTTGATGCCAGGATTTATAATAAATCACAAGTTATTAATTTATCTTTACAATTGTCAAATGTTGACAAGCCTGTATTAGTTTGCAAATTGACTGTTGTGTTGTGGAGCAAAAGAATTTGAATTGTAGGGGCTAAGTTGGTAAAGTCGGTTTTCTCTCAACCGGCAGGTCGGGGGTTCTATCCCCACATCCCGCAGCAACACGTCCGATGTGTCGTTGGGCAAGACACTTTACCCTGAAATTCTCCCGCTGCTTCGGCTGCAGCGTTTGCATGTGTATGAATGAGATTAGTTACTTCTGATGGTCTCTTTACAAAGCTACCTCTACCATCAGTGTGTGAATGTGTGGGTGTGGCATGCTCTGTGTAAGTGCTACACAAGCTCAAGTCCATTTACCATGTCTATGTTTAGTGATTGTAATTGAAAATACAAGTCCAATATGGATTCTGATGAACCTTGTTACTGACTGGATCAAAATATCCCTGCTTCCATTGTGAAATGTGATAAAGACTTGCATCTATATTAAAGTCTTTATATGTGATTTTAATCTATCACACTTAAATGTAATATAAATCAAGTATATCCTCTGAAAATAACTCTGAGTCATGACTGTCTACAATGGGTGTAACACCCGAGTCCCACTGTCTGTGATGTTTTCAGAGTTTTCAGAGTCCTATCTTCAGTTTGTTTACATCGCCTGGACGGCCGGCTGACTCCTCCCCTTGTGTATAAAAGTTGTTTAATTGAGGGACTAGAGAAAAGAAGAATAACATACTGTACTCACTGTTTAACTGTGTTTCTAGATCACGCTCATTTCAGGTAAATTTACATGCAGTGTGAAGATACGAGCATAATAAAGATAGCTAGCATTAGCATGCTAACACAACAATGCAGCGTGAGTTGTTTTGGTTTCATGCTGGTGCTCAAGGGTGACATCTGCTGGATCAAAAAATCACATGTAAAGCCTTTAAGGTGCTGACCACTAGAGTGTAACTATCACATGGATAACAACAGATCCAGCCAGCAAGCTCTCTTTGCAGTATTACAGCCAGAGTCTGCATATCACACAGAAGATGACTCAAGCTGAGCAGAGAGTGCTGAGCGTGCCAGGCACCAAAAACTAAACACTTCAGCTGAGTATTCCAAAACACGTTTTCAGAGGAGCCCCAAAGCAACACTGTACTATATGCCTGTCGGATCATGATAGTGAATTGATCTCTCCCGTTTTGATGTGGGATTTTTCTGTTGTATCTCAGGCAAGACACTACAGATGACATCACTCAGGAGTCCATCAAACTCAGAGACAGCCTGTGTGGTGAGTGGGATTATCAGCACACATGTAGTTGCTTTGCTTTCCTTGTATTGCAGACCCATCTCATTTTGATGATTTGTTTGTGTGCAGCCAAGAGATCCATGCTGCTAAATATGACTTCAGGAAGTTTGGAAGGCTTTGGTGGGGAGGTGTCCAGAGCAGAATTGTAAGTGTTATATATAATGTAGTGAAATTGAGTCCATATCTTGTCGTTCACAAACCATTAAACTTCCTGTCTAGCTATAGAACGATCTTTGCATTGGGGCAAATACAATATCTACAGTAAATAAGAGCAGGTGTTTTATTCTGAAATTTTTTTTCATAATGTAGAACAAAAGAAAAACCCAGAGCTGGGCTCCTACAGAGAATGATTTGGTTGTCAAGAAGTGGAGCCCATTTGAAAGCTCACCTGTATGTATTGTGTGTTTCACTTGTCAGTGAGACATCGGAGCTGGTGTCTTGTGTTGCCGACCTTCAGATGAACAACCACAAACTCCAAGAAGAGGTCAGGAAGATGAAGCAGGTGGTGGAGGGTATGGAGGACACCAACCAGAAGTTGGCAGAGGAGAATGAGGAGCTTCGTAATCAGGCCAGAGTGTAAGTCACACTTGTTTTGATTTGTAGCACATGACTTTTTGTTGAATTCCATCTTTTGTTTTTTTTATCCCACAGTACCCAGCAACTGGCCCAGAAGGAAATGATGCTAAAAGAGGAGGTGGAGGAGATGAAGGCTACTCTGAACTGCACTGAGGAAGGCAGAGCTCGCGCCTCCGCACACAGCAGACACGTGGTCAGTCAAACAAATAGAAGAGCTCAGAGATGATAACATGCACTCTGCTAACCTCATTTAGAGCAAATTGATGACATCTGTTTATTGTTTTGTTGTATCACTTAATTTTCTATTGTCTATTAATGGCGCTTTTTGCATTGGCAGCGATCACAAACTCAGAGAGCTTCTCACCAGCACGTATTGTTGCTAGGATACAAAAGTTCCACTTCCACTTTGTAGTGGCCATTTGGTCTGTTTTAGATAGCTGTGTAAGATTCATATTTGCTTATATTCAAGGAAATATCACCAATAAAACATGAAAATAATGTAAAGAAATCGTGTCCTGCCATTAGAAGAAGCTCTAGACTTGAAATTGTATCCTCAAAAAGATGAGTCACATCAGTTTCTTCTTCACCATTGTTGTTGACAAAGCTGATATTGGATGTCCTGTTCTTCTTGATTCTTATTGGTCAGTTAGGGAGAAGGGACATTGACGAGCCTGCAGAGAGAGCGCTGTGAGTGCAGCAACAAAAATCAGCTGACACTGAGGGCATTTAAACGTGTCAGAGCACTGAGTGTTGAAAACACTGAGCTGCATCGGTTTTGTTTTGAAAATGGGCAAAAAACTAGATAGTGGACATAGGCCCTAACTGCAGTATGGATAAAAAAAAAAAAAGAGTATAAAAGAGTGTTTAATTTTGAACAGGTTCATGATTGGTCAGTCCTTGAAGTATGGATAAGCTCATGGAGGAACAGTTATCCTATCAGCATTTTCTTTAACTGTCTGTCCTACTGAATGCAGGGCTTTTTGCCGGTGGAGGTACCAGATGTGCTCGGGTGTTCAGATCGACTCGGGGTCCTGCACCTGCTAGTAAAGTCACACAATATGATCGAAGAGTTTATCATTTTCACGGTTTGGTCGGGTCTTTGAGCACAACAGTGACCGCCCACTGACAATAGGACATTTAATCCGGCACCAAAAGGACAATAAAAAACAGAGAAAAAGACAAGACTGTACATGATTTTCATCCGAAGTCAAGGATCTACACATCCCACAATCCATTGCGAATTATATTGTGTCTCAAGAGTAACTTTTGTCGTTGTTATAGTTTTTAATGCCATTAATACAAGTGTTGTACTATCCTGTAGTTTGTTGTTGTGGAAAATATAAACTACATTTACTGCGGCATGACAAGGTTATTAGGCTAGGACATTTCCTGTTAGCTAACTAACTAGCCTGATAGCGGGACTTAGCTGTTGGCATATGGCGCTGAGGGGGCAGAAAAGCAGGCTTAAGGTGTGTGTGTGTGTGTGTGTGTGTGTGTGTGGCCAAGTAATTGAAGGCAAGAAGATGGATTGCATTTAACTGCACAGAGAGGGCTCTTCCTCAATATGGGCTGCTTCAGAAAACACGTCATAACATGTCACTGTGTTTGTCACATAGAGGCTACTGATCATGTTGCGCGCCCCATGTGCGGAGAGTCCTCATGGGCTGTGGGTTTGCCTTAGGACTGCATGACCTGGATTCTCACATACATTTCATTCAATTCACATGCTCCTATTCCCCTCTGCATTAAGAACAAGCCGTCTTGCCTGCTCTACGTTAATGCACCTCATGCCAAAACTGAAGCTTCTCATCATTTGGTTTTATGTCTCTGCAGCTGCCGATTAAATCTGCTCTCTCTTAACTAGCCTCCACATCGTGCTCACCTGTTGTAATAACATAGACACAAGAGAAGCTTTTTAAAACTTGAGTTTTGTTGTGTTGCACGCAGCCTCTGAACGCTCAGTTAAGAAAATATTTAAAAGCTGTTAACAATTCTGCAGCCTCACTTGGCAAGTCCTTTGTTCGGATTAGCAAGCTGTTGGTGCAAAATCCATAGACTCTGTTAATTATTTTCATGCAGCGCGGCATATCTGCTCTTTCTCCCTCTCTCTCCATCTCTCGCTCCCTCTCTCTCTCTCTCTCTCTCTCTCTCATGTGCATGCAGGCAGGTGAGTGTCTGTCCTGTCCCGTCTTAAAACAAGACAAAAACAGGAACCCAGTAAAAAAAACAAAACAAAACAAAAAAAAGTTCAGGTTCTCCCTGCATGACTATTGTCACAGAAATCACATTCTGGATTATGTTTGAATTATATACTTTGTGTCACTTTCATCTGGTACTGATACAAATCTTTATTAAAAATGCTAACGATGCAAATACTGTGTCTCTGCTTCAGCTGTTGTTCACCCCCCCTAAATTGAAATGCCTGGCAATGCAGACTTGAGTTTACTTCCTTACTAATAACTGGAAAATAGAGCCAAGTCTTAGTTTTCTTGTGTTAAATTGCAGGAATATGAATACACAATCACAGCCCCCCTAATTTAGAAAAGTAGTTGAAACGTGAAAACTCAGATTTGCAGTTTGGGTGTGTTTGCTGCAGAAAAATGTTTAAATCTTGAAGTCATAGTACACAACATAGTTACAATTAATCTCAGAACGGCACCCTTAAAAATATTCAGGAAGCTTAGCACTCCATATGTCAAGTGAACGATGCAGACTACATTCAACTTCAAACAACAAAACATTTAAAGTTGTTTTTATTTTACAATTTTTCAGGCATTGAGGTTACCTTTTTTATTAATGTATAATAGAATAGAGAAGATTGAATTAAGCATGAATTCATGTTATTCAAATGAATTCTCTTTTTTTATAGGAGAGAGAAAACCAAGGTCTCATTGGAAAGATTGCGTCTCTTCAGGAAGAGGTACTTCACTAACAGGAAGTCCTTCTGAGGACTTCAAACTGAATGAGTTCACTCACCTTTTCCTAGATCGCTTACAAAGAGAAATTTAAAAACGTTTGTACAAATAAAGAAGTGACTAGTAGCCCTAACTCCCCTGTGATGTCTCCCCAGAACTTCAAGGTTACCATGGAGATGGACGAGCTTCAGAAGAGAATATCTGAGCTGTGTGACATTAACGCTGACCTTCAGGTACCTTTCTGTCTAAAAGACTTAAAATGTTATCATCTTTGTGCTTCCCCTACTGTCCTTTCATATTTTCTCTTCTTTGAACTTGGATATTATTAAGTCTTTATCAGCTTTTATTCCTCACAAAATGAACTTTGTAAATCATCTCTGGCACCTGAGAAATACTTTGGGACCATGCTTTGCCTTATATCCAGTAAATGAACCCTTCACTGTCCTCAGGTGCAAATTCACTCTTTTGATGCTGTTTCCAGTGAGAAGGAAGCTGTAATACAAGAGGTCAGTGCCATTATGTTGCTTCATTATCGATAGGTCTGTTTTTAAGCCTTAATTCAATACGTCTAGTCGTCTGCTTAAATCAACTTACAATGCTTCGGAGCTAAAGATTCAGCTTTGATTCCTAAAAGGATTTTTTTTTCAAAAATCACGGATTTAAAGTTTCTCTCCAAAACTCAGGCTGGTCTTTTGTCTTTTATCTCTTTTTATAGAAGAGCAGACAGATAAATGAGCTTAAAGCAGTAGTGGAGGAATATTCATCCATCACTGAGGTCAGTGTGTTGAACTTCATTCTTACATATCCACATACTAACAACTTTCTCCTTTGCTTTTAAACTGCTTTGCATGTGCTTGTATTTGCCTCATGCAGTGCAGCCTTTTGTGTGTTATGTTGCTGGATATAGTTTACAGTAATTCATTCTGATATTCTGAGAGCACTACCTGAACCCCCCCCCCCCCCCCCCTTTAAAAATGACTCACAGGAGAAATTGGGGTTGTTCATAAGTTGGTAAGGTGTTGTTGTGATAATATGAAGCATGATAAGAAAAAAGTCTGGTGTTGGCTCTCCTGCATAGAATTAATTTTAAGTTTATGCTGATCACTTCTTAGGGAAAGGGGCTAGAAATCTGTATGCATGGTACCTCCTTTGTATTTAACATATGAAGTAATGTTCATTCATTGCATGTGCCATCTATTGCTCCAAGTCCCGCGGGTTTACTCTGAACTTGGAAAATCCGCTTTTAGCTTCTTGGCTCCAAAAATGTGGAACAATTTACAACACTGTCTCAAGATTGACACTCTTGTTTCTCTTAAACAGATTAAGACAATGATCTCAAACCACGTTACCACAGTGTGTTATGTTTGTTATGAGAATTTATCCTGACCTGTCTTTGTTGTTTTATTATCTGTATCTCGACATCATTGTAAATGAGGGAAACCTCAATGATTTTCGAAGCTTAAATAAAGGTTTGAAATTAAATAAATGAATACAAATAAATTAAATAAATTCACTCTGTGGTCAGGCTTCAAGCTGCAAAGCACAAGGTAGACACCTTATGAGCCAGTTGTTACTTTTTTTGCATTTGCTCTTTTGACTCTGTCGACTAACTCTGTTATGTTTACGTCCTCTTGGTTTATCTTCCTGCTCACTGTGGAGTTGTGTTGTCTTGCTGTGTGGCCATGTTGAGGATTTGTTATGATGCCTGTCAGGTATCCTGGTTTTGTTTTGTTTGTCAGCGCACTTTCTAAACTCTTGTTTTTAAAGATGCTTTATAAAGAAAGCTATTATCTTTTTTTTGTAAATGTCAGTATCTAAGAACACTCGTGTAGAGTGGCTTGTTGTCGGAGTTATCAGCATGTGCAGTTTGGCATTTTGATTGTGGAGGCGGAGTGTGGGAATTGAATCACCTGCTGTCCTTCCACACTCCAGTCTTGTAGTTTGTTCAAGCTGAGGAAGGGCAGACAAATTAAGAGGATGTCTGAGTCATGTTGGTTTCTCATTTTTGGGTCTAGCTGCTGAGGGCAGACAAGAGCAAGCTGGAGAACCAAATGCAGATGTTTCATCCAGATCTGGCAGGGTAAGTGAACCAACTACCTCGTAACCCGGGAGTTCAGGGGTTTTAATTAATAAGGGTTTAAGGATTCTGATGGGAATGTTTTTTTAAACAAATAGTTGAATGTCATACAAACCCTAGAATGAACACAAGTAAATTGATTTGTGCATGCACCATTCTTTTACTCTATAAAATCTTTTCATTTACTGATTATGTCTGTGTAACTTGTTTCTCCCCTTCTTCTCTGGCAGGGCTGGTCTGACCCTGTCGGTGGCCTACAGACTTAACCAGAGTACCTCAGGATCCTTACAGACAGAACTGGCCCTGGCACAGTCACCACTGGAGGTCAGCACTCCCTCACTCTGTCGCTCGTACCTTTTCTTTAGTGCTTTTTATTTCTTTCTTATTGTTCTTATTCTAATTCCCTTGCTCCTAGTAGCTCTCCTTCTCTCATTCAGTGTTAAATTTGACTTTTTTCATCATCTTTAGGTGAAATAGTTTGTCTGTTATTTATTACAAATAATTCATGGCTGCTCTTCTTTGTAGCAGCCACACTGATCACATGTAAGCCTTAAAGCAGCTCAAAAAAATACATCATCTCCTCCAACCATGAAGACAACAAACACAGTTAGCTTTGTGCAGTGTTGCCAACGTCTCATCCTCCGCTGAAGTTCTGCCTGTAGGCGGTTCAAAAATATAACTGAACATATCTCTTCAACAGACTGCAGCGATTCTTGCATATTTCACACACAACATGATGTGCTGTCTGAACATAAGAGCAGTTATTCACATGCTGTTCACTCCAGCTCTCTCTCGAAGTAACGGATTGATGGTTTCATATTTTTTAGTGAATATTTCTTTCTCCAGCAGGCCCCCCATGGAGTTGACCTTTTGTCCACCACGATGAGCCTTGCCTCCCCTCTGGATGAGACGCTGGACAGGGAGGTGTTGCTCATGTTGCAGGGACCCAGCCCTGAACACATGGCTCAAGAGTTCAAGAGTCTGCTTAACAAACTGGTAACCAAGTGTGATCAAGTGTGTGAAAGAAAAATACATTTAACTCTTAAATTGGTAACTATGAAACTTGTTTCTTTTGCATTCAACAATTTATTTTCCGGCTTTTTTGTAAGTATTATATGAAGTGTTGAAGAATTTCTCCCTCGTGACATGCTATCTCTTTATACCTCGCAGAAAAGGGATTTCAGAGAAAAAAGTGAATCAGTCTTGTCTTCAGTAAGAGGCCTGCTGGACGACCACACACAGCAAAGCAACCTCCAGGTCAGAGGTCACACACTACTGCAGACAGATTTACATTTGTGTTGATTTTCAGTTTAGCTTTAGCACTAGATGTTAAATCAAGAAAGTTGCATGTTCACAGTATACTGCAGAGTTTAATCAATTGAACAAACTTTATTTATATAGCACCTTTTAGACAAATTAAATTGCAGTTCAAAGTGCTTTACAAGAGTGCAGAAAAGTTATTGATGAAAAAGTAGTTTATAAAATCATTGAGAGGCTAATGCACACTAATAAGAATTAAAAAAGAAATGTATAAATATGAAAAAATAAAATACTACACATAAAAGCAATAAGATCTTAAAATGAATACATAGAAGAATATTTAAAATTGTAGTAGGATAAAAAAGACAATACAATAATGTTAAGATTTGAATTGATATAAAAGCCAGACTGAATAAATGAGTTTTAAGACTGCATTTAAAAATCTCAATATTCTCAGCTCCTCTCAGACCCTCAGGAAGGTTGTCCCACAGTCTCGAAGTGTTATTTTCTGTGTGTATGTGATTGCATGTATGTGTTCAAGTTGATTTCAGGCTGGAAAGGAGCATCTTCGTACTTTTTTTTTTTTTTATGAGTCATGAAATTATGCAATGTAATCTCCATCTTTCTCTCTCCCTCCACCTGTTGCGCTCTTCTTCCATCTATCACTGCCTCTCTGCTCTTTTTCTCCCTCCCACCCACCCACTATCTATCATCTCTAGAGATCTCTCACTTATATAACACTCCAACGGGCCCCATCCGAGCTGTGCTGTTTAGTCAGTGTGTTGTAGCATGAACACAACCCACTCCCCTCCTCCCTCACTCCAACTTTCTCTTTCTCTCTTTCTCTCTTTCTCTCTTTCTCTCTTTCTCCCCTCCTCCTGCATTGTTGCCACTCTGCATTCATTAACCATGTTCTGGCAAACAGCAGTAAACACACCAAATGAGACAGAAATCATTAGTGGAGCAGAGCTGTTTGTTCTGCGTGCTTCCCAATGGGAAACATTTTGTGTTAGTTCGATCTGATAACTTTTTGGTGGCATTAAAGAAAGCTGTTCAGGCCTGCGGCCTTTCACCTGAGCAACACATCAAGCCCTCCGCCTCATTTGCCTACAGACCGTGTCGGCCGAGCTGGACACAAGGCGGGCAGACTGGGCCCTCAGCCTGGACCAGCTAGCCCAGTATACAGACTCGCTGGAGAAGGAGCTGATTAAAATGGCCAGTAACATGAGGAGGTCCCGCACTGAGATCCTGCACCTCTCAGTCAGGTGAGTCTCTTTCTTTAGAAGTTCCACTGACTGTGCCGTGGGCTGTGAAAATCAGTGGGCAGGTCAGAAAATATGTGTGGTGTGAATCGCTGAAGTGAGTGATGAGAGCAGAGGAAGCTAACAGAGAAATACCAGAGGAAGACGGAAGAGGACATATATGTAGTCGATCTTATGCTTGTTGATTTAAAAGCAGCTTCAAAGTAAGGTAGGACGTTGATGTTTGAGGAGCTCTTGTGCAGCAGTTATCTCACTGGCTAAATTAACCCATAGTAGGCAGAGCTCAGTAATGTCATAGTGTTCCCTTTTGAAGGAGAGCCCAGCAGTATTAGTAACAACTTTTTTTTTTTTAATACAGTGAGCTATTAATGTTGGATGGTTAGCTTAGCAGGATTTTCTGAGATTTCAGTATCTTGAATTTGCTCTGGAATGGACAAAAACTATGTAAGTTACAAGGCAGACCTGATGAGGACGCGTGCAACCCAGAGAGTTTTTTTTCCTTGCCATTATATTTACTTTCTGCACATTGTAAAACTGTACAAATATAACACCTTCTAAAGTGAGAGCCCTACATATGTGGATGTATCTGTCCTGCAGCGCTCCGTCTCAGTTGGGCAGTCAGTTGTGTGAGAGGGGAAATGTTCTGTCAATCATCTGACCTCAATGACCCCCCTGAGGGCCCGCCCCCTTTAGGTCTGGGTCCGGGCCAAAAAGTGGACTTCATTCTGAAACTTCATGGATGAGTTTGCCTTGTGCTGTGTGTGTGTGTGTGTGTGTCTGTTATTCTGTGTGTTCATGGAGACGGCCATCCCCTTCAGATATATATAACAGAGCTAATGGGATACAAAATCACACCAGAGAAGGAGAACTGGTCAGGCTGTCCAGCTGGGATTTACGGGTGCTCAGTAACAAGGGGAAAATTTCTGAACTTTAATAATGTGGGGAAGTAAGAAAATAGAAAAAAGACTTGCTGTAGCTTAAGTTTTTTCTACTTCTACTGGAGCGGGTTAACAAACTGGAGTAACAGACAGGAGTAGGGGTGTAGGACACACATTTGATGTCCTGTGGAAAGTCTGAACTTAGAAGGTCGGGCCGGGACTGGATTACAAAACAGTAAAGTGAAGAAGCTGTTACCGGGCCAGTCGGAGAACTGGCGCTGGTCACCCTGGGCAACAGAATGGGACACTGCATGGGCCTGCGGATTGGGTACAGTATGTCCACTGTACTCTCTTCCAGGATATCTGTGCTTATGTTTTTTTTTCTTCTTTTGGATAGTACACAGCTTGTCTTATGTGTATGGTTCTCCCTCAAAAGTAATCCCTCAGCTGTTTATTTTAACAGGGTTTGTCATTCTTACATGCAGGGTGCAGGAGCAGGAGAACCAGAAGCGCCAGCTGTGCGAGGAGCTCGAGCAGCTGAAGACACCTCAGGACAGCAGAGAGGCCTCATGCCAGACCCCTGTGCCGGAGGAGGAGGTCAGAATGGAATAGCAGGCTGTTCAGACAGCTTCACCTTGAAAACCTGTGATTTATAATTTCAGGAAATAACTCAATATCTCACTCTGTAATCAGTTTTATTTTGGTTTTAGAACGATGTTTCCCCTACGATGTGTCACTGGGATTTTGTTGGGGATACATTCAATTTCATTATTAGATATGATGTTTTTTTATTTATTAACATTCAGTCGCCACAATGACAGGAATATTGGAGGGTTTACTTGGAAAGAAGTGCCAGTGTTTGTACTGTATTCAGACAGATGGAGAATCTGCGAGAAGAGAGCTGAGTGCGAGTTGGCGGCTGAAGTGGACATGTGCACCCACACACTTACACACTAACACACACAGAATCAGATGCAACCACACACCTACGCACTGCTCCTAGCATAAAAATGCTCTGAGGCATGCTTGAACATTTCCATTACAGCACTATTGTTTTAAATCAGTAAAGCTATATATCAAGGAACAGCTACTAAAATTAAATTTATAATAGTTCTGGTATGTTTTGCTAACAGAATTGTTATCAGGCTTTGTGTTCATCTGTTTGTCTGGTGCTGTGTCATCTCTTCTTCTTCTGTATTATGCTTGTGATACAGCCAGGCTTTGGACAGCTGTTGTTCATCTCACCTTTGCACTCTTTGTAGTGAGACATTGTCCATGCATTCTTTTCTTTTTTTAGCCTGGAGATGACTTGGACTGGGACGAGGAGTTTGCCCTTCAAGACTTCCTAAAGAACGAGTTAACAGAAAGGAACTGCAAAGAACCGAGCGAGCAGACAAACAGCAAGCCCGTGGAGAAAGTGGAAAAATTAACAGACAGAGGTGAAGAGGAGGAGGGGGAGGAGAAGTGGACGGTGGTGGACACGGCAGGAGAGGGAGAAGTGAGGGACACATCCACTCCCCTGTCTGCTCATCCTGCAGAGTCCAGTGCAGCAGAATATGGTCAAGGTAAGCAGAGGAAGCACCATTACAAATACATCATTTCAAATGCTCTATTACTATAATTACTTTTTCCCCATAGGAGTTCACAGAATGTAATAATACTCAACATATCTATTTATTCAAAGCAGGCTTTCAACAAATGGAATCTGTGATGTTATCTCTGTAAATGTTGAGAACTTCCCTGAGCCTTTTAAATCCAGTATATAGCAGAGCTAGTCTCGAGCTAAGAGGAACCTCATGAAGCCAAACCAAATAGGGTTAAATATAATGTTTTTGTAGCCCCATTGGACTCCAGCTCAATCTGTTCCTGACTTTGGATCTCTTCTCAGTAGGATTAGCAGTTGAAATAAGCATTGAGCTAGCCTTATGCAACAAGAATGTGAGTTCATATATCCTATCTCCCCTTAGCATGGGAGTGTTTCAGTTTGAATTTGAACTGTATCTTAAGAGTTGAGATACACTTTTCCGTCACTTTATACAATCTTTTGTAAAATCATCTTCAGTTCACGTGTGTCGGTGTTGCAGTAAATGACAATTCAAAGACATTGCACTCTTGACTTGTGTAAATCAGTGTACTTCTTGTGATGAAAGATACAACAGAAAACATGAAGTACTTGGTCTTTTTTCACTTCCCTGATTTTTTCTTTTTTAATTTTCAAAATCCAAAACTAAAATTTGGCAACCAGAATTTACATTTTTAGACACTTCAAATCCATTATTACCCCTTTACCTTTTCTGAAGATTATTTACTTTTTAATATAGATGGAAATGGAAATAACAGGAGCAAAATGTATTGTTTCATACTGAAACATTAAGAAGTGACACAAAATACAGCAACTGGTATTCCTAGGATAAAGTGCAATGAATAAGACTTTTTTTTATCAAGTTTTTGATTTGTTATGCATTTATTTATTCCTTCATCGAAGATGTCTATGTTTTGCTAACCTGAAGGCAATGTTTATCGAATCAGCATTATTAGGAAGAATATAATCTGCACATTTTTACTTCACTCAAACGAGATAAACGCTGAATGTAAAAAAAATATTTATTGTCTTTGAGTGTTGATGTCCTGTGAGAGAGAGAGACGGGGATGTGTGTGGATTAACCCCTTTGTAATCCATGAGAGGCACAGGGCACTCAGCCACCCCTGACACACCAGTATGGTACACACACACACACACTGACTGTAAGGATGCACACACTCCGAGGCCCTTGAGGAGTAGACCCCTGCCTTCTATGGATGTTGTGGCCATGGTCTTATAAAGATTTTGTGAGAGAGTGAGTGTGTTTGTGGTTTCTACACAGTATGTGAAATTCTCTGTTCCTCAAGGTCCTTGTATGGCAAGGTGTACGACTGGTCTGAGGCAGAAGTAAGCCCAGTAATCCCTCATTCCTCTGCTTGCATGAGCGGCTGACTGGAAGAGAGACAGAAAACGACAGTGTGAATGTGGTCATTAATGCCACCTTAGCCATGCATGGTATTTTAACCTCTCTGGTCCCCCCCCCCGCTCAATGCCTTGCATAATAGAAAGTCTGACCCTTTTATGGTAGATATGAGGGTCATGTGGTTCTTTACCTCTGTAGATGGATCGGACAAAGTTTTAGGTTTAAAAAATGTTTTGTCAACGTTTCGACCCAATTTGTCATTCTGTCATTTTTCCTGAGAAGTTTTTTTAATCTATCCCACCTTCTCTGTATCTGTTACAGACTCTACAGCCTGCACTGAGCTGGATCCTGAGGGGACTTCTCAATCTTTGCAGGTAAAACTAAACTGCCTGTATAAGATTTACGAGTATTATGCTTTGACTGAGAATTTCATTTAATAATCACAAATTTAAAGACTATTATCTTTCAAGTGCTAAGGTGGTTAAAAACATTGCATGTGTCATGAAACGGCATATTCTGAATCTTTGGGGGGAGGGGAGGTCCTAACTTCTTAAAAGATTCTTTAAATTGCTGGATTTAACATTTAATTATCTTTCTCAGTTGGATACAAAACAAATATTTGCACAAGTCTGTAGTTTGATGAAAGACTAAAGATGAGAACAAAGCTACATCCTGACCTCTGAAATACCAGCATTTGTGGAAACTGCATGCCCCCCCAAAATTGCTCTTACCTCACATGAGCCTCAGAGGATGAGGTCAGTAGCTCAGTCCCTAGGGACCGGAGAGTCGCCGGTTCAAGTCCCGATGTGGACCTTAATAAGTTGGTTTGGTAGCTGGAGAGGTGTCAGGGCACTTCCTGAGTGCTCTAGTAACTACATGGCTCCAGACCCAACGGCCTGTCTGATGGCCATGTCTTTGAAACACAAGAACTGCTGAGGTGCCTTTGGGCAACTCAACCCCCCTGGTGCGCTCCCTGTGTAGCAGCCCCACTCTGACATCTCTCCACGAATGCATCTCCATAGGTCCTGTTTGTGCATGTGTGTGAGAAGCATGTCCCTCAATAACTGAGTGTAAATTTGAATTTCCCTCAGGGGATTAAAACTGAAAATGTTAATTCTTTTGTTATAAAATATTCTGATTATTTCAGGGTATACAAACATGAACTCAATCAGGATCAAGGATCTTAGGATTTGCTATTTGTCTTAAATTAACTGAAATAATGTCATGATCTTAAGGGACGTTTTTGGGTTGACAATGGGGAAACAAAGACTTCAAGTGATAAGTTTAAAACTAACACACACACTAAACACACTGAATTATAAAACATGCTTAAAATGCATTCCAGCTGTGCTCGCACTATAAAATGTGTTAAATAACCAGAACTGTTACAGACCAGTAAAAGTGACTGACGCTTGGTGGTTGACGTCCTTAGACCAGATACGAAATGTATTTATTGATTCTAATCTGGATTTTTTTGTGTATATCTGAGAGTTGGTTAAATCCCAATGTTCCTACCGACCTTATTAACATACCAGAATACACATGCTACAGGAAAGATAGGCTTAAGGGAAGGGGAGGGGGGATTTAATTTATATTAGGGAGCATTTTAAATGCCTAGAGCTTGAACTGAATTCAAACTTGGAGTGCATGGGATTGAATGTAATTCTCTCTCCTAACATGAAATATAATATTGCTGTGCTTTACAATCCTCCATCACATGATGTACATTTCTATAATGAACTGAAGAAGCTTCTTTCTGTTGTTGACAACTCTTGTGAATGTATGTTGTTTGGGGATTTTAACATTAACTGGTTGGAAAAAAGTGGTAAATCAAAATTAAAGCAAATTATGGAGAAATTTAAATACAAACAGCGGGTTGATATACCAACTCGAATCCGAGAAAGACTGAAACCCTTATTGATCTAATTTTTACAAATAGACCAGAGAGAGTAATAAAAATATACAATCTCATCACTGGCCTTTCGGACCACAACATGACACTGATGGTAAGAAAGCTAACTAGAAAACGTCTAATCCACCACAATAAAACAGAAAATCTAATTTTAACAACAGCAATTCCCAAGTCAAAAATAGCTGACTTTGAACATGATTTGAAGGAAGTCAACTGGGAACAGGTAACTAAAGAATCAGATCTAAACCACAGTGCAAACATTTTTGCCTCTACCCTATGTGAATTATTAAATAAATACACAAAAACCTGGAAAAGTAGACCCAAGAAATACTCTCTTCCATGGATTAATAGTGATATCCTTCAGTTCATAAAAAAGCGAGATCTTGCTCTTAAAAGGTCTCTAATAACTAAAAACAATACTGACCACCTTATTTATACTGGCTTGAGGAACAAAGTGGTGTCTGAACTGTGGAAGGCCAAGACAAATCACTTCTCCAAACTCAATGAAGAGGCCAGTGGCAGTAGTTCTAAATTGTGGCAACACATAAACAAACTAACCAACTCCAGTAAGCAAAAGCACCCCAAAATAAATTGTCTTAAAGTCTGTGATAATTTAATTCATAGTAACGAGTCTATTGCAAATGTTTTTAATAGCTTTTTTTATTGAGTGTACAAGAGTTAGCGAGTCATTTCAAAACTACAGAGTCATCTCCTCAAGAACCTGACCATGATCGCACAGACTCCTTTTGTATTAAAGTGGTATCACATGACAAAGTTAAAAAGATGATTTCGAACATGAGTAACTCCATGTCAAAGGATATTCATAACCTTCATGCTGCATTAATCAAAAAAACACCAGAGCTATTTGTTGGAGCCAATTACTTACTTAGTTAACCTGTCAGTACAAACAAAAAAAATCCCAGATAGCTGGAAAACTGCAATAATTACCCCAGTTTTTAAATCAGGAGACAAGGACATAGCAAGTAATTATAGGCCTATTGCTATTCTCCCTGTAGTCTCAAAGATTCTGGAGAAGATTGTAGCTGAGCAATTGATGGAACATTGAGAGTCTAACCAATTGCTTCATCCACAGCAGTTTGGGTTTAGACAAAAATATTCCACTGAAACTGCAAACTGCTATTTGCTTGAAAATATTAAAGCTCCACTGGATAAAGGAAATGTTGTCGGGGCAGTGTTCTTGGACCTGAAAAAGGCCTTTGACACTGTCAATCACACTATTTTACTGAATAAATTAAAGCAATTCCAAATGTCATCAGAAGCTCTGCAGTGGTTTAAATCTTACCTGGGGGGGAGACAGCAATGTGTTAGGGTCAATGGGGTGAAGTCTCATCTGCATGCCAACAGTATGGGAGTACCACAAGGGTCTGTACTTGGTCCACTGTTGTTCTCAATGTACATCAATGACCTACCAAACTGCTGTCCAGGCACCAACTGCCAGATGTATGCAGATGATACCGTTATCCATGTGTCCACTAAAACAGCTAGCTTAGCAGGTGAACACCTAACAGAGGCATTACGTAATGTTTCCAAATGGCTCGAGTTGTCTCATTTAACTATTAATGTTAAGAAAACTGTTGCCATGTGCTTCTCCATATGTAATAGATCTGAAAACAATGTATTTGAGGTACAGATTAAGAATGAAGCAATTGAAGTAGTAAAAGAAGTTAAGTATCTAGGCATCATCATGGATGAGAATTTAAAATTTGACAGTCATTGTGAAGAAGGTCAAACCAAATCGATATTGTTTTCGTTTTATTAGAAGGGACATTTCATGTCAAACTGCCAAATTATACATGCATGCAATGATTTTTTCACATCTGTCCTATTGCATCACATCATGGTCCCAAACTTCTCCAACTACATTAAAACCTATTGTTTCTTTATATAAGCAGACAATAAAAGTCATGGACCAGAAACCTATGAGATGGCATCACTGCAGCATTTTAAAAAAACACAACCTTTTCACCTTTGACAATTTTATGAATTTTAGTAATCTTAAACTGTGTTTTAAATTTGTAAATAATCATGTGTCTCCACTGTTATCTGAATTAGCCATTAGGCGTCAGAGCTCTCGTAGGGCAGTCACACGAGCCTCCATCAGCGGTGATTGTCTTGTCCCAATGTACAAGACATCCTTTGGCCAGTCTGCTTTCTCTGCAAAGGGGTCAAAACTTTGGAACTCTCTGCCCACTGGCATAAAATTAGAGAGCAACAGTAATGCTTTTAACAGAGGACTCAAACAATGGCTAAAATCAAAACAACAGTGCTCACATGAATAGCTTCTGACTGGGTTATTGTTTGATCATGCTGCCTTTGCTCTACGGTTCTATTTATTTATTCTCCCATTATTGTTTTCTCTGTTAATCGCTTTTCTCCCTATCTTAATTGTTTTATTTTCAGAAGCCTCCTGTGGACAGGTGTTGAGAACTAGCATGCTTGCTAAAACACTTAAACAATGCATCTGGTTCGTCCATTGTATCTGTGATGTCCATGCCAAATAATTTTTTATTATTATGTTTCAATGTCTGCTCTGAACACTTCATGCTGAGCTGCACTTTAGTTAAGAAGACAACAATTAGACAGTATTTGAAGTGGGCAGCTGCCAGGTGTGTGACACCTGTATAACTGTGTTGTCACCAAGAAGCAGAACAGTACCAAAACAGATTTAGTGCTCAGCTTACCTTCCCTGGCTTTGCTGTTTTGGGGAATATAACTTTATACTTCCTTTGCAGTGGTGAGAAGGAAGTAGGAAGTTTGAATCAGGTTGAAGGGTGACGAGAGAAAAAATAATCTTTAAAGGACTAACTTCAGCTGCTTGACAGATTTAATCACATACAAGTTGTAACTTCCTATTATTACAGGCAACTATTTGTTCATAAATAATTATTATTAGTGTTATACTGACAACAACCTCAAACACTTTCAGGTGCTTATTTAGTTTGTCTTTTTGCCGCATCTGTTTCCCTTTCTGTTTGTCAATAAAGTTCCAAGAAATAATTATTTTGCAAACTCTCCATGTTGCATTGAGGAATAATTTGACTGATTTACATTTTTAAAAATCTCAAACGAAACTGCCCTATGGGACATTTTTTTATCTAAGCTCCATCAACAAGAAATGCTTTTCAAAATATACGAAGTCTTAAGGTTTGACATAACATTTTAAAAATCTCAGACCCAAATGTCACCGAAGGGAGTAAATAGACCTGATGCCATGTCTGAGTGTATATACATTTAAGACCTGATGAGATGTTGAAAATATGTGCAGTTTTTCTGCAGGTTTTGGGAGATTAATTTCAAACATTACTCAGATTTTAGAGGGTGTTCTTTAGGTCTAAATGGGCTCCATCAATGAGAGGCTTTGCAGACAGTCCTTGCTATGGAAATATCCAAAGTCTTAAGGGACTACTAAATAGATACTATTAATATTGAAAGGAATGGGAAGCAACAACTGCTGGGAAGTTGAGGAAAGATGGTCATCACTGTCTGATTTGTAGTTAATTGTAGAATGTGCAAAACTTGTAATATTTTACCATTAGGATGTATAATGTAATAACTAAAGTTGTAATTATAATTACTCTCTCTTTACCTTACACTCCTATCTAAGCCTCTTCATGCTCTCTATTTCTGCTATTTGCCTACCAAATAGCTCCCCACATTGACCCTGTGCTGAAGCTGCCTGTTTGCAGACTGCAGACTACTTCCTTATATAGAATGACAGTAATGAAAATAATGGCTCACACTGAGGTAGAAAGAGAGTTATTGTCTAAAGGGTTATGCATCTGCATGGCCAAATAACGAATAGAAATCCACATTGCTACTGTATCAATATATATCCTTTACAATACGACTACAGCTACAGCACTACATACAATGCACAGTTAGTCTTAATGTTTGTCACCTGCTCTCATTGTGTTTATTATAAAATGTTCCATCATTTCCGCTGTCATTATAAAGGGATTTTAGCTTTTGTGTTTCTTGATAAATGACAATAATTGGTGTTCTTTCCAACAATTCATCACTGATGGAACAGATGATTTGCGCTTTCTGTCAGCTGTTTGATTATTTTTTTGACCGTTTCTGGAATTTCCTCTGATCTGCCAGAGACTGTTTCTGTTGACTGATTGCGGGCCTGCTTTTTCCTTTATGGTGAATGCGTGTCGCCTATTTGATCTCTTAACCCCTTTCATTTTTAATAATTTCTCATTTTGTGTGGATGTGTGTGCTTAGCAGGAAGAGGCAGCGGTGCCATTGAGCGCCCACTCACAAGCTGTCAGCATTAGACACCCAGAGGCGGATGCTCTTTCTGATCTTTCCCACTCTGAGAACAACAGTAAGATCTCTTAAGTTTTCTCCACTACATTACTTACAGCTATTTGATTCTCTTCACAAACAGGTAGCATTATATATATTTAATATATGATATGATATGATTATAAAAAATACAGAGTATGATCATACAAAAGTATTCCCAACTTGTATGCAGTCACCATCACCCAATGATCATAAACTAAAAGTTTCTTTTGTTTGAGCAGATGCAGAGCTTGTTGAGACTGCAGAGTCTCACTCCTCTGGTCCAGTACAAAATGCGAGCAGCTCCCCTGAAAAGGACCAAACACCAAGTGACATCTCTCCTACAGAGGCCGAGATGGTTCCTCCCAACAGTACATCACCAGAAGCAGATGAAACCATAACCCAGGAAACAAGGTGAATTGGGAAGTTAAATGTTGGATAAATTAGGGACGTAATCAGAGTGTAACAGCCTATCTTAACAGTAAGCGACCGTCAGCGACAAAATCAGCCTGATTGTATTGTTTATTTTCGCGTATACTGACTAAGAACGAGGAAGGAGGGGGCTCTACATGGGGTGGCTGTGGCTCAGCTGGTAGAGTCAGTCGTCTCTCAACCGTTAGGTCGGGGGTTTAATCCCCAGCTCCTGCAGCAACATGTCCGATGTGTCCTTGGGCAAGACACTTAACCCCAAGTTGCTCCTGCTGCTTCATCAGTGGCATTTAAATGTGTATGAATGGGATTAGTTACTTCTGATGGTCACTTTACTCAGCAGCCTCTACCATCAGTGTGTGGATGTGTAGGTGTGACCTGCGGTGTAAAAGCACTTTGAGGAGTCCGAAGACTAGAAAAGAAATATACAAGCTCAAGTCCATTTACCATTTACAAGGCACTGACACTTGCTTTTCTCACTCAACAGAGCTTGTTAGCTTGTTGCGATAACAGTGCATAAATAGTATACACATCATTTTATGAAATGTTGTTTTTTGATTTTTTTTCAACTCACTGTGAGCTGTTTTTTGACGGGCCTCTGTTGTGATTTGGGTCAACAGCTCCTAAATACAAAGCACCACACTTCAGTTAATCCACCGTCAATACAAAAACACTAGATGTCATATTGTTTGCAAGGGGAAACTGAAATTCACAGAGTGTAATATTTAACGGCTGCAGTGTGGACAGCCAGCATGCGATCCGACGCGATATATAATGCTCTCTAAATCATTACTTAAGTGACATAATAATCCCTGAAAAAAAAAATTGCATAATTAAGTGAAGAAAATGTGGTTTGTTTACCACAGGTGTTGAAAGTTTTACACTTGAACAGTTTATGTAAACTAGAAACAAACCTGGGCTGCAATGTAATGTTATATTTGTGATGATGAAGTTTGTGCTCTCTATCACACTTCACGTTATCATCACATACCAGTTCAGTGTGTTTTTAGATGCATCTGCCATCAGGAATTATTCCCCGGCCTTATTTGGCATCCTGATTGCTTTGAGCCCTACCTGCTGGATTGTAGTTGGAAGGCTATATCAGTAGTCTCGGTGGTCACGGCTGAAGACACCATTTTACTGAGTTATGTCATTTCCCTTTTGACTTGGTTCACATTTGGTAGTCAAATGGGTGTTTTCCCCTCTGTGGGAGGAGTGTATGGTTGAATAAACATCTCTGCAGCCATGCTTTGCATAGGCACAGTCAATCTACAAAGGCTGTTCCTCATCTCTCTCAATGTTTCATGTGCGCTTGTGTCTAACCAGAAACGTAGAAATTATATCTTATACATTTAACATTGAAATGGAAAGTGCTTGACTGTTAACCTTTGACCTTTTAACCTGTGGCCACAGCACCCAGCCAACCAGTGAGGATCGAAGGGGAGACAAAGGGAAAGAAGGCGAGACAGACTCGAGCACCGGGGCCATGATCCGCACTAAGGTTAGTAGCAGAGGGGAAGTGTTTTAATGCATAAGGGGATGCAACTTCCTGTTTCTGTTCAGCACAGACCTGGCCACTGCTTCCTCTTTATGGCTCTATTTCTTTCTCTTTAATCTGCCACTCAAGGTTTTTCCTATCTTAGTTAGAGTAGGTGTCTTTGAATTGGGGGGGGGGGGCAGGGCAGTGGGCAGGGCAAGCGATGAGCAAAGGAGAGGGAATGGATGTAGATTTATGGGAAAAATCAGTGAAAAGGTTTCAACGTAATAAGATTCCCTGTGCTCTGTTGCTAAAGGAGACAGGTAGAAAATGTTTGCAAAGAATAAATTAGATGTAAGTGCTTTAGTGCTTAACCAGGTTGGTCCCATTATGATTAAAAACCTCTTTTTCAAGGGAGACCTGGCCAAGACAGACAGCAGCAAAAACATAAAGTTACAGACGGAAATACAAAGAGAGACAAAGTACAATTTACAAAACACAACATTTAGGATTAAAATAGAACCATCTATGAGTCAGGCCTGGGAATCAGTTGTTCAAACAGCTAAAACATCGACATCCTATATCTGTCTATAGCTATATGAGTCATAACTCAAGAGTATGTATACTTAGATTTACATCAAATTTAGAAATCTTACAATTTGAGAAACAAAAAGAGCAGTTGTTTGTGTGCTTGATATATGACTTATACACAAATATTACACATTACAGTAATTAATGATATTTTTAAAGTTAGTTTTCTAAACATTGACTTACCCTCATGTTTACTGTAATAAGAGAATTTTAACCAATGAAGTGATGGTGATTATCCAAAGCCTGAACAGAATGTGTCATGGATGTTTATCATGTCTCAGACACAGTTGGGGTGGCATTGGTTTACTTTCTTGATCCCATACTGGGAAATTGTGGTGTTACAGCAGCATGTTATCAGAGCAAGTTTCCTTCTGATACTTCTGGATTTTTCAACGATGCAGGCTCTGATTGATTATATGTCATGTCTAATTTATGCTCCCATGAGCATCCGTAGCATGCCTGAGCCCACCTCTTCCAAGAGAGCCAGGGCAAAGGTAGTGTACCACGCTGAAGCAGGGTCAAACCACTCACACTTGGGCATGGTATGCATTGCCTAGTGTGACCTAGTGTCACCTTATTGGTGAACTTAACTTTTATTCCTGGGATAACGATACATATGTTTATCAATGTACATTCAGTATTATTTATTGAGGTTCTCCAGATATGTGTTGTTTGCTTTGAAATATCAAGCTCCCGAACAAAAGAAATGATTATATAGGCGTAAACATTGGATGAATGATTTCAGCTTTTAAATTGTAGCACACAAGGAGGACCAAACGCTGTGTTGGTTTGGAATGTGATTGATTCCTTTTTTTTTTATTATTATTATTGTAAAATGACATTTTAGTCTCCTTAAGCTTTGTGTTCAGTGAACTGGTGAGGCAGCTCCATCCTACTACGAGCAGTGTCAAAGCGGATATTATGCACACTCATTACACAATATCCCATTGCATTGCTCAGAACACTCACCTTGTTCCATTGTGTGTATCTGTGTGTGTCCACACGAGTGTGTGTGTGCACACAGTCCGCCTCCACTACTTCGCACTGTGCCGGTGTTAATGTGTTCTCTTAGCACCCCTCTCAGCCACACACACACACACACACACACTTTCAGGAACAGAGCTGCAGGGCTCTCCATGAAGCTCCACATTATATAAGAAATCAGCCCAATCTTTCTCTTGAACACTCTTTGCAGCTTAGAAAGCATTTCACTGCCATGGGACAGGTACGCTACATGTAATGACTGTGTGCTCATTTCAATCATTGACCTGGTGGTGGTACGAGCCATGTGCCTTTTTCTCACCCTCTACCTTATTCTCTTCCTCAGAGCCTGAGCAGGGACCAATCGGTTGACAGAACAGCAACAGAGGACAGGTGAGTGACTCACTGTTCCCTCAGGAAACCTTGTGAACTGCTACTCTTTTACCAAAAGTGGCAGTGACTCTCTGTTAATAAAGATCTGTTTTATCTGTATCCTTTTTTTTGTATAAATTGACATTAAGGTTTGGATTTGTTTTTTTTGCACATTCTAAATGATCTTGTTCTGATGCTCTTCATGTGTGTTGCAGCACGTGTCTTCTGCCAGTGTTAGTGGAGGAGGAGGAGAGCGTGCTGGACAGTACAGCTGAGATACCAACAGTAACAGGCAGCATGGAAGGTAAGAAGACAAAGAAGAGAAAGAGGGAAGATGACTATTTGTTTACGCCTTCGTACATCTTAAGTGTAAGTTTATCCTCCCACACATTTCCTCCTTGCAGGGACAGACCAGCTCACCAGCAGTGGAGCGACCACCTTCTCTGAAAGCAGCTCTGCACAGTCCCGGTCATCCATCACAAATGCCAGCCAATCAGGGAGTGGCATGAGCAGTGTGACCTCTGACCCTAGCCAATCAGTGGATAGTTCAGCAAAAAAGAACTCCGTCCCCCCAGGAGGCAAAAATAAGAAGGAACTGGTAAGACCTGCTCTACTCCCACTTTCTTCTTACAGGACTCTTGGTTTAATATCCGCATTTATTAATATTAAAAAAACAAAAATTAAGGCCTTTGTTTGACGAAGTGTGTATTACAAAAAATATTCTAGTTTAAGGTATCACTGGGGGGGGGGGGGGGGGGACCATAGAATAAAAGAGACAGAAAAAGACAGCTTTCTAAATGTATAATTTAGCTTTGGGTCAGTTTTATTCAGGATCATGCTGAATATTTTCATCAGGATTCAGTTTCCTTGACAATGATGAGATTTATGCCATCCATCATCATGAAATGCTGCCTTACCGGCTATGCAAGTTTGTGTGAGTGTTTTAAACAGAGTTAGAGAAGGAAGCTTGAGTGAACAAGTCCCTTTTTTCATCTAAGAACCAACTTGTTCAACATCATGAGCCAACTCCAATGCCAGCTGCTTTCAATCTTCACCTTTATTATGTAAAGACTTGTGAGGAGAGGGAGATCAGGGAGTGAGCAAGTAAGAGAAGCAATGTGGATGTTGAAAGCAACATGAGCAAGGAAGAGTCAGAGTTCAAAGTAGAACATGCGGAGAAGAAAGAGCAGAGCAAGGCAGTAATATCTGTCCAACCCCTACAGGAGCTTTCACACAGCATGGAGGCTAATGAGGAGAAGAAGGTTCAGGAGGGAGAAAGTGAGACCAAGATGTCCAGTGAGAAGGAGTGTAAGTGTTTCATATTAGTGCTCCAATGTTATATACTACATATGACTTTATTATTTATTTAACTCTGTTTTACTCTTTGTCAATCTAAATGGTGATGGCACCATTTGGTCAGGTACTTTTCATGCCCTCACACCTCATTATCATTTCTCTTTCTAGCTGAGACTTCAACGATCTCTGACACAAGCGATACGGTCAAAGAGGACGGGAACAGGTAAGAGACAACCTAATACTAGAACCTTTTATATGACTTGTATATGAATTCATAGAACTCTGATTCATAATTGTTGTCTCCTATCTGCAGCATGTCACCTAATGATAAGGAGATTGAGGTATGTATCAATTTTGATTTTTAGAATTTCACATTTTGAATCCAAAGGGTTTTGCGAGTCAGTCTTTTTCATGAGGCTAAGGCCCTGTGTTCACCTAGCGTTTTTTCCAGGCAGAAAAGCACTGTTTGTGCACTTGTCACTATGACACGGCTGTATGACAGACACTGCTCCTCCTTTGCTTTATACTATTTTTTATACAATGTTTTTTTTATTTAAAACATTTAAAATATGGGGAGTATCATACATTTGGAAAAGAGCGCCGGTGAGGACAACAGCACCTTTTTGAAAAGTTCAGAGCGGCACAAAAAAAGCAGGGCAATGGTGCTCGGAAAAAATACGCTGGGTGGACAAGGGGGCTAAATCTGCATCCGATGAGAGACGCATATAAGATATACAACGTTAGTTAGAATATTAGTAGGTTTGCACTGATATATGATACCCTTATCCATACGCATATTAAGTCAACACTTCACTTTGTTATTGCAAATCATGTAAGCCAAGATTATTATCTTTAACCAAAACAAATGAAAAAACTAAAATATAAAAATCCTTTTCGATAATAAAAACGATGCTCTACCAAAAAACGATACTGTGAGAAGTAGTCTGACTGTTACCTAGGTAACGCTGCGTCCCTTTCCTTAGCCCTGTCAGTCCCATCAACACAACCCTGCATGCATCCATCAGCTCCTGAGTGAAGTCACACGGCTAGTTTGACAAGAAGCAGCAGTTCCCCTCGTTTGTTTTGAATTAAATCCAAACTTATTAAAACTTAACTGGAATTAAAAACAAAAATCTTTAACCACAATAAAAACTAATGAAAAATCCAAGACTGTTATAACCTCAGCGTAAACACTAAACCTTCTGTTTTGTACGAGGAAATGCAGGAGTTTCCTTATTTATTTGTGACGCTTTTTCTGCCCGTATGATGTGCTATCTTTTCAGGAAAAAAAACTCTTTATAAAACAAGGAAGACATATCATTCACAAAACAGGATGTGTCCCACAATTGGTACAAAAGTCTCTAAAACTTCTGTGAGGAACGTTAGGGTTGTGTTGATTTTGGCACTCAGCGGACAAAGCGGTATATCTAACCACCTCCTGCATATCCACAATCAGTGTTTTATTTTAACTTTTCAAACTTTTCACTCACTGTAAACTTAACAATAGGTATTTAAAAGTAGTCGATGTTTGTTTTCAGACGGAGTTCCAGCGCCTGGCGTTGGGCTTCAAGTGTGACATGTTCACCCTGGAGAAGAGACTGCGGCTGGAGGAGAGGTCACGTGACCTCGCTGAAGAGAATGTGCGCAGAGAAGTGTCCAGCTGCCAGGGCTTACTGCAGGTCAGTCTCCATCTTTTAGATTTTGTATCTTCATGTGGATGAAACACTTGTTTCATAGAATCATCTTGCCATGGTTTTGTGTCAGCATTTTTTTTATTTTTGTTAAATATTTGGCTGAATTTGAGTAAAACATTTTACCCATCTTTAACAGACCAGTGAGTGTAAATAAAATTGCAAAGATAAACAGTTACATTGCTCCTTAGGGGAAGTTCAGACTGGAGTCATGGTCATGGCGTTGACCGGTAAAAAGTGCTAGAATTAGAAAATTAAAAAAGCGGTATGAATTTAAACATCACAACACATTAGAGGAGTGGATGTCTTATCTTGCTCTGAAGCTATTCTGTTATATTGGTTCAAAAATGTGGACACATAACATCAATAAGAATAAATGAATTAACATATAACTGTGAGGTTTTCTTTTCTGCTCCCAGGCTCTGACTCCCCTGTGTGAGGATGACAACCAGTCCATGGAGATCATCCAGAGGCTCAAGAAGAACCTGGACATCCTCATCCAGTCCATGACCAGGGTGTCCAGTCGCTCAGAAATGCTTGGAGCTATTCACCAGGTCAGATCATGTGCTCGTGAAAGGATTGTCAACATTTGTTTCACGCGATAGGAAGCACAGTATTGGATTTCTGCAGATCTCAGATACACTGATATTTTGATTGAATGCAGATGCAGGTTATTTTTTTTAAATCATATTTTGTCGACCTATTTGCCTGTTTTATTGATACAATAATGCCTACTGTAATTATGATTGCCAGCGTGCTATTGCTAAGGGCAAATGCAACTCCGACTTCTTAATGGACAAAATAAAGGAACATATTTAAGTAACATGTTAAACATGCCAGATTTATTGTATTGTTTTATTTACTGCAACATGTCTAAAAGTATGGCATACTGCCACCTGCTTTATTAGAGTGTGAACTGATCTGAATGTTACTGAACGTTACTTACTCTGAAAGAGTAAGTGAAGCATAAGCATGATTTAAAGACATCTTGAAAAATGTTAATGTGGGGCCAATGAGTGTTTATTTTGAAGCCTTAACAGTCGATATGGATGATCAATGCTATTCGTATTGCTGTGCTTAAAATGTGGACTTAACTTGCTGCGTTTTCTTGTGAATGTGATTGTGATGATGTCAGGAGAGTCGTATTGGTAAGGCTGTGGAGGTGATGATCCAGCATGTGGAGAACCTGCGGAGGTTGTACACCAAGGAGCATGCAGAGCTGCTGGAACTGAGAGAGACGCTCATGCAGAATGAGAGGTCATTTGGATCCTCAACTGGAGGAGGTAAGGAAACACACATCGGATATTGTCCGTTTGTAGACTTTTGTCATAAACTGATATCTTCACTTTGACAGAGGATGTGCTTATGGTTTTGTGGTTAAATTTGAAGGAGTACAGGAGGCATTTTCTCATACAATTACTTCTAAAACCAGATTATATAATTATATGGTAGTAGAGGCACAAGATACATAAAAGCATTATAATATTTAAATGTAGATTCACATTTTTCTGCAGCTCTGATGAGGTTTGATCATCACAAATCAGCTCACTAAGTTGTGTGTAAACAATCAGGATATACATGTATGTGTGAATATGTTCAGTGACTAAACACATCTAGAAAACTTTCATTGACTTTCACAGAAGATTTCCGTGGCAAGAAGCAGCCAACATCTCAGTACTACAAGGTACAAACTTAAATTTTAAAATCTACTGAATGTCTTTAAACCTGGACGACTGGATAATGTTCAAGTTTGTTTGGAAGTCATTTTTTTTCTTTTTCCCCAACCAACAGTCCACAGCCCGACGGGTCAGCATAGCAGCAATCCCTCGCTCCGGTGGAGGCAACATGCAATTTGACATGGTGAGGAATATGCTGGTATTGTCTCAGGCTCGCCCCTCCCCCCCCTCCCAAATAAAAATCTGATAAGATCATGTAGCATGCCGTTTGTTTTCATAGTCAGTCAGTCATGCACTTTTTATCCAAATTAGGCTTTTCTACATTTTTATCATGTTGCAATCGTTCAGGTTGCTCCAAAGGTAAATAGATACTTTTTTTTAAAAGTCCCCCCATATTGTCCAAAATATATTCCAATGAAAAATGTTCCCGTCTCCATTATTACATTTTAACCGTGCCAGTAAAAGTTCTGTTATGTGGAAGAAAGACAAATCTTAAAGAGTGCTATGCAGGTCAGGGATAGAATTTAGTCACATTTCAGTTCACTGAAGTTCCATACCAGAGTGAGCCCAAAAATATGAACAACAGACCTGAGTGATATCAGGACCATCCAAGAAGTGGGGATGCATCTAATGAAGCTACAAATACTGAAGTATTCTGAGAATAGATTTTTTTTTTTTTACATTGTTTATTTGAATTTTGTATTTTTCTTCCCACAGTCCAAAACACAAGACGGCTCCGAGACTGAAGCAGAGAGACTGACCAGGAGATCCCCATGGTAGGTGTTTTACTGTGTTAGTGTGTGTTAAATTAGTCTCCATATATGTTTAGGGAAGTGAAACAAGATCAAGTCTCTAACTGGGGGAAGAGTGTGCAAAGATTGAGATCAGATGATTTGTTGTAATTCAGCAGTTCTGGTTTGTGTGCATGCCAATAGCAAACCACTGAGGCTCGCTGCACCATAATGTAAGGGTTTCTGTTGTTAAGCTCCAATGTGATAACGATGGTTTCCAGGAATGTGGCAGGAAAGAACTCAGCACGCCCCCCACTCAAACGCTATGTTAGCTCTGCGGCCTGGGTTGACACTGAAGAGCCGTCTCTCATGATGAAGGGGTAAGACAAGAAGATAGGTCAACACACTGCCTGCGACAAGTCCTTTCACAGTGGACCCAGATACATAAAGATGGCAGCTGTGACATCATTCCTGCTGGTCTAACAATTCAGTTTGCTGTTCTCCAAAACCCTTTACAGTTAGTGTTATGTTATCATTTAAGAGCAAGGAAAAAAATAAATCTCTTCCTCTGTTAATTATCAGTAATAATGTGCCCACTTAGAAATAGATTTTTATACTGATGACTTAATAAATAGCTGCCAGGGAGCATCCGTTAAATGACAGGAAGAAAAGTGTCACATTATGTAGCACTAGGTCAAATTAATTTAGATGAAAATTAATCAACTTTTACACAAAAAAAGGAAAGGTTGCTAATTGAGAATTGTGGACTCCTGGAAAAACACCAAACAATATATTAACTTTGTGATGATTACATCACACAACAAAGCAGCCATCTTTCCTGCGTCTGGTCCCCAATGGGAAGTGTTTAGTAGCAGACGACATCTTGTTGTGTCACTTTCCAAATCCTGCACACTTTTATTTTTGTAAATTTTAGTCAGAGTGAGCCTTTTTTGTTTTGGACTCATAAAGCTTTCAAATGTTTGGACGACAACGGTAGAATTCTTTTTTGTTTAACCAGACAAGTTAAAAATGGAATTCAGAAAATCAAAATGACACATTTGTAATGATCTCCAAATATCTGAAAGTTGTGAAACTGTGATATGGGGCCATAAGATACTACCACAGCATGTTTTTTACATTACTTGGCATGCATTTTTATAATTCATAAATGAAGTTCTAACAAGATTTATCAAGTTTCTTTTAGAAATCCTTATCTCTGAGGGGAACTGGTAAATGTCAAATAGTGAACGTTCTCTATCTGCATACGCCTGAAATGTGCATGTTTGCATGTGCACATACAGAATCAGTGTGGTTGTAAAGCCATGCTTGTATTTGAATGTGCAATTGAACCGTGTGTTTGTGAATGCCTGACCCACGCGTGCCAACAGGACGGCCTGCGACAATCCCGACTACCAGTCGGAAGAAGAGCAGAAGGAGGAGCCGGTGGCAGAGAGGAGGAGGTCCAGTCTCAGTGAGCTGGGCAACAAACTCACCTCCTTCATTCTGCCCCTCAAGACGTTAGTCCAACCAAATACCCACCACGAGCCTACTCTCAGCACCGCTTTCTGCCAGCTAAGCTAGGAGGCTAGCTCAATGGTGGAAGAGTTCATCATTTAGCTGTACTGAGGTTCCACAGGCTGCAAACTTAATCCATGATGTTACACACTTTTGGCTTTTCATCATGCTCTATTGTCCAAAACATTTAGTGAATATGAAACCTCCTAAATGATGAGACTCTTTCATCGAATGGGTCTGTACTGGACTAGCTTCCTCTTTGCTCCAGGGGTCAAGCGGCTTTTTTTTTAAATCATGTTGACCAAGCATTTTACTTGTAAAAAAATGAACCATGTCTTTTAATTTGAAACTGTCTTGAGATCTGTGTATGTCCGTCTGACAAGTAATTTCAGAAGCTTTATGATTTGTGTTGCATGCATGGATCTCAAGTTCTGATTTGCAGTTTGAGTCTAACAAATCATCTAACTGATAACTATCTCATCTTTACTGGGCTCACTTTTCTCTCTCACTCACTAACAATCGCCTCTCATATGTGCAAACTACTACACTTGGACCATTTCATTCATTTTAATGGGGCAACTTGAGTATTTTGTGTAAGCAGATCAAGGGTTGTTCTCAATTGTCTTTTGCTCTTTTCCTCCCTCCACATTGCTCAGGAGTCAGGATGAACTGTTTGTAATGCTGTAAGTGTGAAAGGGAGGAGAGTCAAAAGTTTAAAATGCTTTTGGACTCTTTCTCTGTCAACAGCAAAAGAAAAAGAAATGCATGCAAAATGCCTGTATCAATCAGCCAATCATATGCCACTTGCAACTCACACTTTTAAGCAGCACTCCTACTGTTGACAGATTCCAGGCTGAAATTGTCTGCTGCCTTTGCTTAAAACCAGTTAATGCTCAATCCACCTCCATGCCAGCTGCTTTTAAATGTGCTGCTGACAGCTTTTTCATTACGCTGGTGATGATGTCAATTAATTTGCTTCTTTTGACGCTTTCTGATACAGGTTATAAACTGCTATTCAACCTCAGATTGCACCAAATATGAGCTAAAATTCACAGCCTGCAAACCATTGCAATGGTTACCACAAATGACCCATATGTGATTCTCTGTCCTGTGTGTCGTTTTTGGTAACTTATCTAATCTCCTGCTTAATGTTGACCTTTTTTTTTTGTATGTTCATGTCTCTTTTTCTTTTTTAAATCTCCCGGTAACATTTTATCATCTTTCGTTGCCCATCCGCAGTCCAAGCCCTTCCTCCAGCCCTACATCTACAGAACCAGGAATGAGCCAATCTCTGTCCCATAGCCTGACCTCTTCCCGAGCAGCAGCAGCCGCAGCAGTAGCCAGAGGTGGTAGGGGGCTCTGGCTTTGGTTGGCAATGGTGGTGGTGCTAGCAGGTACTCATCTTGTCCATGCAGTATTCTCTTTAAGATAATTAGTCGACTATAAAAACAGTTTTGAACTTGAATTAAGATGAAATGTTGATACTGTACTAGTTTTCCTTATTCATGTGTATTGTCTAGAGTACAAAATGTCAGTTCCTTTAAAAAAAAATCTGTTTACAAATCCTAGTCCTTATCGTAGCTCATAGTGGTTACATGTTGATGGTTGCTCTTCAGGACTCTTGGCTCTGCTGGCCAGCCTGGTGATGCAGCCAGCAGTAGATGCTGCTCCTGTGGGGACCGGGGACTCGTGGATGACCATCCAGCAGCTGCTTTGGCCTTATGCAGGGCTCCGACACAACGGACAGCCTCCTGTCTAGCCCCTGAGACCCCAGGTAGTTAGTTCAACTGGCCATCAGTCCTCTGCAGAAATGATCGGTGCACTGGATTGATGAAGAAGAAAGTCTACCGATCCTGAGTGGAGGCTGTTGGATGTTTACTGGTGCCTGAAGATTCCTGAAACATGACTCGCAGTGACAGGCCTCGGGGGATAGTTAACCCTATGGAGGATTTTATGCATCACATCACGTTTGCTAAATTAGTCTGTTAGGAGTGTATGCGTGTGTTTATGTTTTATATCAGAGAGTAGTTACAGGCGGTGATCTGCTCAACAATCCTAACACATTATGATGCTAATCAGTGCTTCTGGTAACTGCCTACCTGGACCCAAAACAACTTCTTTAATCAGGCTTGATCAGTTATCAGAGCTGGCACAATATTAACCAATCATGTTAGAACTTCATCAGAGTGAAAGCACTGATTCACCAAGTCATACCATGGGCCACTGTGAAGTTTTCCATTGACAATCATCATGGATGATGGCTCCAATTTGTGACACATGGCTTTTCAAACACATTTCATGCACTTGAAAAGGGAAAGCCAGCCTTTTTAATGGAATTATCCATTCGTTTCCTCATGGGTTTTAGAGAACATTTTATATCTTTTAAGTCTATAAACACTGGTAATAAAACTTACATTTTAAGTGTTTTTAAATCTTATATTTATGAGTTTGTTAGCAAGGTGTGGGGACATGTGAATATGTTTATTTTTGTTAAGTTATAATTCTGCTATGTAAAAGTCTTAACACCAAAGGTTTTTTTTTAATTGTTTTCTCTATATTCTTGCTGTGGTTGTCACCGTTTTCAACTTTATACATGTTCCAAAGAAGATGTGTGGAACTTTGCACAAATAAAGTAGCCAATTCTACAATACAAGCGTGTGTTCTTATGTGTATACACATGGACGTTTCAAATTAAGGTGTCAGATGTTTGTGATTTGTCAAAAAAAAAAAAAAAAAAAAAAAATCAATCCCCAGTGAACAGCATACAATTTATGAATACATCAGTGGTCTGATGGCACAGAGCAGGCTCTGTATTGTATCCACAAACAGATTATTGGATTCTCTGGTTTTTGTTATACCATCAGCGCTCATTTCATCCTGGAGCATGTGGATGAAGGTGGAGTGAAACTCACTGCCGGGGTAATGGTCTGCTGAGAAAGCCTCACTGCTCTCTGTGATTTCCAGCTTCTGGCTTCTCTGTGCGCCGAGCAGGTAGAGACTCCATGAGTGTCTAGGCACAGGTGTAGGGCCATAATGCTCACACCCCTGTGAGGCGGGGAGAACAGGTACATTAACAGACCACTTCACGCTGGGCGTAAAAAGGGGTAGAATTGTACTACTCCATAGTATGTGTGGATAAAAGTACCTGCATGACAAGATGCTCAGCTCCACATTTGGCGTTCCACTTGCTCCATGAAAAGGCACAGGCAGAGGCAAAGAGAGCCATCTGTTCATATGCAGCATGTTCTGTCAGTGGGTCCTAAAGAAGGGCAAAATCACAGAAGAACAATGTAAATCTTAACGGGCTGACACATAGTCCTGTGTTAGAAGTAAAGCTAAGATGGCAGCAGAGTCAGTAAGTGTGTCGGCTAAGACTGAAATATATTTAATAATAACGAGTTCAATAGTTAGAAACATCCCTGCAGTCTTTGCCAATATTCTTTGTGTGCAACAAAAGATTTAAAAAATGTTATTCCAAAATAAGAATGCAGAAGATGTTGTGAATGTATTTTACAGTGTTTCGGCTTACTTGTAATTTCAACTATATTTATTTGAGCCAGAGTACATTGCCAAAGAGTTGCTGCACCTGCTAGCATGCAATGAATGATATTACATGTAGTCATATCATAGCACTACAGTATGGCCTGCACAGAGGAAGACTACATTTACATCAACATGTATTTGAGATCCATATAAACCCTGTCAAACATTCACTTGAACTACAGATGAATTTGCCATGCTGATTTTGTACACAGGCGTCTGTGAAAACTCCAGATAATTAATCTACATTAGGTTTAGGTTTTTTTCTTTCTGGGTACATATTTCATGTAATAAGGTGAAAATTGTATCACCACTGATGATCCATGTATTTATTTTTTTCTAAATCCGATAGGTAAAAGATGCAGACCTTGGCAATTGTGCTGACATATTTGTGAGTGTACTCATTCACAAAGATGTTGATCCCTGCATCGATCATTGCTCTCTGCAGAGCTGGGCCACTCATCCACTGCTCTTTCAGGTGAGAAAGACCTCTCTCTTGCTCTGACTGCAACATGCACTGATTACCCTGAAGAGAAAAACACCACATTAGAACAGACAGGCCATATCTCCTGGTTTATTTTTATTATGTGCTTCCAGTACTTTCCAGTCTGTTACCTTGATCATGATACTGACGTCGATGAGTTCCCCTTTGATTGTAAAAAGAGCTGAGTTTTGGTTCAGTGGCCTGAGCTCCCAGCTCTGGAAGGGAAAGTTGGCGTAAGTTTCCTGCATGAGCACAAAAGCCCTGAAGGAGTCCACCTTAAATGAGATCTTGGCCTCTGCCTCCTCGTAGGAAATGTCAGTGATGCCGTTCATCCTCCACTGCTTCTCTGAGTGAAACAGCAATTTCAATGTCATTAACTCTTTGATTCCTCTTCTCTCTATGCTGGAGAGGATTTTTTTTTTAATCACATTTGTTAAAGCCTGCCCTACCTCCGGCATCCCAGCAAGCCACTTGGGGAGTTTTCAAAAAGACGACCGACTCAGGTAGTGTCACAGTCACACCAACAGGAGAGCAGGTGAGAACGTCGTTGTCATCTGATGGGTAGGGGAAGACCTGTAACCCTTTGTCCAAAATCTAGAAAAACATGAACATGGAGTTGGTTTTGTTAAGACACCTTCAGCTTTTGGGCCTGGTGTAAGCAGCCAAGACTGAAACCCCCTTTTCTATTTACCTGTCTTATTTCCCAGCCATTGACCCGGTGGGCTTGTGGCGGGAGATGAAACACATCATAGTAGAAGACCCCACCCAGAGGTGTGTACTGCATTAAGTCCACCACATGGACACTATTATTTACCATTGACACCTGTGTAGGGGGATAACTTGAGTCCCCCTCAGCTGAGGAGAGAAAAAAAGTGCAACAAAAATGTGCTTTGTTTTTCTGTGTTTCTTGAATAATCATGAACTTCAATATTTATAATTCCTTATGTGGAAAAAATAACTTTATACTAATGTATGTAAAAACATTAAGTTTTGTTGTATTCCCTAATAAAATGACAATAATGCGCATAGCCATCTATTAGTGTATTGATTAAGTTGTTAAAACCTGCAAACCTTTATGAGTGACAGCATGTTTGAATCTGGTGTTCTGGGGATGTTTTATTTGTCATCCCTGTCAGGAATCTTACCATCCAGTGCCTCCATCTGTGTTAGTATCTGGCTCCCCCTGCCTCCTGCAGACTGGGCACTGTCTTTTCTGGACTGAATACTGGTTGCACTCTGTGAAATACATAGCCTACACAATGAGAATTAAAACAGCACATTGAAGTAAGTCAACAAATCCAGGAACTAATTTGTTTATCTTACCTGCATCCCTTCAAGTCCTGGCGTGGACTGCACCTCCTCATCCTCATCTCTCTCCCGCTTGGTCTCAATGTCTTCTTTCACCTCATCTTCTCCTTTTGACTCCTCCTGCTCTGGCACATCCACGTCTGCTGAAACTTCCTCATCACCTGCAAGAGACCTATTTCCAAACAGATAACAACACTCAGCAAAGAGGACATGTTAAGTATTAGCAGCATTATTACTTATTGTGCTGTCATTTGAGCATCAGCAGTGAGATGAGTACCTGTGGCTTGCTGTGTTTATTCTCAGGTGAGCCATCTTGGCCAGTAAGGTCAGGTGATCATATCGTGTATGAAGGATCCTGATAGCGATATTGCTCACAGCCAGCTGTTTGGGAAGCCCAAAGCCAAGGCCTGCCTCTTCAAAGTGTAAACCTTTAAACCTGAATGGTCCAGTCACACAAAAAAAAAGAAGATTACTACAAAAATGTGCCTGTCCTGCAGCTGTCCATACACAAGATGTTACAGGTATATATTATGATAATAAAAAGTATTCCCTAAAAATAAAAAATCTTAGCTGCAAACCCCACTCTTTCTGTTAATGCCACATTACATCCATTATCCATTATCTTAGATAATACAATAGAAGTTCCTTCCACACACCTTGGATTCTTATTGAGGTTAACCCAGAGACACAATGTGATGTTTTCATTTTTCACCACAGTCTGCATGTTGCCTGTCTCAGTGTCGATGTTTGCACTGGCTTCCTATGACAATGGAGACAAACAACACAAAACATAGGAACGGTAACCTACAAAGTCAATCTATGCAGTCTATATTCGTTTGTTTTTTTTAATCATCAGATCCTCACAATGTATGAGCAAGTATAACTATGCCTCTTTTACCTTGAGAATTTCCTCAGTGGTAAGGTTGTGTTTGGAGTGGATTAGCTCCTGCAAACTGATGAGTGACTCCTGATACTTCTTGCCCTCCTGTGGATCCGTAACATCTCTGAGCAGACCTTCCAGCTCCTCTATCAGCTACAAGACACAGCATGTATTAGCTCACAGGAGATAACTATTATACATTTACATTGCAATGACTATAGCTAAAACCCTATGTAATTAATATTTGTTATATATGAAATTAACCACTTTTAAATAAATAACATGTTAACTATTCATTAAAACTTGAGTCTATTTACATTTCACTGATTCATCCACTAAGCTTGGAGGGAAAAAAAGAAAATACAAACCTGTAGAGCGACATTACATTCTTTGAGCACGAGTATGATGTCAACCTGTTGGTCATCTCTCCATAAGCTCATATATGTGTTGATATCCTGCTGTATTGCTGGGTCTGGGGTGCCATCACAACGCATGTATTTCTCCCACTGGACACAAACAACATGTGTATATTATGAAACAATAAAGCACCTATTGAAGATAAAAATGATGGCTGATTGAGCTATTTAAATTGAATTAAACCCATTAACGGACAAACAAGATTAAGAGGATAATAATAATAATAATAATAATAATAATAATAAATATATCTATAAAGCACTTTAAGTCAAAGTGCTGTACAAAGCAATACAGTTAAAATACAGGAAAAACATACAGAGAAATCATGACTCATACTCAACAGTAAACAAATGGGTCTTTAACTTTGCTTTAAAAACCTCAACAGAACAAGCCTGCCTAATGTTCAGAGGTAAACTGTTCCAAAGTATACAAAGGATACATTATAGTCTTGTTTTTTCATGCTGGTAGTCACTATTAATAAACTCCCTTTCAAATTTTTGTTGCTTTTTTTTGCAATAAAGAATGAAGACAGAAACACACCTTGGCTTTCTCAACAGCATCTATTTTCAAGTCGGTTACTGCAGTATGATTCTCCTCCAGTAGATGGCGCAGTTCGTTTAACTCATCTTCCCTGCGCCCACGGTCCTGTCAATAAAACCCCATGAACTGACTTTTGTTTGAGACCAAATTAATCCCCACAAAGAATTTCATTGAATAGAATACTTCACAGAAATTGAACTTCACTGACATGGTAGGCTAGTGTATTCCACCAGGACATTTTACCTTTAACTCAAGCTTTTCCAGCTCCTGTTCTTTTTTCTCTCTTTCCAGTCTTTCCTGCTCTTCTTTCACTGCCTGCAGCCGTGCTTCCTCTATAAGGCGATGAAAACATGGTATGTGTGTCCCTATTATACATAAATATATTTCCCTGTTCTATGAATAATAGTATCCGTGTTACCTTCCTCTTGCAGCCTCCTCTCTTCATCTTTTTCCTGCTGCTTTGCCTTCTGAGCCTTAGTTAGCTTGGGTCCCTTTTTGGATGACTTTTATCCAGCAAAACAATTACATGTCAGTGTGTTTTAGGTGTAATGGAGATACTAGATCGTATTTGTGCAGATGGAGAGGGTAAGAACTGAGAAAGTGGGTGAACAAAGTAACTAAAGAGGGTTTGAGAAAGGTACAAGACGTAAAAAGTCAATATACGCCTGCTTAAATATATTTAACTACATGTCTATAATTTATCGTGTTATCAGAAATGTTCTGACTGACCTTTCCTTTTGTTGGTGGCTACCATTCACAGGAGAAAACAGTGAGAAAAAAGTTAATGGAAAGTCGGCATACAGTTCAAGGCACATGGCAGGAAAACAGTAGTAGTACGCAGTATGCCAAAGTAGCCTATACGTTCCTATGTATGGAAACGTAAGTAGGCTATATCTGAAGCCCTCTGTGTTCTGTGAATATACCCTAAGCTATAAAGTAAGTCTGTGTATAACTCTACGATTTGAAGCAATTGAATATGGCAAAATTAACAACCAAACATTGGCAGTTTACTCGGAAAAATTGGAAACTTACCATTCTTGAAAGCGCTAAAGCGTCCAGGTAACCATAGAAACTCTTGCGCATGCGTGGTCATCTGTTTGCATTTGCGACAAAGATGAACGATATACGACTGTGAAATAGAAGACGGTCCTGCTGACATTACTCTTTTAGAGGACAAAGGAAAGGAGACTTGTCTTCATTATCGCACCGCTTGAGTTAGTCCGCTCATCTAGACAACGTGTAAATATGATTAATTAATTTAATATGGTCGTTCGTAGATTCTGCTATGAAGTGTGTAAATGCTAACGAACAAGCTAGCTGATTCCAGACTACATTAGCACTTCTGTCATTGGGGTCCTGTTGTTTTAGTACTATCATCTTACACTCACAGCATACACATGTCCCTGTCTCTGCTGTTATTTTATTAAGATGTCTCTTTCTCACTCGCGTCGTTTCAGAAGTGTAAAGTCACCGTTCCTGACATGGCCAACCCTTTAAGGGGTGAGGTCATAAGACTTTACAAAACTGTAAGTGAAAGAGTTGTAGTCCATAATACACATTCACACAAGGTCAAATTGTTTTCTTTGCATCAGATGTTTAAATGTGTTTCTCATCCTCTGAAAGCTGCTGTATCTTGGCCGTGAATACCCACAAGGAGCATCTTACTTCAGGGAGCGTCTGAAGTCAGCTTTCATGAAGAACAAAGACGTAACAGACCCTGAAAAGATTCACAAGCTGGTGGCCCGAGGAGAATTCGTCATCAAGGAACTGGAGGCTCTCTATTTCCTCAGGAAATATCGAGTCATGAAGAAGAAGTATTATGAAGAACCGAAAAAATAAACTCTCTGACAAAATACAGCTACAATTAAGCATTCTGCAATGAAAAGCAGTCTGTAAGTACAATCATTGTGCTTTTATTTACATGATAAATGTATGTTTTTTTTCCACATTCATAAAGCTATGAATGAAATACAGTGCACATTGTACGGCAGCTCCAAACATCTGCCCGGATATGATGACGAAAACTAATCTTGTCATGCATGGAAATGGAATATCTATGTGTAAGAAGTGCCAAAAAGTGATGTTAAGGAAGTTGGTACAGATTGTACTTTGTATTTCATTGCACTGAATACAGGCCTGGTTCTAGAACACAATGACTTGGGGTGCATCTGAGATTTAAGGGGGTGCAGCTACAGTGACCGGAAACATCAATGAAAAATAGCATAGGTGTCCATCACGTGGTCCCCGGTGAACATACGGGTCATGTGCACCTGTCATGACCATCAAATCATGGATGTTTTAAACACGATCTTAGTCACAGTTGTCATTTGAAAGCCTTGATTACTTATTGTAAAAAAAATCTATTGTTATTTTTGCCTTGCTCAAGGGCACCTCGGCAGTGCTCAGGAGGTGATCTGGCTCCTCTCCAGCTACCAGACCAACTTCCATACTTGGTCCGCACCAGGACTTGAACCGGCGACCCTCCGGTTCCCAACCCAAGTCAATTGTTGCAGACAGTTAGATCCTTTGGGAAATTTTCACTGTCTAGTTAAATGTGTTTTTAATGAAGGGAGCTTAATGACATGTCCATTTTGAAAAGAGTTTTCAGATCATGAATACAGACAGTTTTCATAGTTCTACAGCTGCAGAGCTGTACTTATTCTGTGAATGTGAGATTGTAATGAACTGTAAGTATCAAAGCAGATACTGTATTTTGTATATCTGTGTTTTAAATGTATGGTCACACTTTTTTAAAGACTGAATGTACTTGACTATTAATGCACTATTAGAAAACAAAAAGTATTTATAACTGACTTCCTGTGTCATAATAAATATCCCATGAAGTGAAAATGTCAAGATGAAATAAGATTTTGTAATAAACATAGTGGCCTGGATGTTTAGAGTTTTTGTTGAGGTGAAACATATTTTCTACATGTATTTAGTGCATTTTTAAACTGTATAGAAAAATAATGATAGCCTGTACAGCTGTTTTGCATCTTAATTTGTGTGCTGCCAGATAAGCCATGTACTTTTATTTCATCTAATATTATAGCAATGCATTGATGTTATTTGTTCCACATGATATTACACCTAAATGGACTCTCTCACAGTAATTATGTGGAACTCTCATTTACTCATTTTATTTTGAAAAGCATCAGACTCATTCACCTGAACGACTGAATTAAGCCAAATCACTATGTCCTCCTTTGTGGTGAAGTACAGTGAACTGGCCCTGTGTTACATTTAGAAAGAAGCATTACTTAATAAGTAACAACAAACTCTTATGTTGTATTTTTTTGATTGATAATTTGACATATGTTTTTATCATTATCACATTGAGTGACTGTAGCTAACTTTTTTTAAGCATTTTTGAGATTAAGATTTATTTTGCACTATTCAATGACTGACTTGCTCCATGAAGCTACTAGACCTTAATTGAAAACAATGAATTGTAAAGGTTAATAAATATTGTATATTGCACCTTTAAACAGTCTCTGCCCTTTAATGAATTCATGCATTTTGCTGTTATGATTTAACATGAGCTAAGCGCTAAACCTTACCAGTGTAGCTCTTGTCGTCTTGTAAAAAGCACAGACAGTCTTCAAACTGATCACCACTTAATTTTACACAATAAAAACAGTCCAGCAGAATTATTTTGCATCCAACACCATCTCATAAATTATTGTATCCTATTGAACATTTTCATCATTCAAAGCATAAGACAGTAAATATCATTTTAATCATTTTAGTGATGGTTGTACTTTTCCCATGAAAAATACTTCATCCTTAAATGGTGAAAGTATTACTCAATGTGTTTTACTCCTTTATACGAGAGACAGGACAATGGATTGAAGCGGAAACCAGGAAGAGAGAGAGTGGGGAATGACATGCAGTAACAGGAGCCACATGTTGGATTCTAATCCGGGCTGCCCGCTTCAAGGACTACAGCTCACTAACCACCAGCGCCCCATTGCTCAAACTGTCGAGAGTTGTGGTCCTCCATATGTTATGTCCCCTTTTTCTCAGATGGATGATAATGTCTGCTAGTGGGCCATCTTTGGATCATCCCAACAATGATCCAACACAAAGTAAGATCATAGAGCCGAATGCCTCAGAATGTTATAGTCCAGCTTCAGAATCTATTTTTACCAATCTACAAAATGATTTAGTTAAAAAAAATAAATTTAAACACCCAGGTTTTGTCTGTAAATTGTGTGCATAAAATATAGTAAAAAGAATATAATACCATATTAAAAAGCATAAATCAACACACTTTACTGGACAGATAGATCTTACCCTCTGTGACCTCTGACCCCTGCAAATCTTCTCAGATCCCTGTCCACCCAGGGGTAGTAAAGGCCCCAACACAAGCAGGCAGAACCAGTATGAGAACTTACTTTCCCACAGAGGAGCATTTACCAAAAGTCCCCTGATATTTTGAAGGAAATTAAATCAAATCTCAGATTAAGTACATCCACTTGGTTATTTTTTTACTCAACAAAGAATTCATGACTGAGCTCGTAAATGTGTTTTTATGTGCTTGTGTCCTCATTTCAGCATTCCAGACAGGTACACTGAGTCAGATTTGGGACCAGGATGAGAGTACACACTGTTCTCTCCACATACTCTCACAGATACTAAAATTAGATATTAACTACAGACCAACACTATGTAGTTTTCAAATGGAGAACAAAACCATTTTAGACAAGCACATGCCAATTTAGTTTTTAATTGAATCCTTCGTCATGTCCTTCAGTTTTCCTTCTCTAAGAGGCTTTCCGGAAGACTAGAAAAGCGTTATACAAGCTCAAGTCCATTCACCATTTGTTCTCATGTTGTCGCTACAGTAGAAGTACATGTATGAACAGCAGCTGCAATAGAAGATCTCCTGCTGAGGCCGACCTGACTTTTGATGGCTCTCCCTTTCGCAGCCACAAAGGTGCATGACTCTAAAGGTACAGCTTTACTGCACAGGAGATGTGAGATTGACTTAAACACAGCTGAACTTTAATCCTCGCTGCTGCTTTGTGTCAGTTTAACATCAAGCTTTGTTTTTCCAAATACGTAAAGAACCATGAATCAAAAGAAAACAAAGTCAGTGTGATTATTTTAGTGAATTAATCAGATTTATTTGGTTTAAATGTTTTGAAATCATAGGAGCACAAACATTGAAAAGTTCTATAATAAACTAAAAACATGTTTAACACAATCTAAGAGGACATTACATTCAAATAAGTTTACATGTCTGATGTTTTCATTAATCCAATAGACTGGAATCATTTCTGAAATCGACATGAAACCAGTCAAGCTGTTGATAAAACAAAAGGTATATCTATGTATTAATGAATTTACTCTTATTATTACAACATTTATTATTATTATCATCTCTTACTTTAATTATAATTTTCATCATTATTTTAATTTATACCATTCATGTATTCTTAATTACTATTTACTAAATCTAACATATTTTTCTGCACTAATATCCATATTTCATTGGGAGTTTAGTAGCCTTAATTGGTTTTCATATTACAATATAGATCTTTTTTCTAAAACTTTAATATTTTTATTACGATCCTGATGATCTTAATGAACTTCCTTGCTGACTCTTTTGTTTTCATTATTTTACTGACATGTTTCAACTTCTATACTTTAACTTCTGTTACGACTCATATCTTAATTAATGCATCTTGAATTTGAATCTAGTTTTCCATTTTCTTTAAGTTTGAGTGTTATTTTAGTTTTTTTTCTTCTATTTACACAACTTTGTATTTTACGAAGTCTAGTATTTTTTCATATTTAGTAAATTGATGTAGATCTTGTTATATCTTCTCAGTCTAGGTACAGTATTTACATTTTGATTTCAGATTTTGAGAATTAAAAAAAAAAAAAAAAAGGTGTCCCAGGAAGTGAAGGACTGCTGCTGTGCTCGTCTGGACCACTTCCTCCTACAGGAGTCACACGAATGCCAAAGACACGAGTCCCTGAGAAATAAACAAAAAAAAAACAAGTTGTGAATATTGTTGACATTATGAACACATGTAACATATTTCTCTGATGTGCAGTCACTAAATTAATCATATCTAAAATCCCTCTTTATTTATTTAATCTAACTTTATTCTTTAAGGTGACACATTAATAACACTCGGTCGGCTCTATCTTTTAGAATGATAATGATGATAAAATGTTTTATTTTTACTTTCTAACACTTAGAAACTATTGTTATACAGTAGCACAGTTTAGTCTAAGTGAGGGTTTACTTACTTGTTGTTTGATGAAAAATCTCCCATCATCCTCCACTTTGTCTTGCGGTCGACCATCCTTCTCATCTGGAGGGCAGGAGGAACTCCTTTACTTGTTGTCATAGAAACCGCTCGATGCTCTTCAAGGAGAGGATACAGAGGATGTGTCCACATCCACTCTTTAAGACTTCACAGCAATGTTAGAAACGACACCAGAAGAGTCCCTGAGGAATAAAATAAGAGTTGTGAATATTTTTGAACACTTTGGCATGAAAACCTTTTGACTCTTATTCTTACTTTTTCTCATTGGTGTTGAATACGAATGCAACATTTCTCTGGATCAGGTTTCCTCCTCTGCTGTCAATCTCGTCTTCTCTTCAAACTGGACTCACTGAACCCCTAGAGGAGAGATAAAAACACTTGCAAAAGCTTTGTTAGTGTTTTCATAACGACGCATTTGCCAGGTGCAGCTACATTTACCTTTTTAGGAAACCAACGTCACAGAATTTTACATTGACATAACTTAGAATACATATTTGGAAATGATGATCATAAGGCTTCCTCTGTCTCATGGTGGTAACTTTCTTGCAGGTTCTTTGCAGAAGAGCCGAGTCAAGGAGTTGATGGACCTGGGTCTCCAAGGGTTACTTCCTACCTGCACCTGGCTTCTTTTTCTGCTACTCATTGAGGACTTTTAGCTCAAATCTCCTCTTCTGAAATAAAGAGGGAGCTGCAGACACTGATGGAGGTTCTGGTGCTGTTCCACAGGCTGCTCATGCTAACAGGAATCTGCAGGATCCTGATAATCAGTCTCTGAGGAACATCAACCAAATCCCAAAAGGAGGGACGGGAAGCAAAGAAGGACAGGTTCATTAGAGGGAGGCCCGACATCTTCCATAGTCCTCTTCCTAGTCAGACAGTCTGTCGTAGTCAGAGGCATCAGTGCTGACATCCCCGTCTGACAGGTGAAGACTCTGGTCCAAGTCTTCATCCTCATCATCTGAGAAAGGCAGACTTACCTCGTCTTCATCATCCGAGAGGAGCTCGAAGAAGGCCTCAAGTTCTCTTACCTTATCTCCCTCGTCCTTGTCCTCATCGTCAGAAAGGAGCTCTAAGGAGGAATCAAGTTCACTTACCTCATCCTCCTCATCTTCATCGGCAGAACGGGGCTTGAAAAAGGCCTCAAGTTCACTTACCTCATCCTCATCGTCGTCGTCCTCATCTTCATCGTCAGAAGAAAGGAGCTCGAAGAAGGCATCAAGTTCACTTACCTCATCCTCCTCATCTTCATCGGCAGAACGGGGCTTGAAAAAGGCCTCAAGTTCACTTACCTCATCCTCATCGTCGTCGTCCTCATCTTCATCGTCAGAAGAAAGGAGCTCGAAGAAGGCATCAAGTTCACTTACCTCATCCTCATCGTCCTCATCTTCATCGTGAGAAGAAAGGAGCTGGCAGAAGGACTCATGTTTACTTACCTTATCGCCCCCGTCCTTCATCTCCTCAGAGATGAAGACGGGGAGGTTGTCACCTTCGTCGTCGAGGGCTCTGATCCGCTGCAGGAGATCATCGGCACATCCGATGAGGTCGGCTAGGAGCGAGCGTCCTACATGTAGAAAAGAAAGAACATGCTAATGTATTTAATTTACTGTAAAAATATACAAACACATACTAACTCTCCACAGTTTAGATAAAGTTCTCAGATCTTTTAGTGAAATGTAGACTTTGAGAAAGTGACGACAACAAACGCAGAATCTGTGAGAGATTGCTTTCCTACATCTCTGCTCAAGCCGAAAGTACGACTTTATGGTTTTCCATTTCCATCCAAATCCTTTTTTAATTTGCTTGTTCACTGGATGACCTATATGAGGACATCCAAAAAACTATAAATGCACATTGGTATATAGCTCAGACATTGCAGCTGTGCATGAAACACCAGCGGGCACAATATGAGAAAGATGTGCATAATATCAGCTATAACTGACTGTTTCTATGTCGATCTGCTGTCCTGCATATTTTACACCATGCCTATGTGCTTACAACATGATTCTTCTGAATCCAAAAAGCATTTTTATTTCCATCACTAGATGAATTAATGAGAGTATCTGATAACTAGCTTTAGCTTCTTCTGACTGCATCAAAAAAGCTGTGAAAAGCATCTGTTATTATATACCGCCATAAATTCAGACTTAGAAATAGAGGTTAATCGACAGGTGTAATTAAAAAAATGGATATATTAGGACTCTAATGGTTGTATAGCTAAGAATGTATCCTTTATTTTATCATATCAATTTATAGTTTAAAATAATTCTACACCCTGTAATCCTTACAAAACTATATTAATTGTTCTCATAAATTACAGTTCCCACAGACAGTGGCTTATTGACATTTAATCATGAAGCTTTAAATGGTTAAATTTGGCTAACAGGAAGTCGTTCTGCTTTGTTTACATCTGTACGTTCTGCATCTACTGACGTAAGCCCTCAAACTAATTCCACCGTCTCCATGGTGATAAAAAAAAATACAGATTTTGTGATTGTTCGAAAAAGTGGCCAGTCGCCATTTTAAAGCAAACTTTCAACAACAATTTTACATCAAATGAACCCCCTCAATTTAAATTAAAATGTGTTTATATCACCACGACATTGTTAAAACATTCTCCACATTTTCCCGGGACATTTAATAGAGTTACGAAATCAAAATACAAGATTATCTACAAAGAAAACGACTGTATTAATTTTTAAATGGTTTCTTAGTAAGGTTTACATATATTAAACATATATTTTAAGCTTAAACTTAATAAAATATGGTAATACTGTATTGGTAAGAACATTTAAATGGTTTAACTACACTTTGTGTTACATTTTTATGAATATAAAGTTAATTTTCAGGTTTACTTACTTCCACCGTCGATGTCAGAAAGGTCAGCTCCGGTCAGCAGGTGCTCCTCACGCGCCGGCGATCTCGTCCAACGAAGAGTCATTTCTCCAGATGTTTTCTTAAATTGATGAAAACTTATCCACTTGTCAGAAGTAATCCACCAAAGAAAAGTTTGTTCTGCAGAAGATATGTTAGCTTTCGCCAAAAAACAGCTTTCTCGTATTCAGGTTTTTGCACTGGGTCAACTCGCGTTACTCTCTGTCAATCTCAAATGCAAAAGGGGAAAATAACGTTGATTGGCAACGCTTATATAGGGGTACCCTGGTTATGTCATTACGTTCCAATTACAGACGCGTGCGTGCGCGTGCGTGCAGGCATAATATCATGCATGAAATAATAAAAACATGAGAATTTTAATATTTAAGTTATATTACCTCATAAGACATTAATTTCCAGGTTAACCAACATTTTGCCATAGAATGTTAAATGAGCCAAAGTAGCTAGAACTTAAAAATAAAGAAAGGAAGATCATTCAGCCAAATGTCACAGAATGTAAAAGTCCAAAATCCCCAAAATCTATTTTTACCGATCTACAAAATGATTTAGATAAGATTTTTTTCAAACAGCCAGGTTTTGTAATATTGTAAGTTTTGTGCATAAAAAAAAAAATAATAATAATAATATCATTATAAAAAGCATAAATCAACACACTTGACTGGATAGATAGATCTGTCCCTCTGTGAGCCCTGTCCCCCAACACAAGCAGGCAGCACCAGTATGAGTACATCCACTTGGTTAATATTTTACTCAACAATGAGAAGCCTAACAAAAAGGTCATGACTGAGCTCGTAAATGTGTTTTTATGTGCTTGTGTCCTCATTTCAGCATTCCAGACAGGTACACTGAGTCAGATTTGGGACCAGGATGAGAGTACACACTGTTCTCTCCTCATACTCTCACAGATACTAAAATTAGATATTAACTACAGACCAACACTATGTAGTTTTCAAATGGAGAACAAAACCATTTTAGACAAGCACATGCCAATTTAGTGAAATATCTGAGCTATCATTTGTGTTAAGTTTCATGTTTGGATGCATAAATTTGCCAGCATTCACTAAAGAAACCTTCTCTAGACCCTGCACTTGTAGAAAATTACAGACCAGTATCAAAGCTTCCAATTCCTCTCCAAAATCCTTGAAAAACTTGTTTCTGACCAACTCCTAAAATATGTAGAAGGCCATTGCATCTCTGATAAATTCCGATTTTTGTAATAAACACAGCACGGAGACAGCATTACTAAGGGTCACCAATGGTATTCTTATGCAGACAGACAAGGTGAACACTCCTATCCACATTTTTCTTCTTTACTTCATACATTTGATTAAACAAAAACAAACAGCAATATTTTTTTTAAATGAAAATGTCCAAGTTTGTAACAAGAATTCATTTCCACAGAAGTTGGGATGATATGTAATCTTTCCAATTTTAAATAGAAACAGAATGCAAAAAAATGTAACCCCATGTTAGATTGAAAATAGCACAAAGACATATAACTGAAACGGATGCTGTAAACCCTCTTGAGAAGAGTTTGGAGAGTGTTGACAAAAGGTCGGAAAGTTGTGAGATGCTAAAATAAAACAGCTGACAGAACATCTAACTTCTTATAAGGTTAACTGGCAAAAGGTTAGAAACATGATTAGGGATAATGAGCATCGAAGCAAGGATGAATCTTTATGATGTAAAGATGAGGAGGGGCTCATCACTCAACAACTAGTGCAAAACACTTTAAGAATAATCCTTTTTAACATAAAAAAATGCATATTAATTTGAATATGGTGGTTTTGTTGTCCACAGTACATGATGGCATTACAAGATTCAGAGAATGAGAAGTAATCGCGGTCTTCAGAGGACAAGGCCGAGAACTAATAGGTGGCTGTGATCTTTAGGCCCTGAGGCAGCACTGCATTTCAAACAAACCCAATTCTGTAGTGGACATCACAGCATGGACTTAAGAACACTTCTAAAAAATATTATTGTTGAACTCAGTTTGTCGCCTCATTCATAAATGCTAGCTGGCTCTCTCCTATGCAGTGAGGAAACTGTGTATAAACCAGATCCAGAAACGCCTCTGACTACATGAAGTAAAACATTCCACTGTCAGAACTACAGAGATTTGTTTGCAACAGGGCGGTAAACATGAAACCTGTAGCATCAAATTCAAAATGGGCATATCATTTTACAAAAACATCGACTCAACAATTATCATGTTTCATGTCTTAATGCTCTCATCAATGTTGTAAATAATCACATTATTTTTTACACAACGGCCATTTTTTTAAAGAAGATTTTATTGTTAGTATAAAGTATAGACCTACTCTTTTTGTAAAGTGTCTTGAGAAAACATTTGTTGTGAATTGTCTCTACACAAATAAAGATTGATTTTTTGATCGGTTGATAACAGGTATAGGTATATATCAACAGATACAGGCACTCTTTTGTCCCCAGTGCCAAGTCCCTTCTTAATTGAAGTCACGGGGGAGATAGTTGTGTTGGTTATGCTGTTTAGTGATGCCGATGCTGTTGTTGTATTTCAGTTTACATCACAAAAAAAGCACATGACGAATAGTATAATATTATCATGTACTGTAATGGTAAATATAGGGGCGTCTGTGGCTTAGTTGGTAGAGTCGTCGTCTCTCAACTGTGAGGTCCAGGGTTTGATCCCCAGCTCCTGCAGCCACACTGCGTTGCCGGCATATGAATGTGCATGAATGGGATAAGTTACCTCTGATGGTCTCACTTAGGAGCCTCTACCATCAGTGTGTGAATGTGTGGGTGTGACATGCAGCGTAAAAAGCGCTTTGAGTAGTCAGAAGACTAGAAAAGCGCTAAACCATTTAATGGCTAACATTCATTGTGTTATCAGGGATACTGCTTTTTAAGTCCATCTCAGTGTCACAGAAAGCCATATTTGTGTTCCCAAGTTCCTTCTCCGAGTTCTCCGTTGGGAAGACACCCTCTTTTCTTCTCATGACCTCAAAAGCAAAAGAAGAAGAAGAAGTCAGCAGATGTCATCAGTCTGTAGCTTCTTATACAGTAGTTATCCTTTTTGCACCACTCACTTTGTCGAGGAAAAGCTTGAAGAGGTGATAGGAAATTGTATCTTCTTTTAATAATGTAAGCCTGGAATCCACCCTCTCACTCAAGCCTCCTGAAAAAAATAACACAAGGTCATAAAAAATAAAAGGACAAGTTCACAGACAGATCTGACTCCAATACTCCACTCAACGAGAAAATGTATGCACCTGTAATCAGGCTGACAATCAGCCCCACACTAATGGCTGCTACAGTTCCAATTAGACTGAAGTACAGATAAGAAGGAGAGTGCCAGTTTCCTTCCACTGGATGTCTGTTGGAGGGAAGAACAGTTCATGTCAATGAGGTATAAAAAAGAAGTGACATTTTGGAAATTCCTATATATGTGATGTTCAGTTTGAGCACTCCAGCAGTGATATAGACAAACATAGAGGTTTTGTCGAGGTTGGGCTGATGATGGAAAATCTGCAGGAATAAGAATTAAGTAGACCTCAATCGGTTGCACCGCATTAACCTTTTATTTGGTGCTCCCTCCTTTACAAGAGTCTCGTGAAGATGTTTACTAAATAACAGGAAATCACAGATGTCAAAAGGATGAGCTGGACATCTCAGGAGATCACCATGTTAAGTTAGTCTGTGTCACTCCCATATTTGTTCAGTAAAGAAATCTACAATAGAACATAAATAAAACCATGAGCGAGAAATTCTGATGAAAAACGCCGTGTGGAGAATGTATTTGGGTTGAGGTGTTTGTGACTTTTCATCAGAAATGTTCAAGTTTTGTAAAACAACCAATGGTGATCTTCTTCAAATGAACTGTGCTATAATAAAAACATTTTGGAAACATACCATAGCACTGACTTCAAAGACAATAGGATACAAAAAAAACAGGACACAAAACTTTGGATTTTCTAGGATATGAGTTGTATTAATACAATCAATTACAAAATCACAGAAAAAGAGAGCCTTACAGGTTTAGGGTGGGAGATGGGTGGGGAGAGAGGGGTTTGATGCAGTGTTTTAATTTGTAATTTCTTATTTTTTATTGTTGGTAGTTCAAACCTTGATTGCAAATGTTACATTCATTGTTACAGTAGTGGTAAGTGGTACTGTACTGAGACACCTAATTCGGTAAGTTACTGTCCACCACTTTAAAGACTAAAAACAGAAAGTTGACTATGGTGTTAATATAAACCCAATATAATTGTTTGTCCCATCTAATTTCACATATTGTAATTCTATCAGTCATTACAGTCGATTACACACTTACCCGCCATCACTGTTGAGAGTAGTGATGCTAAAGCTCGGTTCTGTTGGTGGAGCAGTGGTAGTCCAGTTGAAGCTTCCTGTAAAGTTACAACCCTCAGTGGACAGTGGCAGAGGTCGGGTCATGGAAGGTGGGGAAGGGTAGATAATAGAGCCAACACCTACACATAAGGACGCAACCAACCCTGACACAAGACCTAAAAATCCTCCCTTTGGAAAAAACAGATGATTAATTCAAAAACTCCAATCAAGACAAAATAATCCTAACATTTAAGGAAGAAAATTATCAATCACCAAATTTACTAATGTGATAAAGAAATCACAACCACAGTGAAACCAAAACACATGAAAAAAAGTTTCATGACCTAAAAGGTACCAGGCATTGTCAGACTTGGGTGGCTGATCTAGGCCACTGACTTCTGCAGGGGTGGACTGAAGTGTAAATGTGCCCACACACAAACATAAAAACACAAACAAACAATATGTACACTCTCTATCTCAACTATCACAACTGCTTTAACTACTTACATTCAAGTAGGGCCTATTAAAAAAGGTATTATATAACCTTTGAATAGCTTTTTAACTTTCCAAAATAGCACAGAGTGGCAACATTAAAATCCTCTCAGCTTGATTTTCTAAGGACTCAAAGAAGAAGTACAGTATGTCCAAAGTCACAATTTATATTTCTAACAAAAGGAAATTCCACATTTAAATATAAAGAAAGCTCCTAACAGCCTGTTGCAACACAGCCACAATTGTTGATTTGTCCCACCTCTGACAATGCAAATAATCAATCATAGTTCAGTATTCTGAGACCCCTGTCTCCGCACCAAGACATAGTCAGGTTGATTCTACATAAATTGACAAACAGAAGAAGACATACTTTCTAATCCTCAATGGGAAAATCATTTTGTTTTCAACAAGTTATTTTGAAGTTAAAATAGTTGATCTAAAAGGGAAAAATCAATATTATAAGAATACCCTTACTTTGGAATTGGCGAACGGGAAAAGAATACCCAATAGGAAAACACCGAGTACAGGACCTTGAAGGATACCACTGATACTGGCACCTGCCTGTTAAGGAGACACACAGTTCAGCCTCATAAACACATAATACAAATAATCCACAAATGTGCAGTTAGGAGTAGGACCTTAGCTATATAGAGCAGGTTTTTGAGTTAGCCGTTGTGTAACACAAAAGGTTTTTAATATCCCAAGAAATTGTTTGAATTAGTTCTAAATTGAGCACTGTCAAAATTGGCGGTGTACCTGCATCATCCCTCCCATGACTGAGGCGAGTCCAGCAAAGGAAATACATAAAACTCCATAGAAAAAACCTGAAACCACAACATGACAGAAAATGTGGGTTAACTCATTAACTTGGGATGATAGTCAACTGATAATAAAAACAAGGACAATCCATTTACTCAGTCCTTTGGACATCCAGTACAGGTGTTTCTCAGACATGTTAGTGTGCGGCTTGATCAGGTCCTCCAGTGTCACTGTAGCGAGTGCATTGATGGAGGAAGACACTGTGCTGGAGTTTAAATGACAAAGAAAGGTACAGAAAACAAGCAAGAACCATTATTTTATGACAAAAACAAAAGCACCAAAAGTAATGAATTATGGATTAATTACCTTAGGGCGCCACTATATACTGCAGCAAGAAATAGTCCAGGAAGACCAGGATGGCTTGTCAAGGTGCCCATCACCAAATATGGAATCAGCTGTAGAGAAAGACGGAAGGGACAAACATGTTGAGGAGTTCTCTACAGTTCTTTGTGTGTGGAGTGTGTGTGGAGTGTGTGTGGAGTGTGTGTGGAGTGTGTGTGGAGTGTGTGTGTGTGTGTCTGTGTGTGTCTGTGTACCTGATCAGGAGTGGAAACAAGTCCAGCAGTCCAAGGGTCACAGTTCTTAAAGACAGAGAAGAGGCACAGTCCTGCAAATACTGAGGATGCCAAAAAGATGCAAAGACCTAACAAGTTGATGAACAGAGCTCTGAAATGGGAGACAAAACACATCACAGACACATTTACGGCATGACAAAACTATAAAAGCTGATGAGTAATTACTAAGTCTGGATGCAGAAACAGGCCTGCTTGGCATTGTCATGATTTGGTTTCTTATTTTCAGAGTTTAGGTTTTCTTGTGGTTTTTAAGTTCTCATTTTTGTCTGATGGTGTTGTTTCCTTTGTGTGTCTTCTAGGTTAGTGTTTCATGTGTTATTTTTGTAACTTCATATCCTAGTGTTTCTTTATGTTCTAGTGTGTTTTGTTTCATTCTTCAGTTCTGTGTGTCTTCAGAGTTTCATGTATTTTATTTGTGATTGCAGTGTGATTGCCCTCATTGTCTTCACCTGTGTCATTAGTCTCACCTGTGTTTGATTACCCCGGTGTCTATTTAGTCTCTGTGTTTCTTTCTTTTGTGTCAGTTCGTTTTATGTTGTAGATATGTCAGTTTTGCTCGTGCGCCTTTGTGGCTCTGTTTTTGATCCCTGTGTTGTTTGTTGAACTTTTAAAATTAAGTTTTGTTGCCTTTGGCCTTTTTGTTTAATTAAATATTTTTGGTTTCTACACTTGGGTCCACCTCCCTTGTTTTCCAACCGTCTGTAACAGAACGAACTGACCAGAACAATGGACCCAGCAGAAACCTTGGAAAGAATGGATCCTTTTTTCGGTTATTTCCATGAAATTTTTCGTTTGGCCAGGAGCACTGCAATAAAAGAGCAGTCTCCTTGGACAGGCAGCCACTTGGATATTTTTAAGGGAACCCGTCCTCGCCCACCCGAACTGCTCCCTGTGTTTGGTGTCCCTTGCCTCTAGGCTGTCCACCTGAACTTTCCGGGCTATGTGCCCTGCCTCCAGGCAGTTCGCCTGAAGGTCTGGTTTATTTTGTAGTTGTCCTCAGTGTTGTGTCCATTCCTTCCTGTGTATTTCCCTCCAGTGTGATTGCCCTCATTGTCTTCACCTGTGTCATTAGTCTCACCTGTGTTTGATTACTCCTGTGTCTATTTAGTCTCTGTGTCAGTTCGTTGTATGTTGTTGGTTTGTCAGTTTTGCTTGTGATCCTCTGTGGCTCCCTGTTTTTGATCCTTGTGTTTTTTGTTGAACTTTTGAAATTAAGTTTTGTTGCCTTTGGCCTCTTTCTTTAATTAAATATTTTTGGTTTCTGCACTTGGGTCCACCTCCCTTGTTTTCCTTCCATCCGTAACAGGCATACTTCATTGGTCATGCAATGAATCAAGTTTCTATAACTGAACACTCGTATTTAGCCTTTTAGTTCAGGACTGTAATTAAAACTCAGAGGCTGTCACGGTTACAAATTACACTCAATGTAATGTAACATATTTAAGGTTATTTTATTCTGAAAAGAAGTCTATTTGTGTTAGAATAGATGCTCTCTTGTGATTGGCCCTTAAGAGTCACACGGGATCAGTCAGTTCATGTCAGCCGTTTGTGAGAGTGTATGTTCAGCTAAACTAGCCTGTCTATCCAGCGCCATCCTCCTGTGTATGCCTTGGCTCAGATTTGTTTTTAAGTATTTTAGTTAATCATTGGCCATAGCAATATTATATGCTCAAATTTTATTTTATTTCATTTTTATTGTGAAGATATTGAAAGGAGCAATTCTGTGTTGTTTTATTTGCAGTTTTACATGATAAAGAACTACTCGGCTGGATACAAAGCTGAGTCTTTAATTAAACAAGCGTGCAAGCGTGAAATGCACTTGACATTTTCTCTACATTGAAGCTAAACTTTGCATTACTACAGTCAAGTTCTTGTGTTTAGCTATCTGGTGATGTGTGCCCTGCTACGCGCTCAGGTACCAGAAGACTCAAGATTAAACATTATTACAGATTCATAAAAATAGAATATATCACTTTATGCTGATGATATGATTCTATTCAATACAAAGCCACAGCTGTCATTACAAATTTTTAAGTGTCCTCGGCCATGACACTAAACCCCAGATTTCTCCAGCTGCTGCTTCAGTGGTGAGTGATGAATGTGTATACATAGGATTTGTTATCTATTTTTCACAATTTTCTTTTTCAGGTATCAGAAGAGATTAAAAACAAGGTGAAATAAAACCAGAAGCAAACAAGACATCTTTTCTGTCACAGCTCATTAATAAAATGTGACTCACACTCTGGCGTGAGTGATGCTTTTGCAGGCGACATATCTCTGAATCTGGGCTTGGTTAGTCCCATTTACAACAATCCAGGCAAACGTTCCTCCAATTGTTATGGTCCAAAACGTGTGTCTCCTCAAAGGGTTTATGTCGAAGCTGGTGAAACACAAAACAAGCATGGTTTTTGTCAGATGTTGTTATTGTTAGAGTTATTGTCCTGGTTTGATGGTCAGATACTATTGCCTTCCCAGTCCATTACTCAATAAAAGTTCCAATGCATGTATGATCACACCCACTGTCTCTGTCAGTGTGTAAAGACATTGAAACTTAGCATTGCTCTCTTTATCATACTTACTCCCAGAAGTTGAGTCTCCCTCCCTGTTGTGCATCTGAAATGATGGTGGATACTCCGCCTTGTAAGATCACAGCTTTGATTATCACAGATAAGAAGCCTGCAATCATTATTCCTATCTGGGAAATAAAATCAAGACACTTTTGGTTTAGTAACCTAAATATGTTTAACTCCACTAAGCTATTTCAAGCTATGTTACAAGGCAGATGTATTATGTATCCTCTGTATTTTCAGTTAGTCAATATGGTTGTGATTTGGACAGAATTTAGCTAACATATCCTCACTTTTTTTTAAATATATTTCTGTCACTATATGCTTTCATTGCTCTTACTTGTAAATGGCTGCACTGCTGTACAACAACAATGATTTACAGTAATAACATGATAATCTTTCCTTTGTATTTCTGTCATCCAGAATTTTACCTGAAACACATCAGTCCATATCACAGCTTTCAGTCCACCCTATAAAAATGTAGATATAATGATGTTACCATGGTATCTCCTTTAGATAATCCAGCCTCAGACATCAAGCACATCAAACATTCAGGAAAGTTCTCTCCCTGTGAGATATTACTCAAGTACAATTGGAGATTTGAACTTGGATCCTTTGATTTGACCATGGGTTGGAGTAGATCACTGATTCTCAACTGGTCTAGGTCTAACCCACCACCAAGTCCTTCATGGGAGTGGGGACCCAAATATATTTTAACCAATCAAATTTATTAAGTGAAGATTTGTGCAGTTTGGACCTCAGACAATTGAGGCTGTTCCCATTTCTGCTTACAGTCTATGAGTAAAAATCATTTAAGCTGTGTTATATTTGTATAAATGTACCAACCAATGTGCAGTAAAGAGTACAGACAGCTCCTGTGGAAATAATTCCACCCCACAGATTTAAATCCACAACTGGAGAGAGACAGAGAGAACAGGATTTCACACAGTGCTCATTTAATGACCCTTGAACCAATCAGAGTTTGTGTCATCATGTTGGAATTGTGTTTAAATTCTGAACCTGACTGACTTTGTCTGACTGCTGTGATTAAAAAACAAAAACAAACAAACCTTGGCTTAAAGCTAAAGCTGGTCCATAGATGACTATTCCAGTATAGAGGATCTGTAATTCAGACATATAGAAATACAAACATAAATGAGCCTCAGATGCAAAATTGATGAAAAACAGTACTAATATTTTGACCATCTTCTTACTTACTGCCTGGAAAATAAAGAGTATTGTTGTGATCTGACGTGTTGCTCTGTTGAAACGCATCTCCAGGTACTTGGAAAAAATAAACACAAACATATAAGAATTTTTTTTAAATGTAGATTTATGTACCATTTATTTCAGTGTATGTAAAAACACTTAATCATAATCAAGGGAAATTATCGTGTGACATTTGATCAGGTGAAGCACATTTATCACAAATGCTATTTTTTCTAAATTCAACAGTATCGTATGAAATGTTATAAACCAAAATAAACAGCAGCGTTTAATACCTCAAAGCTAAGCTCAACCACAACAAGCTACAGCAGCTAAATATGAAATCAGTAAGATTCAGATATAGTGGTAGAACAGGATGCTTATTTCTGCAAACTAAATCTAACACTAACCTTAAAAACAGAACCTCTTTTACCTCATAGGCACTGGTGATGGACAGTCGGTAGGAGACTGGGAGAAAAACCTCAGATACGACCATTATTGACAATGTATAGGCCAGTGAAAAAAAAACAAAGATGGCTCCGAAGCAGTACACCTACAAAGCAAGGATTTTTTTCTATTAGTAAAGTTCTCTATTTAATCTTTTAACACAGAGTAACGAATCATGACGTCAGACTAAGAATAGAAACTCAAAGTGTGTGGCTGTATCCAAATTGCCAAGTACCTACTCAAGCTTTCAGTAGGCAGTAGGCAGTAGGCAGTACCTACTATCCGTGCTGTATACTGTTAGTACCTACTATTCAGTAGGCGCGCACAGTAGGCAGATATTTGTTCCTACTTCTTCTGATTCATTCAGTATAGAAGTGACGTCATTTACATTTCCAGAACTGGCCGCATTCACCCGTTTTTATTTTGTTTTTTTTGTTTAGCTTTATTCAAGAAGAGTAATGCGCATATACAGTCAGGTAAACAAAAAACAATATCACAATGTAAATCAAGTAAAAAGCAGATTAAATAACTAAATAACATACAGTAGCCTTCATAAAGAAAAGTAGAAATGAAAGACAGTAATATACAGAATATAAAGTAAAATAAACCAATAAAGAAGCTTTTAAATAATGAAATCATTATTTAAATAGAGGGAGAAATGTTTTATAATAATGCAGATATTTGTTATATTTTCTGTTGTTAATTTAAAGTAGTGATTTCAGTCGGGACTTTAACTCTAGATTAAAAATGCATTCAATTAATCCACGCTCGTTTGTTTTGATTTGGAGGCGCACATGACGTGAAGATTTACGTTTAATTTCGCACAGCATTGTGGGTGGTAAAATACAATTCATTTCCTGAAAGTACGCATCCGATCCATACTGCATGAAACCCGGAAGTTAGTATCCATACTAAAATGTCCAGTATACTGAGGTGGACCCAAAAAATGCATACTGAATGACCACGAAAGTTCAGTATACTGAAACTCCATACTGAAAAGTACGTACTGCCTACTGAAATGTGACTATTCGGAAAGGGCCTGTAATCAATGTCGTACTGCTCCTGGTTGCAGGTCTCACAAATGGCAATCAGTTTACCACTTCCTGATTGATCAGCAACTAGAAAAGCAAAGGATTGATGGCTATTTGTCATATTCCCCTTATAAGCCATATGAACTCTGAATCATAAGAACACCAAGGAATGGACACACAATAGTATACATTACTTTTAAATAACATTTTGTGAGCTTTCCGCACAGTTTTTTTCTGAGGCAAATATCAGCTCTGTAATGTATAAAACTGGGTGCTTCCTTTGTTTATCAGCCACAGCTGAGTTGCTAAAGTGTAAATGTTTCAGTGCACGGTAAGCCTTTTCTTTCTATGCTTAAAAGTCATCATAAAAAAATCTTAGTATTTAATCTATTCTGTTAAATTAGCATGAAGTGAAATTATGTCTGTAGAAAGATTATTATTTCAGCAGGACTAGCCACATTTACAACACATTTGCCACAGAATAACTGCTAGGTCATATATTATGCAACATTCATTTCACCATGGTTTTCTAACACTAATGTGTGTCTCCAGCCTGTCTACAAACCCCCCAAATTATGAGGAAAGTCCATCCTCTTTGCATTTTGATTGATCAACTTTTCAGAAAATGTGTGCTCAAACAGGCAAAGGGATGTAACCCCTCCCCCAGGCAGCTGAAAACTCCCACAGCTAGGTGTTTGTTCTGACCTGAGTCTACCTTTCCACTGTAAACAATAGGGCATGGAGTGAGCGAGCCCAAGCCTTCAGGTAGTAATATGTTTACTATAATGTCTGAGGGGTGTGAAGCAAAATAATATGTTGCTGTGTGTTTAAATTTTGTGAATATGGTGCAGTGTATCAATCTTACATCAGCTGGGTTGGACAGCACTGTGATGGATGACATGAAGCTGGCGGTCAGAGACAGGGAGACAGGCAGGGCCGTCAGTCTTCTCCCGCCTGTTAAGAATTCCCTGGAGCTTTCCCGTCCTCTGCTGTCCCAGGCGTAGTAGAACCCGACGGCGGCAGACACCACCAACATGAGAGCAAACACCACATAGTCTGCTACCACAAGGGAGCCAGCAACCAGAGAATCCCCGGACATGATGGTACGAGTCAGACTTAAACCAGAAGTAAAAATGAGTGAGAGTTATCCATGTGTTGAGTGTTTGGAGCATTCAACCAGACAGTGCTTTTTAAAAGAGTGACCTCGTAACCGGCCAATCAGTTTCAAGGTTTAAGGTTCAGCTTTATTTACAACAGTACAATAAAAAAGTTAAAGACAGGCAAGCCAATTGTGAAATACAACTTTGAGACCCAGACATTATTTGTCCACTGATGTAAATGCACTCTGTAGATACACTATTTATGTTTACCTCCTTGTCTTAAGATTACAGAGAGATGCATAAAGTACATAAAGTGTTGCAGTAATTCTGTCTGGCTGACATGATTTCTATTTTAGATAAAATCAATATCTTCAAGACACAGGGAAAAAACTCCACACAGAGATGCCTAATGGAAAATGGATTTGAACATAAGTACACAAATAAAATAACCAAATTAGTGATATTTTCTGTTGGGGAAAGTTTTGTAGACCATTTTATTTTGTAATTCAACTCCTTGATAGATGCTTTCGGTGTAAATGACAACAAACAAACACAGAAAAAGTCTGACAGAAGAGCTGGCATTTCATGTGGGAATGCTGCTTTTCGTTATGCTCAGTTCAACATCACAGAAAGTAGGATTAGTGTTGTCACACATCTTCTCTCTGTTCCTTGTCAAGTCCAGCCTGCCTGTTTGTCTTGTCACCTCAAAAGAAAAAGACACAACAAAGGATGTCAGCACCTTTATTTGTTGATTGCGATTCCCATAGTTAAATGTGGTTGTACTGACCTTGTCTTTAAAAAACTTGACCAAATGACATAAAGTTGTATCATCTTTCATTAATGTAAGCCTTGATTCCAGCTTTAGATTCCAGCCTCCTAGATTAAAAAAACAGATCTATAACAATGTCTTCATCATCATCATACATGAGCATCAACTTATTTGGAAAGCATACAACTACGCAACAGCATATATTCTTTTTACCTGTCAACAAGCTAACTAATAGTCCCACACTAATAGCTGTTATTGTTCCAATAGGACTGAAGTAAAGGTACGACAGAGAATACCAGTTATCAGCCAGCAGAGACCTGAAGGAGGGAGAAAAACATACAGTAATACAAATGAAGTAGAAATCTTAAACATATAGACAAAACATCAATATAGAAAATTCTGTAAAAGTAGTCCCCTTGCAGATTTTTAGATAAGACATTTTATTCATGTTTGGCACACAAGCTGCTGGTGTAAAATCAACTAATAGTTTTGCTTGCCAATGCCCTTGATCATTTGTCTTGATTCATTGTCACACACACACACACTCAATGTTACATACAACATCTAATGAAGTGTGATTTATTAAAACAGGGGTCCTGACCCTAACCCCAACTAACTAAATTCCTACTACTTATATTCCTGTTAATAGTTGTTTGGATGAATTATAGAGAACATTTATAACAGGAGAAAGACAGATTGAATGTAATAATGAATAACAAAAGAGAAAATTGAAAAGGAAATACATTAAGAAGTTGTATGGTTAATTTTTTGATAATTGCCATTGTTGTGTACACGGAGCTTAGGAAATGGTGCAAGATGGAGGTCCCCATCAGAGGCATGCGCTATATGGGTGTCCTTGACATTACAAAGTTCGAGAACTGCTGAACTAACTGGATAATATCCTGATATTCTTATGCTACATTTAGCATCAATGGCTGATCACAAAAAATAGTTTGTGGTTAGAGACCTACCTGCTATGACTGATCTGTCCTGACGCTGTGGTGTTGGTGCTGGGAAGTGTTGGTACACCAGTGAAGGTCCAGTTCAAATTGTTATCAGTGGTGAAGTTACAATCCTCAGTGGACAATGACAGCGGACGTCTCAGCTCAGGAGAGGGAGGGTACATCAGGGCACCAATACACACCCACAGAGACAGAACCAACCCTGACATGAGACCAGACAAAGCTCCCTAGAAGACATTTGAATCATCAAAGAAGTTTAAATGTGCATTTTAAGGAAGTACGTATTAATTTTATTTAGTACTTTAAAACACAATGTGCTGTTCTAGTTGAGAGAGCCATACTGCAAATTCAGACCAGAAAAAATGACAATTGTCAATGGACATTTTAAATGATTAATTGAAAGGGTAAATGATTATCCTTGGAGAGTAATTCATTTGTAAAGCTGTAATTTTAAATGATAAGGTAAAGGGTAAAGGGTAAATGATTAAATGATTTAGTAAAGACTTACTTTGGAGTTGGCAAATGGACAGAGGATACCCATTGAAAACAGGCCAAGTAAAGGACCTCCAATGACCCCAAGTATACTGACGGCTGCCTGAACAAAGAAAAGGAGAGCACTTAAGTTGCAGGTCATGGACTCCAAATAAGGTACCTTGCTATAGCCTATAAAACTGATTTGTCTTAACAGTCATAAACATCATCCTATAGGTGTGATTTTGTGCAAACAGCAATAAAGCAGATACTCTAACTGATCCACTCCACCTGCAAGATCCCTCCCATGAGTGAAGCCAGACCAGCCATTCCAATGCAGATAACCCCGTATATAAGACCTGCAAACAGCATTGGGAAACAATTTGACATTCAAGTTCTGGCACCATAATTTTACACAGACAACTCATTTTTCTTAAAGGTCACATATTATACTCCTTTTCAACATGTTGAAACATCCCTGTAAAGTTTCTTGCCAAAAATCCCCTCCGATGTTTTAATTGATCATGCCTTTAAATCCCCTCTATTTCAGCCCTGCTGAGAACAGGCTGTTTCTGCGTCTGTAGCTTTAAATATAAAAGAGCTGTGTTTGATCAAGCCCTTCTGGAAGGGCTTTGGTGGCTTGGGCTTTCTCGCATCATGCCCTTTATTGTTTACAGTGAGAATGCAGACTAAGAGGGCACACACACCTAGCTGTCCCCAACCTAGGAGAGGGGCCACTGCCCTTTGTGATGTCATGAAGGGAAAATCTACAAACGGCCTGTTTGAGCTGACATCTTCTGAAAAATGGAGCAGGAAAAACACAGAGAGGATGGACTTTTCTCCTTATTGGGGGGTTTGTAGACGGACTAGGTACACTTACGTACCATGGTTTATTTTGCATAACATGTGACCTTTAAATACTGCACAATATGATTAACCACTCACTCAGTCCTTTGGAGATCCAGAACCAGTGTTTCTCAGACATGTTAGTGTATGGCTTGATCAGGTCTTCGACTGTCACTGCAGCAAGTGCATTGATGCTGGATGACACAGTGCTGGAATGGACAATAAATACACAAGAACATTTTTACATAAGGATTGAAAATGACAACCTTATTTTCTGTCAGTGTGCTTTAACTATAATGTTAGGTATAATATTCACCTTAGAGAGCCACTATATACAGCTGCAACAAAAAGTCCAGGAAGGCCAGGATTGTCTCCCAAAGTGTCCATCACCAAATACGGCATCAACTGCAAAGGAAAGGGGGCCACTGGATTATTATGTTATCAGGTGGAGTTGGAGTTGTGTAATGCATGCTTTTATTCAAATTGACATACAGTACATTGAAGCCCAGTACACTCTAAGCAGAGCCTTTTAGAGGGCACTGACTCTAACTTTATGTCTCATGTATTTGTGTGTGTGTTTTGTCAAGACATGATCACTATAGGTTTCAGCTACTCTCTCCATCATACCTGATCAGGAGCAGCGACCAGTCCAGCTGTCCACGGGTCACAGGTCTTATAGACAGAGAAGACGCACATTCCTGCCAACACTGAGCAAAACAAGATGCACAAGAGGCCTAACAGGTTGATGTACAGAGCTCTGGAAAAGGAGAGAAACACACACATAGAGTTTTGTTGTTCACAAATAGGTTATGATTACATGTAATTAATACAATCACACAGGATAAAAATGTTTGCATGCACCCGCTAATTCAGCTAATTTTAGAAACTGAAGTTCAATCCTCTTGAGATGACTGGAAGCAAACTATGATAAATAAGCAATGCAATATCTTAACTTTATCATTGATTTCTTTCAGCAGAAAAAATATGAATCTAAAAGGAATAAAGGAGGTGTTACTGTAAATGGATCTGTTTATCAAACAGGACTCACAGTCTGGCATGAGTGATGCTCTTGCAGGAGATGTACCTCTGAACCTGGGCCTGGTTAATCCCATAGATGCTGAGCCACACAAATGTTCCTCCAATGGTTATGGTCCAAAAAGTGTGTCTCCTCAGAGGATTTGGGTCAAAGCTGGAAGGAGAAGAGAGAGCCCCATGAATGTCAGTGATATCTTCTAATTAATTGTTGTCAGAAAGTATTCATCACTCTGTTTTTATTTATCATTATTATTATTTTTATTCCTTGGCTTTTGCCTTTACATGAGAGATGTATTTTATATTTTATTTCCTATCGTTCTTAAACCTTTTTTTATTTTCCTGTTGTTTATCTGTTAGTCTAATTGTTTATTGTGTTTTTATGATTTTTATGTTTGATTGTACATCATGTTGGACAACTTTTGTTGTTACAAAATGTACTTTATATATAAATAAAATTCCAATGGATTGGATGGGATATAGAGATACACTGATGCATCGGTTCAACATCAGCATCGGCCGACATTGGTCCAGTTGACAGACATCGACAAATAATGTGGCATGAACTGATGTCAGCAGCCAATGTTCATTTGTTGCCAAATCAATTTAATGCTTGTTCACCAAACTACTTATTGAGAGAAGAGGTTTTTTTTATTGGGAACAGAAGTCACCTGTTGGACAGACTGAATTGTTTGCATTGTGAAACATGGGTGAGAAAATGGTGGCATTGTGGCATTCTTATACCAAAAAAAGGAATCGGAATCGGCAAAATAGTTTTTTCAAACATCGACGTCGGCCCAGATTTTCCCAATCAGTGCATCTCTAATAGGAAAGGGTAGGATTGGATTGGGTTGAGTTGGAACCCCCTTGTTCAGGGTTTAGATGTTAAATGTTCTTTATGCAAGTCTTAAGCTGAGCCTTATTTTTTTTTTTTAAAGGTGGTATAGTAATTTGACAAGAGCTTTCTGAAGAGTTTGGATGAAAACACTTGAGCTAGTTACATGTTTTTTTTTTAGCAACACAGCGAGAGAGACAGACTGAACCAAGGCTTTGAATCTTTCAGCATCGTAAACACCATATTGCAGAAACATATGACTGAACTTTTAGCAAATGCATTGTACCATTTTTATTATTCAACTTAATTACATCTAGTCTCCTGAGGGCCAATAATAGGCTTATTGGCTCACTTTGGCAAAACTGCCACAAATATGCTGCTCCTGTACCCCTGCTGGTACGTGTGTAATCTAAAGCCATTCCACTGCTCACACCCTGATGATACTCACTCCCAAAAGTTGAGTCTCCCTCCTTGTTGTGAATCTGAAACGATGACGAGGAGCCCTCCTTGTATTGTCACAGTCTTGATTATGACAGACACGAAGCCGGCAAGCATGACACCAAGCTGGAAGGAGACATTTGGATAATAACATTTCTTTTTCAATCTTTCGACCAATCTTTACCAACAATTGGTTCTGATTTACAAATGGTTTCTGTTAGATGTGCAAAGGGAGGACATATGAAGTATAAAGCGTAATACTGAATCAATTTGAAGTCAAAATCAAAATGCTGACATTTTTAAAATAAATAAAAATAAATATGTGCCATTTTACATGTGTTTTTAGTTGTTTGTTGTGGTGGCTGACAGCTGCTGTATTTCAAACACAGTAGTTGTTGCTAACATAAAAAGCCAAGAGTTTTGCATTCCAACACATAAAATGATTATGATAGATGCTAAGTAATCCCTGACATGGTTACACATAATTACTGAAAGTCCCTGCACCATCACTATCAGCCACTGGTAATGTTTGAACCCTTCCAGAAGCCTACCTGAATCACATCTGTCCACACCACTGCCTTCAGACCCCCCTGTCACAAAGTAGATCAAGAACAGGTGTAGTGTCTACTATACATCAAAAGATTTACAAATCACATGTGAGATGTTGAGTAGACTTCTGTTGATCCTCGTTTGTTACATACCACTGTGCAGTAAAAGGTACAGACCACACCTGTTGAAATAACTGCACCCCACAGATCCACACCGGTTACTGCAGAGAGAAGGAGGGTCAAAGTCAACGGAGCAAAACCGAGCAGCTTCAAGTGCCCTAAAGCAGGAATGTTTCCTAAACTGACAGCTGTTTGTAAAAAAAACAAAATAGGCCTACCGTGATTTAAAGCAAGAGCCGGGGCATAGATGACAATTCCAGTGTATAGAATCTGTTCCAGACATACAAAAATTATACAGATATTAAAATACCCTCTGGTGTCTGGTTACCTGTTTTACCCTCAGAGATTATGTGCTGACTGGTTTCGAACTCACTGTCTGGACAATGAAGAGCACAGTCCCCAGCAGGCGGGTTGCTTTGTTGAAACGTAGCTCCAGATACTGGAGAGAAATGGCAACATAAAAAGTCAGTATGTCAATAAGATTTCATTAGCTTCAATGTTATTATTATTAACATCCGAGACTCCCCCTCACTCACCTCCTACAAGAAATCCCTTAAAACTCACCTCTTCATCATTGCCTACAACCACTAACTCCCCCCCTACATTACTTCTTCGTTGTACTGTCCTCGTCGTTTTTTGTTTTGTTTTATGTTTTTGTCAAAGCGTCTTTGAGTTTTCAGAAAAGCGCTATATAAAACCAATGTATTATTATTATTATTATTATTATGATTATTATGATTATTATTATTATCATTATTATTATTATCATTATTATTATTATTTTCATTGCAGAGACTACACATACTGAAATATCTAAATATAAGTTAGTATCCAAGCAGGATGCAAAGAATGTCAAGTAATGTGTCACCTAAAACAAAAAGAGCATAGAGTAAGATAAAAAAAGCCAACTGTATGAACTGTGTAGGTAGTTCCTGGATATACAGTGTAAATTAAGATTTGCAATACAAAGAACCAATCACTGCTGCTTATTCAACTCAGGTTTTATTAAACAAGCAATTCAAAAAATGAAGCCAAAATGTCCTACTTTGCTTCAAACCTAGAGCAGCAGTGTTTGCCCCCTTTTCATCAAATTGAACTCGGGAGATTTTTCTCATTAGCCTACCATTTCCAAAGTCCTTTTTCTTTTGCTGACCTATATGACAAACCTGCATCTGCCGAGCCTTTCCCCTAAAGGACTCATGATTACCTACAAGTTTCTCTTGTGTTTTCGGTAAATAAAAAATTAAGAAATATTTAGTGGAATTTGAATAAAGCAGAACATACAGAATAAAATACTTCAAACTCACCTCATATGTGCTCGTGATGCCCAGCCTATAAAAGACTGGGAGAAAGACCTCAGACGTGACCGTCACCATTATAACATAGGAGAGAGAATAAAATCCAATATTTGCTCCATAGCGGTACACCTAGAAAGATGATATGAATCAAAATGATTTAAGCCGTTCTTGATGATTGTATAATGCAAAGTTTTCTCACTTATGTTTTCATTGTACGCAGAATATGGTATTATGTTTACATGAGTCTATGATAAAAAAAATCATAAAAATTGCTTTGGGTAGATAACCTTGCATCACAGTTTTGACCTTATGTCCTCCATATGTCTCGTTGATTTTACTATTATGTCTTTGTTACAAGTCATGAAATCTCATTCTGACCAATTTATATACTTGAAAAAAATACATCCTGCAGGTTGGAAAACAAATTATATGATGCCTTAAATGTTACCTCAGCTGGGTTGGACAGCACTGTGATGGCTGACATGAAGCTGGCGGTCAGAGAGAGGGAGACAGGCAGAGCTGTCAGTCCTCGCCCCCCGGTTAGGAAGTCTCTGGAGCTTCCCTGGCCCCTGCCAGCCCAGGCATAGAAGACCCCGACCGCAGAGGACGCCACGAGCATGAACGCAAACACCACATAGTCTGCTACCACAAAGGAGCCAGACGCTAGAGAGCCCCCTGACATTTTTTCTGAGTAAGACCCAAACTTAAAATGAAGCAAAGAGGGCATGTATCAGGGAAGTCCTGATACAGCTGCTCTTTCAAAAGTGAGACGAGAGCAGGACCACTGACTGTAACCTCTTGTGTGTGTGTGTGTGTGTGTGTGTGTGTGTGTGTGTGTGTGTGTGAGAGAGAGAGAGAGGGAGAGAGAGAGAGAGAGAGAGAGAGAGAGAGAGAGAGAGCATTCCAGGCATGTTCATGTGGAATCAACAGGTGAGGAGACTGACTTGTTCACCTGACCACAGAAATCATCATCAGTCCTCAGACCTCCACACACACACTATACTCCATAATGACATTTTGACTAGATTTGTATTTAACAATCTTACGAAAGTAGGAATTATTGCTAGACAGTCACTCTGTCAGTTTGCATGTTAGTCAAAACTTTGCAACATGTTTGTATGATTTTATTGATATAATAAAACATGGTGTTAGGTTCTCTGGCCAAAGTTAGCAAACACTACCATCCATCTTTCCCCATGTGTTTAATATGATCTCCCTATTTTGAATGACTGTTCCAATATTCTCAAGAATCAAGAGTAAAATACTTTTACAATCTTAAACCTTTTTTAAGTACCTAAACCTGTATTTAAGTAGAGTTAAGTAGAAAACTCAGTTGGTACCTTTTAGTGCAGGTGGTAGGTTAAGATTACGTTTCTGACATGTCTTCACACATTTCTACAAACTGAACATTTCTCTCAGTTATTTACATGCAAGGCCATGGTCTTCAAAATCTGTGAACATCTTATTTCTGCACTTTGTTTCCTGCTTCTGATATAGAACAGTTTAAAAAGGCAATTCAAGTAAAAACTTGTTAAACCATCTTATTGTTGACACTGTGTCAAAGTATAACCTGAGAAGCAGGGAAGATAAACTAATACATGAATACCTTACATGCTCCATAAAAATCTAAATAAACACACATCGTAACAGGGTGGACTTAGATTCATATGTTCTAACATCAGGCTTTTTTGTGGTGTCATACTTTTATGTTTTGCTGCTCTTGATATGGCTCTGTCCAAGATGTCAACATGAGTTTGATGCCACTAAGTTGAAAAAGCAAAACTTCCAGTTTATTGTAGAAGACCACAAGTTGCCATTTTCTTTGCGCCTAGTTGCACCACATTTTTGTTCCTTGCATTTTCAGCTTCAAGGCCTATATGATGTATAAAAAAAAAAACATTTCCAACACCTCTAAACAGAAGTCACTCCTGTCAGTGCTTTTTTTGTATTGCAATGTTGTGGAAGATGTAAGATGTGAAAGTATTCATAATGTAGGAAAAATTCTAATTCCAACTTCTGAAAATCTAAGCAGCTTTGATGTACTTGCATTTTTTTATTTATTTCTGTGGAAAAGAGGTCTCATAAATATCTTGATTTGGCAAAAGATTCATTTTTATATAAGCATGTTTGAAAATGTAAAACTTCAACACAGTTGTATATTCTGTTCAATGAAGAAGCAGGGACTGGCTTTAAGAATCATTTGTTAGAAAGAGCAATTCTTACACAGAGCGTACAGTCTTTCTTTAATTTATTTCATAAACAAATGCGTATGCTGGCCAGATTAAGATCTCCATATCACAAGGTGGGTGCGTGATGTCAGCATTACTCTTCAATACTGTCATAGACTGGGTGATGCGAAGAACAACCGAAGATCAACCTAGAGGCATCAGATGGACACTATTTACAACACTTGAAGACCTAGACTTTGCAGACGACTTGGAACTGGTTTCCCATACCCACCAACATATGCAAGAAAAAACATCCCGTGTCAACAGATTTGCACAACAAATAGGACTGAACATAAGCCTGAAGAAAACAGAGGTGATGACCTTAAACACACAAAATCCCCCAAATATACAAATAAATGGAGTAAATATACCCACAACAGAAGAGTTTTCATATCTAGGAAGCACTGTTAGATATGATGGAGGAACAGGCAATGACATCAAAAGCCGACTCAACAAGGCAAGAAAAACATTCAGAATGATGAACAATGTGTGGAAGTCCACGAAGTACAGCATCAACACCAAACTCAAGTTGTACCAGAGCTGTGTTCTCTCCACCTTACTATACAGCTCTGAATGCTGGAGGATGACAGAGAAAGACCTTTCCAAGCTCTCGGCATTCCACACAAGAAACCTCAGAAAAATCCTACGTATCTTCTGGCCTAACACCATCTCCAACAATTACTTGCTCGGACCAACCAAGAAAGTATAGAGACCATCATAAAAAGAAGGCGGTGGAGATGGATTGGACACATCATGCGAAAAGAACAGGATTACATTACTAGAACCGCCCTACACTGGACACCTGAAGGCAAACGAAAGAGAGGACGACCCAAAGAAACTTGCCGTCGAACAGTGGAGAAAGAACTGAAAGACGTGAAGCAGACCTGGAGTTCTATCCAGTTCTTCTTTGTTGCTGCCCTACATGCCAGTAGGCATAAAGGGCAGTAAGTAAGTAATCACAAGGTGTGTTTTACAGCCTCACCCTGTAGTTACTATATAACTATATGAACGATGATGGGAACTAATAGTGCTCAAGATTACAGTCTGCATGTCTTGAAGTTAGCTTGGCATTTAATTACAGATTGACAATACCATATCCAGACTGTTTGAGGGGCAAGTGTAAAAACAAATTAAAAAAGGGCACAAATTGTACAGTATGCTATGAGGGACCAGCCCAGAGAAAGTTGTGATGAGTGGTGACATCAAACCATTTTAAGAGAATTAAAAGTTATAGTGAGTATAACTGCTGTACCTACAAGGACATTTTACTCAGAATAACCAATTGGAAAGACACCAAGAGGGCGCTTTATCGTTTTTTATCTTCTACAGGGGTTTCCATGAGGGCATTTTCCGAGCATTTTTTTTTTTTCAAACATCGGGGCACAATCGTCCCCCTGCTCTCACCCTGAGTACTAGTACACCACAGCGGTTCAATATTTGAATATTTCTGCTTTAGCTCTTCAGAGGACTCTCTTTTGAAGCAAGTGTAACCCAAATGTATGGAGTTAAGGTGTAATTTGTTTTTTGTTGTTAATGGGGTGATATTATGATTATCACTATTATATATATCATATTATAATATAAATATAATTTTTTGTTGTTAATGGGGTGATATTCTAAAAAGTAAAGTATAGCTCATGCTGAAGTCATCATTGAATCTCTTCACAAACATCTAGATTTTAGCTCTGTTTTTTTGGTCTTATTTTAAGAAATGCTTTTATGAAAACCCATTTATTCTATCTATCTTCACATCTTGTTTCCCAGACTGGTAATTTAGACTTTAGTGTCTCACAGACAAAGAATACATACTACTTTTGGAGTAATTTACAGGGACAGTATATTATAGTGTTTCTCACTACACAACCGTTAGGTGATTCAAAGTATCTATGGAAATGAATCATTAATCTCGTCATGGCATATTGAGTTGGTCCAGTGGTTAAAGTTCTCTCATATTACGAGGAAAAAACAAAATAGATTTACCTTGATTGATTTGAGTAACTTTTTTCTGCAAAATGTCCAGGTCTGTTATTCCTCAGGAACGGGAAAAACACTGGTAGACTGGTAGAAGGAGATGTTCAGTCTGATGTTATAATGGTTAACAAGTCAGTCTTAAACCTTTGGGTTAAACCATTACTTAGCCTAAGTGAGGAATGATGAGGCTTTTGACTGATTATTTCTTTTCCAGTCTCGGTTCAATATCAAAAGTATAAAATAACTTATTTCGAGGCATCATTATAAAACTACTGATTTGAATTTTTTCATAGTTTGTAATTGGCAGATATTATTGTGATCGCATTAATTCAAAACAAACCATTTTTGTATCACACAGTCTTCATAATTCCTGTTGTTTTCTTTGGTTGTTTATTTATTTACTTAACGTTTATAATTATTTAAAATGTAGCCTACAACATTTATCATTACCGTTTCCAAATTTAAAGGAAGCCGGAAGTACGGGCGCGTAATGCTCAAACGAAGGCGGAAGTGAATGTAGGATTATTTTAGTGCCTCTTTCTGTCCTCTTCGACTGTTCGACCACCATGTGGAGCGAAAAATTTCCCACAATGCTTTGTTCAGCATGGCTGCGCCCTGGTGTCGGCGTGTGTGTAAACAGTCGTAGCCGATAGAATTAAGAAATTGTAGTTTTTCATGAATCTTTTCACCGCGCCGCGATCCTCGGAATACAATTAATCCCTGAACAAGCAAAGACGGCAAAGATGAAGATCAAATCCAAGTCTTCGTATCATAAATCTGAGAACACTTACAGGGTGAGATTCAAGAAACTTACTGCTCTGTGAAGCTAACAGAGTCCCAGGGCTAAAGTGTACAAACACCTCCTTCATTAACGGAGAATAAGAGTTAGTGAAACACACACGTTAAATGAAAGTTAAAGCAAAACAAGTAGAGTGATTCAGTGTTCATTTTGATGTCTGATATGTTATGACCAGTGAAGAATTTAACCTGAAATCCATGTAAAGTATTACTAGCATTTTCAATGTCTCTAAGCTATGATTTAAACCTTCTCTTGTCTCTGGTCAGTTTCTCACGTTTGCAGAAAGACTTGCCAATGTAAACATCAATGTAATCCATCGCATCGACAGGACAGGATCCTATGCAGAGGTAAAGTACAGTCAGACATTTAGCTACAGAAATCTTTCTTTCCTTATCTTGTGCTAAACATCTAGTTGGTTACAACTTGTTTTTTCTCCCCATGTAGGAAGTAGAAACATACTTCTCTGAAGGACTGACAAAATGGAAAGACCTCAACTTGACAGAGAATTTCAGTATGTATATAATACATGAATACTACATCATAAGTGCCTGTGTTGTCATACCTCTACACCTGAAGTGTGTTTAACAATGTAAAATCAAAAAATGGCTAAAACCTAACCCACCAACTATTGATGAGTGGATAGACATAATATATGAAATATATGTTATGGGAAGGCTGTCATTTCCCCTCAAAGTCCAGAAGGATAGATTCTACAGGATATGGACTGAATATGTCAAACCTATAAGACCTGATTTTATTTGACTTATTGGAGTACATGGGTGATATTTCCTCGTTTTTGTCATTTTCATTAATCCGTTAACCTGCTCTGTATTTCATTTTCTTATTTTTCTTTCTCTACCCCTCCAAGGTGAACGCTTCCTGTGTTCTTTTGTAAATAATTTCAATTTAATTAATGTCATGTTACTTGAATATGAAAAAAGTCTTTGGAAGAGCTAAATTGTTAAATTTACTGCGAGCATCATACCCACCTCTTCCTGCAGAGAAAGTGCTCCAATGTTAGAAAGTTTGAGGGAGGAGTCTTGCAATTATTCTGCTATTATGTGTAATTTCTAATGTGTGAAGAATGCTTTTCCTAATCAAAAAAACAACAACAAAACAATGTAAAATCAATGCCTTTTTCTCCACAGCTACTTTTCTAAAAGATGTTTCCAACAAGAGCCAGTCTTTCAACATGCTGGTTTTCCATCAGGCAGCCATAGTGGAAAGTCTGAAAACGCACCTCAGTGTGAAGAACAGTCTCGCCTACCAGCCCCTGCTGGAGTAAGTTGTGTTTTGTTGTTGTCTCCTTAAAAAAATAATTCTCCCTGACTGACAGGTTGATTTACGAGCTGTGTCCTCCGTTTCTCCCTCTAGCCTGGTGGTGCAGTTGGCCAGAGACCTGCAGATGGACTTCTACCCCCACTTCCCCGACTTCTTCGTCCTGATCACCTCACTGCTGGAAACCAAGGACACAGAGATCCTGGAGTGGGCGTTCACATGTCTCTCTTACCTCTACAAGTACCTGTGGAGGCTCATGGTGAAGGACATGACTAACATCTACAGGTACGTAGTGAGGCTCCCTGGTGATGCTCTGCATGATGGTTGGTATTTGTTCCTTTTTTGGAGTGCAAACCTTTTTTTTTGCTGGATGTAATTGAACGCCTGTTTTTACCACACAGTTTGTACAGCACACTCTTGGCGCACAAGAAAGAGCACATCCGCAAGTTTGCTGCAGAGAGCTTCTCTTTTCTGATGAGAAAGGTGAGCGATGTGCAATCTAGAAACATCACAATCATAAACGAGTTCTTCTCTTTGTGTGTCTTGAAATAAAAAAGATGACTCGACATGTTTTTGTTTTTCTAATAATTCAGCATCAATACTGAGCATTCATCAGTGTGTTTAGCTGCGTTCCCCTGATGAACTGTTTGTCTCATTTGTGTCACACAGGTTCCAGACCTTGATGCTCTCCTGAGTCTCATGTTCTCAGATCTGCAGCAGCACCCGGACAAGGCCGAGGGAGCGGGTCAACTACTCTTTGAGATGTGCAAAGGAGTTCGAAACAAGTTTCACTCCTGCGCTGCAAATGTGGGTTCCCCATGTCCGAGAGGATTGATTCCTGACTTATGTGATATTTTTAATTCAAGTGAATTAGCAGAAAGAGTTGGAAGATTAAAAACATGTGAAATAAATGAAACAGCACAGACTTCATTGGTCTGTTCCTCAGACTTGTGAACCTCTGTTATGTGAAAAAGTGATTCAAAAGAAAGCTGTTGTTTTTAGACACAATGAGTTCTGAGATTTCTGTTTTCCTCCAGGCCTTCCCTGTAGCTCTACGTAAACTTGGACCCTCAACTAGCCCTGCGGTCTCTCTTCCATGGGACACTGTCCGGGACGCCATGGATCACTTGGCCCAGGCTGCAGCCAATCACGTTGACAAAGAGCACTTCCTGGTTTTGTGGGAGTCCTTACAGGTGGGCATGACGAGATGTCTGATTCTTATCATTTCAGTCCAATTAATAAAAAAAAAGAAACCTTCCCATTGAGTTGAACTTTTTTAATGACAGTGGTGTGTCTTCATGTACAGGTCGGTGTGCTGGAGGTCTTGGGTGTCATGCAGGCACAAGGGGAGGAGTCAGATCAGGCAGCAGCAGAGCAGCTGGAGAGGCTGCTGTTCATTCTCCACACCTTGGTGTCCCACAAGGACGGAGCCAAGATCACCAAACCTGAGGCGGTCTGTCAGGTACAAGGAGAACGCAAAGAAGTTTCATCATACACAAAAACCTCACGTCAGCCGTGTTTTGACTGTTTTTATCATCTGATTCTGTGTCTGTAGACGGTGCTGCGTCTGATTCAGAGCTCGTTTCTGTCAGAGTCTTGTTCCCGTCTGCTCCTCCAGATCACCTCCTCTCTGCTCCTTGGGGAGAACGTTATCCTGCCTAAAGCGATCATCCAAGAGACGGTGCAGAAGGTGAAAAAAACAAAATGATAAGAATATCTGTATGTAGGTACGGTGTCAGTATTCATGTACAGATGATCTTGAAAATGTATATTTGCATCACCAGGTGTTTGGCAGCACGATTGGACACGATCTGATACTTGAATTCACCAAGGAAATGTTCACCATGAAGCAGTTTGAGCAGGTGAATCATCATTACAGTTATTTATCATGTAACTCTGTTTGTTTCTTCTCCACCACAAACTGACACTTCCTCTCCCTCTATCTCCTCCACAGCTCTTCCTCCCCAGCTTGTTGCGCTTTACTGCTGGGTTGTTCGGCTGCGGTGATCCCCTGTCCCGCCACTGTGGGCTGGATGTGCTGGTCAGCCTGATCCTGGCCAAAGCCCCGCCCCCAACAGATGGCTCCATGGCCTTTGAAACCTACCCACTGCTCTTCACCGGACAGACGACAGGGTGAGATGTGACAGTGTAGATCACATTGTTAGCTGTTGAATTACTTAGATTCTTAATGAAAACAGCCCAAATGAGTCTCTGGTTGTCTGATCGTATTTCTCTTTGAACAGAGTGTTCAGCAGTAGTAAGACCAACAGTACAGCATCAGAACAACCTGCGGTGCCAGAGCTGGTGCTGTCGCTGATCCAGTTTTCTGAGGAGAACAACAAGAGCATCACTGACCTCTCTCGGCCCTGGGCAGCCCTGGTGCTTCTGCCACACCTCAGGTAACAGGAAGTGTTTGATATTTAATAAACAAATGAACATGTGACTAATAATACAGTACTCTTACTGTGATTAGAAGACACCTGCTTCCTCATTCTTGCATGCATTGATTGCTTAAAGTCTTAATATGTGATTTTTAACACTTAAATGTAATATAAATCAAGTATATCCTCTGAAAATAACTCTGTGAGTCATGACTGTGTACAATGGGTGTAACACCCGAGTCCCACTGTCTGTGATGTTTTCAGAGTTTTCAGAGTCCTATCTTCAGTTTGTTTACATCGCCTGGACGGCCGGCTGACTCCTCCCCTCACATATAAAAGTAGTTTAATTGAGGGACTAGAGAAAAGAAGAATAACATACTGTACTCACTACTTAACTGTGTTTCTAGATCACGCTCATTTCAGGTAAATTTACATGCAGTGTGGAGATACGAGTATCATAAAGATAGCTAGCATTAGCATGCTAACACAACAATGCAGTGCCAGTTGTTTTGGTTTCATGCTGGTGCTCAAGGGCGACATCTGCTGGATCAAAAAATCACATATAAAGCCTTTAAATGTCCAGCTGATGAATTACACCCTTCCCCCCCACTGATCTACTATATTGACATTTTTTCATTTCCTAGGCCTCTTGCTGCAGCTAGCATTGTGCCTGCTGTGACTGCGTTCTTAAACCATGTGCTGTGTGAGATTGAGACGGAGAAACTGACTAAAGGTTTGACGCTTCTTTTTGTTCTTCTGCTCTTAAAATGTTCATATTGTATATTGCTAATGTATTATTGTGATTTATCAGAGTTGAAATGGATACTTTTGTACCAGCTAGAGGAAACGTGTGTGCATAGAGTTTTACTGTTCTCAAGACTGAGTGAAGTCACCCTGTGCTGTCTCCATTCCCCCCCCCCCCCCCCCCCCCCAGCTGGTCTGTTTGTAGCCAGACAGGCTCTGAGCTGCCTCCTCACTCTGGATGGCTCTGCCCAGCTTCTCTCACTGCTCACCGTGGACAAGATCAACTCCATCCTGCGGTACGTATAGCCGTCTCTGCTGATGGATGTATTGAGGAGTCTTCAATTATTGCTTCATTTCTATTCCAGTAAAGGTTTTAGAGCGTCATTTTTTACTCTGATTACAGGAAGTTTCCCACAGACCTGTCCGCCCTGCTGCTGGGTGACCTATACTACACCTGCCTGTCACTCAGCGGCGTTTCAGAGCACCTCTCCCACAATGCACTGCTGGAACTCTACCAGATCCTGCACCCTAACCTGTCCTCCCACATATCCAAGGTAGCAAAGAACATCTTCAAGTGTTAAGATGTTAATCAAAACTATGGGTGAAATGTCTTCTTAAAGAGTAATATACTTTTTTGTAAAAAATAAAATCACAATTTTCTCTCTCAGATTCGCCTGCTGACTCTGAGGATTCTCTCCCAGTTTGAGGCAGAGCTCCCTCCTCTTGCAGAGGTAAGACCGTCAGTCTAAATGTTGATTTAAAACTTAATGAAAGGAGAAACTCTAAAGTCATGTTCTTGTTTATGGGGTGTGTGTGCGCCTCTGTGCAGGGTGAGGAGAATGTGGAGGTGCAGCCGGTGTTTGCAGTATGCCTGCAGGCCGAGCTGGTGCCCGCTTCAGTTCAGGACTACAGAGAGAAGCTGCTCCATCTGCGGAAGCTGAGACAGGACCTGGTGCAGCGCAGTCTGCCACGGGGGCCAGCCGACACCTTCCAGCAGGTACAGAAAAAGAAACGTCTTGCTGTTGTTTTCAACACTTTGATACATCATCTTTGAAGTAGTTGAATGTCTGGATTGAGTCAAAATTCAGATTAAACAGGAAAGGTGTTTGAGTGTTAAACATGACTCTATATTCTGACTGTTTCCCTGCAGGTACCTCTACGTTACCTTATTGCAATGCTGTTTGTCAACTTCAAGCCACTCTGGGACCCAGTTATTGAACTTCTTGTGTGAGTATGAAAGAACACTGAAAAACTTCATTTAGCTTAAATCAATGCACTGATGATTTATTGACAAAGTTTAACTCAGAAAAATGTTCTCGTAAGTGTTGTAGTTTGAAAGGTTGAAGCATAACAGAAACACACAATCTGTACAACAACAGGCACAAACCAATAGTTATCTAACTTTTGAATTTGGCCAAGTCAAAAGGTCATGTTTTAATAAACGTACACACGTACCCACACACTCTTTCCTGGTAAGAGTCCAGTTGTCCGTTTACTTCTAGTAAATGGTCTTTATACAGCACACATGTTGAAATTGCCCAGTGTGATGATTGCCAATAACGGGATGATTGGGATGCTAAAAAAGAACTGCTCCAAGAGAAATAAACAGATCGTCGATTCACAAGCCATACGTCTCTGTCTGATTGTTCAAGAGCATTTACTCTTCTACATAAGCTGTACTTCTTATCACTTTTAATTAAAAAGGGATCGTTGAGATTTTCTGGCTTAACAACGTACTTATCCGTACAGTTGTAGAGTTGTGAGTCTCTCAACTGGACGGTCGGGGTTCGATCCCGATCTCCTGCAAGCATGTTTCTGATGTGTCCTTGGGCAAGACGAGGCTGACTTATGAATGTGTATGAATGGATGAGGTAATACTGATGGACGCTTTACATACTAGCCTCTACCATCAGTGTGTGAATGTGTAGATGTGACCTGCTGTGTAAAAGCACTTTGAGTAGTCAGAAGAGTACATTAGCGCTGTACAAGCTCATGCCCATGTAGCATTTACACACGGTGTATTTTCCACAGTAGAAGGGGGTCAACATAGCCTACGTTTGGAGAAGGCAGTGTACTGACACAGAAGCTAATTTAAGCACCGCTCCGGACTTTGTTAGCATCAAAACACATCTTAGCAACTAATAAATTACAACCTAAGATAGTTTTTTAATATTTTATATGTAGTCAAAATTGTAATGTTTTCAAAACTTTATTTTAATGTCAGACAGACATTTCTTTGGTATTGTGTTTTTTTTATCACCATTACAGTCTGTAAAGTTGTTAGCATGATCTTTTTTTTTTAAAAATGGCTTACATACATCGTGTTGAAAAGATACAAATCCAGAGCGTTACATTTTTTTAGTTTCTGTGTTAATACTTCAGCTCCCCTCAAACAGCCAGGGGACCTGCTGACCCCAATCTATTGTAGGTAATAGACGTAGTATTAAGAAGTAGTTCATACAACCCCACTTTCCTTTAAATGAAGAATGCTAACAACTCTTTGACACCCTGACTGATTAAAAGTGTATGTTTCCCTCTCACAGGAGTCATGCTAGAGGGATGGACAACAAAGAGTTCTGGAGGGTTTACTATGAGCATCTGGAGATGGTGGCAGGGATCGCTGGTAAGACTTTAAGTGCACCATAAGTAATATTAAAAATGTTTTATTCAATGTCAGGTTTTACTCGATGAGATCCACAAATGTGTTGCATCATAAACACATTGTTGAGACAGAATATTTATTAAGTATTTAAACTGCTTGTGGAACAATGCAGATGAAATGTGACAAACCCCCTTTCCCCTCTGTCCCTGCGTGTCACAGAGAAAGAATTGCAGAAGAGTGAAGAGGATGATGACGAGGAGGAGTCTGGTCTCCAGGGAGAGCCGGGCTGTGAGGTGATTGAAAGTGGGGACGTAGGGGTGCTGTTCCTAGAGCGGGTGAAGTTGACTTTAAACCCCAAGGAGAGGACCGACTTCCCCAACTTCCGCAGCCTGCTGTGGCGTTCCATGGCCCAGTTTCCTGACCGGGTGGAACCACGCAGCCGAGAACTGAGCCCTCTGCTGCTCCGGTTCATCAGGTTAGTAACTACGGTGTGTTTATTATCTCTGTTGACATTCTTTACCAAATAGTTGATTTTAAATCAAGTGTGACAGGTGGATTTATCTGCAAACATCAGGTCCTGATTATTCTGTTGATTTCAGGAATGAGTTCTTCATCGCTGACCCGCTGGTGGCCTCTACTCAGGACCTGAGGAAGAGGAATGAGGCTGCCCCTGAGGAGTCTGGGATGGATGAAGAGGAGGAGAGAGAGGAAGAGGAGGAAGAGGAGGAAGGGGGAGGCAAACAGCAGAGGAAGGGACTTCCAAGGAGAGCTGCTGCCAAGTAAGACTGATCAGAATCCACCTGAATCTTTGTTTCATATTAGATTCTTTATTTGAACTTTCGCTGTCCTGTGTCCTACTGAGAAGTTTTCTTTCAGTGGAACCAGAAAAATGGCATTATGTTATTTATTTTAGCCATACCTACCAAGATGGGATTTTTGGAGCTGATACAGATATCGATATTAAGAAGAGAGAAAAGTGGATACCGATGAAGCGGCCGATGTCTTTCTTTGATCCATTGGATTTTTAGAGATAGATAGAATAGATGTTTATTTCCATTTGCACAGGAACAGGACAGTACAGGTACATTGCATTTTTTGTGCGTTTCCCCCTGAGTCAGCTTCTACAAAAAAGTTAAAATTATATATAAAATAGAATAGCATTATAAGAAAAAAAGAGTACTAAAGTCCAAATAAAATAAAATAAATAAATAAGTTGTAATAACAGCTAAGTAAATTAAAATAAACTGTACAGAAGCTATAAACATGCACATATATAGATATATACATATCATTTCATTTATCCCTCAAATGTAGTTATCAAATACTGGTGGAAAAGATATATAAAGAAGACAAGATGGTCACAACTGGAAAGTAGCCTCTGCGACATTCAGATTGAAGGCATATCGTCACGGGCAGAAATATTGCGGCTTGAAGCTGCAGTCTAAATATGTCTTGAGAGTTTTATTAAACTTTTTTCTTATTCACTTTTCACTTACAGACAGCTGATTACCCATCTGAAGGTATTTGCCAAATTCACCAACCCTCGCTCTCTGTACCTGGAGGGCAGCCTCAGTGAGCTTTATAACCAGGTAAGAAGTCTCTGTGTTAGCAAACAGAGACACACATGTTTCCTGTGAATGGTTGAACATATCTATACACTCCTCTTCAACATATTTCTCTCATTCCAGTTGCTGTGCCATCAGGACCAGCAGATCCAGCGAGTGGCACTGGAGTGTGTTCTGTCATACAAAGAGCCAAACATAGTACCATACAAGTAAGACAACTACACAGGAAGACACTTTTACAGTAATATCTCTCATTAAAGCAACAAAATCCTCTTCTTCCTTTTCCTCAATGGGGTCATTGTGAGCATCTATGTTAGGAATCAGGGTTCTGAATCCTCAGCCCTCTACGGTTACATGGGGAGGAATGTTGACTTCCTCCTCTATTGTCTGTTATCAAGCTCTCAGTTTACTGTACATTCAGCCTTATTGCAGACGGATGAGTATTTTCTGAGAAAGTTATGTGGGACTCTTCGTCAGGGGCGTGTTCAGACTTTTTTGGCCTGGAGTGGCCCACCGACTTATGGAGGGGTGGCATCAAGTTTTTAGGCACACACATGCACATAAATTTCATTTTTTTTTGCCCATTCTATCTCCACTAATGATATGTACTTGTAAGTAACATAATTTAATATAAATCCTCTCAGCTTGATTCTTTAGGGAGTCAAAAACAGTGTTGAAAACGATGTGCAGTCACAATTTATAGTACTGACAAAATCACATTCAAACTCTTGTATGCTTTCTTACCTCGCAAAAATACATTAGAGGCTTTATATGCGATTGTTCACACTTAAATGTAATATAAATCAAGTATATCCTCTGAAAATAACTCTGGGAGTCATGACTGTCTACAATGGGTGTAACACCCGAGTCCCACTGTCTGGGATGTTTTCAGAGTTTTCAGAGTCCTATCTTCAGTTTGTTTACATCGCCTGGACGGCTGGCTGACTCCTCCCCTCATGTATAAAAGTAGTTTAATTGAGGGACTAGAGAAAAGAAGAATAACATACTGTACTCACTGCTTAACTGTGTTTCTAGATCACGCTCATTTCAGGTAAACTTACATGCAGTGTGAAGATACGAGCATAATAAAGATCGCTAGCATTAGCATGCTAACACAACAATGCACCTCGAGTTGTTTTGGTTTCATGCTCAAGGGCGACATCTGCTGGATCGAAGAATCACATATGAAGCCTTTAATTAGTAATTTTATTGGTAAGTCCATTGCCAGTTAGACAGTCTGCATGAGGTTTTAATTAGAATTTTTATGGAAAGAGCAGTATGCAAAACAATGTATTTATAACTAAAAGTACTCACATTTCTTTTACTACAATTACATGTAAAAAAAACAAAAAACAGGCTGTTGGAAACTTACAGAATTGTTGATTTTGACTTAAACAGCCTCTGATTGGGCAAATAGCCAATCCAGAAAGATGTAGATTTTGGGTTGGCCAATCAGATTTTAAGGGGGGGCTCAAGCCACCCCTCTGGACACGTCCCTGCTCTTTGTTCAAGATAACACTGTTATTTTTTACTCTCTGCAATTGACATTTCTCAAATGTTAATCAATTCACATCTTGTGGTGTTTCAAATTCACTTTCAACTGCATGCGTCGTCGAAATGAGGCAACATGATTGGCTGTAAGAAATTTGTTTTTTCTCCAGGGGGAATCTTGAGAAGCTTCTGGATGACAAACACTTCAAAGAGGAGATTGTCCATTTCAATATATCTGATGAGACGGAGGTGGTTGATGCTTCACACAGAGCCAGACTTATCCCGCTGCTAATGAGGTACTGAGTGTTTGTTAGTGTGTGTGTGTCTGTCTTTGTTGGTGTGTGTTTGACTGTCTGTATGTGTTATTGTTGTTTTTCTTAGCTTAGCTTTCAAGGATGTTTCATCAAAGGATTAATGTTTGTTTAGCTTTAGATTTATACCACTTTCATGTTTTAGCAGTTAGCTTAGCTTTGCAGAACTTGTTGTGTTAGCATAGCAAAATGTTTGATTAAAAAAAACCAAAACGATAACTGTTGTTGCTCTTTACTGTTTTATATGCTGCTCGCTGAAACATTTGTATAAAAGTAATATCACACTCAAGGTCATTCTGTTGTACTGTCCATCAGCCTGTGAGAGGCGCTCTGAAACGGAGTCTGTAAACGCTGTGTTGGAGACATGTTGAATGATAACTGATTGAATTATTGAGTGAAGTTTGAAGATTGTTTTTTTAAATGTCTTAGTCACCAGCTTGTGTTTACCATTTATTTCACAGGATCTTGTTTGGCCGTCTGCGCAGCAAAGCGGGCAGCAAGTTTCAGGGGAAGGCGTCCGCCACCTCTCGGTCCTCCATCATCCTGCGTTTTCTGGCAGGTTGCCAGGCTGAGGAGCTGGGGATATTCATCAACCTGCTGCTGGAGCCCGTCTGCCATCACAGTGAAGGTAGAATATCTCTGTTGTGGAAAAATTGTCCATTTTCTACCACAAAGCTTGAGTAGAGCCACATGACAGAAGTTTGCACTGCACTGCTTTTTGCACGTTGAGTTTGAACACAAATCAGTGTGAATTAAATACATTTGTTTTGTATATTTGTATCTCAGGTTGAATACTTCTTACATTACTGAAATTATGTTCCAGATGTGTTTTTCTCCAAGTTCTCCATCTGGTAGGGTTAGGGTTACAGTTACATATCAGCATGATCTTTAACTATACATGCAAATGCATCATATATAAGATCATATCTGGAATGAAAAAAATTAAGAATGAGTTATTTAAAGATATATACATTTGTGTTTTAGTGACCTGATTAGTATTGACATGAAGTACTTGCATGCAGACTAAATTTTAGTTGTATGATCCTGAAGGGGGCAGTCTGCACTCCTGAGGGTTCGCTAGGCTACAAAGATCTTAATAATAAATGCAGCACACACACAGTAAACATCAAATTGAATAACACAAGCAAATAAGTCAATATTGAACCAACGCTTCCCAGACCCAAAAGAATAAAGTGTTTAAATTGTTTTTAAGTTTTCTCATAACTCTCCTCTCTGTGGTCTATGTCCTCAGGGTCCTGCCTGGCAGCGGTGCAGAAAGCGATAGCAGAGACGGATGCAGCAGCTGTTCTGCCGCTGGGACGACAGCACAGCCTGCTGAACATCATCAACGTGGTCATCCACAAACTGGGCCACCTCATCCACATGTACCTGCCCAAGGTGCTGCAGATCCTGCTGTGTGTCACCGCCTCCGTGTCCACCATCCTGGACCAACGGGAAAAGGTGATTCATTCAAATATTTCATTGTTCGTGTCTAAATATTTTGAGGTAAAGGTTTCCTGAATTCTTTGATACACAGTATGTAAATTACCAATCAATATAGAGGTATTTTTAAATAATGCATGTATGCACAATCCTTTTGATAGTTAGTATTGAAGTCTTATGCAACACATTATACCAACGGTCTTCTGATGAACGACTCTTTGTCTTGGTGTGTTTGCTGTTGTCTGCAGTTGCGCGCAGGTTGCATTAGTCCTCTGAAGAACTTGAGGCGCCTCGGCGTTCTGAGGATCCAGGACTTCTTTGACGGCTTCGACTCCTACAGCTTCAGTCCAGATGAGCTGGATGCTGTCTTCGAGGCGGTAGTCTGGCCTCAGGTACTCGTTGCAAACAGCTCTTTACTTTGTTTTTATTTTATGACTACGTCTTTGTTCAAGCTTTTTAAAGTCAACTTTTTCCTCCCGTGCAGGTGCGTCGACTTCCCACTGAGAGTCCTTACTCTCCCACTCCTCTGCTCAAACTCATCCACGGGTGGTGCAAAAATACCAGGTTGGAGTTACTTAACCATTCCATTTCTTCTCCACATTTCTATCACCTCTGTAGCAGTAAATATTAGTTTTCATCAGTAAAGTAAGTAAAAGACTGTTTTCTCTCTCTCTCTCTGTTTTAGGTGCTTCCCTCTCTTGGCCAAGCAGAAGCCCGACCAGCCAGAGTGCGACGTTCTCCTTAACGTCTTTGCGCTCCTCGCAGCCAAGAACGCTTCCACAGTCACCATCGCCATGGTGATGGACATAGCTGAGTCGCTAGCAACGGCTGAAGACTTTGTTGCCTCAGAGGCTGAGACAGAGCTGACTGTCAACAGCTATGTATTCCCACAGCCAGCAGAGGGCGCTGTAGTCACTGCAGGTAGGCTAGAAATTGACATTTGATTTGAATTAAGTATAAATTATTTTAACCCTAAACCTAATCAGTTCATCAGTTGTTGTTGCTGCTGGAGAAAAACAAACGAGACAAACGATGTTGTCATTCCTCCTCCAGACTCTTTAAGCCAGGGTTCCAGACTGCTGCTGCCTCACATCACCACCCTGCTGCAGTACCTCAGCGGGGTCGTACGCAACACAGACAGACTCAAGAAGAAGAAGTTCAGGGCACAGGTGGCCAAAGAGCTCAACATCCTCTCCAAGTTAGTTTTTTTTTCTCCCTGTTTCACTGGCTTCAATGTTTTTAGTCTTTAAAAAAGAGCAACACGTTATGGTGTTTCTAATGTGTTCTTTTTGTCTTCCAGGGTCAGTCGATTTGTGAGCGACAAGGAGCAGAGCTCGGTGCTCATCAGTCTGCTGCTTCCCTACCTCCAGAAAGGCAAAAATCTTCAAGTAAGAATTCTTGCTTTTGTTACTGAATAGATGATTAAAGCCACGCATGCTTAACGTTTAAGGCCAGATCTGTGCTCAGAGTCAAACGCCTTTTAGCTACATCAGTATCTTCTTTTAAAAACACATTTTTATCGTAAGGCCTTCTTATTATCCTTGTTTCATCCATGATGTTTTATTTGTTTTACTGTTAACTTTAGCCAATCTCTGTCTCTGTTGTTTCTCTTTTCTCTGTTAATTGGATGATTGCTGCACTTTTCATGCTTTTAATAGGATTTTATTGTTGTGTATTTGACTGTTGGAATTTTTCTTTTTTCTGTGAAGCACTTTGTGACGTTGGTTTTGATAAGTGCTTTATAAATAAACTTTATTATTGTTATTAAATTATTTGAATGACTTGAGCTTAGGCATCAAGAGAAGCATATGTACCTGAGAGGTTCAACTCAGGGCATACATCTTCATGTTGCTGACCTATGACCTCACGGTTTGTTTATTTCAGGAGACAGAAATTGACATCCTGGCCACAGTGCAGAACCTGCTGCGACAGTGTGTGCAGCCATCGGCTTTCCTGCAGCCGCTCAGCAAACTCTTCTCCATCATCCACAACAAGCTGCCCAGGCAGGCCCTCACTAACGTCTTCCAGGTACACCAGATAACCCAATCATGTGTTTAGAGGTATACTGTACATAGTATTTAAGATATAAATGTCTATGACATGAATCAATATGTACATGCAGGCAGGAGGATAAAAGTAGTTGGATTGTTTTTCCAGTCACACTTGCTGTAGATGTTAAATTATGTCTGTTTAGTTCCATCATTATTCTGATATCCCTGATAGGAGGTGACTCAAAGAGGACATATTATCCTCCTTCCCCACCTTTTCAAACAGTCCCCCTGTGGTCTAAATGAAACATCTGTGCTGTGCTTTGGTCAAAATATAACATGAATCAAGCACCAGAGGAGGTTTGTGACCCTTTATAAACCAGCTCTCTCAGAACGCTCCGTTTTGGTGTGTGTGTCTCTTTAAATGCAATGAGCACTGAGGTTACACAAATATATGTTCAGAAACACTGTAAAAAAGTGGATTTTTCATAATACGTCCCCTTTAAAGTTAGCAGAAACCGACCCCATGTTGTTGATGTCATCTTTTCGATCTGTCTCATCTGCTCTTCTAGACTCTGTCAGATCTGGAGCCTTCCCTCGCGTACATCACAGATTTAGCAACCAAGGTATGACCATTTCTTCACTTTCATATTTAAGTTATTACCATCAAAGATTTTGTTTATGTATTTAATGTTTCCACTAGAATCTCTCACCTGGTTCACAGTGTTATCACCAGTTAGCTAACACTCTCTGTTTTCTGCTCGCCCCTCGTTAGCTGAATGCATTTGACAGTCGACACTTGGATGAGATCTACTTTGACGTGCGTCTGACAGCTTTCCAAGACGCGACCAGGCGAGTCAAAGAGATGAGCACTCTGGACCTGAACTTCATCAGCACCATCTTACACAACTGCTTCCACACCTACGAGGTGAAACGAGATGTGACACAGATATTCCCTGAACAAAATAGCAGCCCTGTTAAAGATGAATTTTTTTACCTTGTTAATTTCTTCCCTCCTTTTTCTTGTGATGCAGATTGGTGACATGTCATTGGCAGACAACGCCACCTTGTGTCTGTCTGCAGTGATCACCCAGCTGGCAGCGGTCGGGCCCGGGGAACAGATCTACAGGGACGTCGTGCAACACACCATCCTGGACGCTGTACACAAGGGGCTCCGCAGCAAAACAGACGTAGGAACACACACCTTTAATCCTCCAAACAAGACTGAATGTATCTTCAGAAATGCTCTCAGTGTAAAACTCATAAACCCTCTCACTGGTTCAGTTTAATTTACTACCCTCTTAAGTCACTAAGGACAAAAATGTCCATGCCAAAAAACTGCTATACAAATAGAACAGATTTAAATTTTCCTCTACTTTTTTTTGCATAAATCTTTTAAACAACTCCAGCCCTCCTCAAAAATATCAAATATTGAGTAATTATCAGGAATTTAACCCTTTAAATGCCAGAATCATGTAATCAATCTGAATATGAATCTGTTCTATTTTTATAGCAGTTTTTGTAAATTCGACATTTTCGCCCTCCAAAGTCCAAACAGGGAACTACATTTTAAATCTGATGCTACACAAAAACTAAAAATGCCCCAGCCATTTTTGTGTTGTTTTTTTCATAAATAACAACAGTGACATCAAGTAATCAAACTGGCATTTAAAGGGTTAAATTCCTATAAATGATTGAATGTTTGGTAGTTTTGAGCAGGGCTGAAGTTGTTTAAGAGATGTATGCAGACAAAAGTAGAAAAAAATATCAATCTGTTCTATTTTTAAAGCAGTTTTTTGTAAGTGCACATTTTTGTAAAATGTGCACTTACAAAATGTGTCAAGAGAGAGTCTTTCTTACAAAAAATGGTGCCATATGCACTAACACAGACAAAATGATGGACAGATGAAGAGGAAACATTTGACCAAATGGACAAAAATGTCCATAGTGATGCATGAGGGTTAAAAGTGTAATGTCTCTGCTGTCTTCCTTCTCACTCTACCAGAATGTGCAGCATGAATACACCAATGTGCTCGCCTGCCTGGTCAAGACCTTCCCCACCAAGAAAGAGTTCAGAGACCTGGTTCAGCTCACCAACTACAATGACCTGGAGTCCGACTTCTTTGAGCACATGAAGCACATCCAGGTAAGAGAGAAAGAAACACACAGTCCTGTATCTCCTCAGTCCACTGTTGTTAAACCCCACAAACTCATGTTTATTTGTTTCGTCTCTTATGTAGATTCACCGTCGAGGTCGTGCCCTGAGGAAGCTGGCCAAGCAGCTAACTGAAGGCCAAGTGGTGATGACCCCGCGTTCCCTCCAGAACTACATCATGCCCTACGCCATGACCGCCTTGCTGGATGAAAAGATGCTGAAGGTGGTTAACGCACAATTTATTTATTTATTTGTTTGTTTATTTAACATGGGCATACAGTAACATTGGTGCTGTAACATTTAACCATGCACAAGTTCCAGATGCACTGCTCTTAGTTTTTATAGCAAAATGCTAATTTGCAACAGGGAGGCTTTTAGAAACAACAGAGATAAAGATAAAAAGGGTAAGAAAAAGAAAACAGTTCAGTTATAAATACAGCGCAGTTATGAATGCAGCAGGGATAAAATACAGTTACAGAGAGAAAAATATACGAGCTCATGTGCGTTTAGGTGTAAGGACAATGTTGTTTCTCCTTTTTAATACCTTTGTTAAAAACATTCAAACTGTGTAGCATTTTCAGTTCAGTAGATAGACCATTCCATAGATTAGCTCCTAAAACAGAGAAGGCTGATGAGGTCCAAATGAGGTTATTCACATTGGAATGCAACAGTTACCGCTTACTGAAGCGCATGTGTTGATTCGACTTGAATCCTGACGTCTCGTTACAAATTCATCAAACAGAGAAGGTGCCAGACCATGCAGACGTTTAAACATTAATTTGAGGTTGCAGTAACTAATGAAGCTTTCAAAGCTAAACATATTGTGTACCTCTAATACGTGACAATGGTGCCATCTTATCGTTTTTTTTGTACATCTTATATGTTTGTGTTTGACCCCTCTTCTTCTCGCATACCTGCAGCATGAGAACATGATATCAGCGTCGGTGGAGGTGGTGGGCGCAGTGTGCCGCAGGCTGACCTGGTCTAAGTACCTCTACTACCTGAAACACTTCATTCACATTCTGCAGACGTCACAGACTGAGCAGAAACTGGCTGTCAGGTGGGGGTTACCTCCTTTCCTGTTTTTTTTTTTTTACCACTGCCTTGCTTTTTTAATTGCATTCTTTATTTATGGTTGTACTTTAGCATTATATTGAATCGTTCTGTAAAGTCTGCACAAAAAGATTAATTGTCTTCTCTTTGCTCTACCACACATCTCTCTCTCCAGTCTACTGATCACAGTTCTTGAGGCTTTCCACTTCGACCATCAAACCCTCAGCAGAGAAATAGAGGCTGCCAAGGCCAGAGAGGGTGAGGGACAATGCACATTCAAAATCAGTTTTTTTCAGTTTTTGACCTTCAGAGATATTAAATCTAAATGTGTTTTATTAGCTGGGAGTGTTGCTGATGATGCAGATGATGAGAACCAGGCTGCAGCAGACGAATCGGATGAGAGTGAAGATGAGGCGGAGGTGATGGAGGTGGACGGTAAGGCAGCTCCATCTGACGTTCCCATGGAAACAGACACCAAGAGTGGGAAAAAGGATGCCACCTCTAAGGATGCAGTCGTCACTAAGACCACAGGGCCGAAATTCACTGTGGCCAGCGGGCTGCCACAGAGCAAAGAGCAGCTGGAAACTCTGATCAGTGCCATCCACCAGACTGTCAACAACAGCGTGCTGCCTCGCCTGCACAAATGTCTGAATGCAAAGGTACAACATTCACACATGCATGCAGTCTGGATATGTTCCTTAAACCCCAAACAGCTTTATAATAATAGGTTTGTCATTTTTTTCTTTCTAGATAAAGCGTGATGATGAACACAAGGCAGTGAAGTCAAAGGATGTGAAGGAGGAGGAAGTGGCAAGGATACCAATCGCCTTTGCCATGGTCAAACTGATGCAGACTCTGCCTCCAAACATCATGGAGGCCAACCTGCCCGGGTATGAAGCTGTTTGTGTGTCAGAGTGTCTGTATTAACCTGGACATATTTATTTGACTCTGAAACTGTGCAATCTGTCTGCAAACTGGTCACTACACTGTGCGATATCTGTTTAACACAGTTCATCTTGTACATTCATAATGTCAATATTGCTTTATCTTGTATATATCATGTAGCCCTACTTGGTACTTATTGCTTATTTTATTATCTCTATTTTATTTTATTTCCTATTGCTGAATTGTGTGAAGAGCAATGGTGACACCCCCTCGGAATTATAAAGTATTTCTGATTCTGATATTCATGCACTACAGGGGTGATATTAGTTTCCAAAATGTGTATCTCTTTTACCCTACACACAGTGGAACCCAAAGACAACCAGATAAATTCCCATTTTTACTGAATTTTCAGGCAGAGAATTAAGTGAAATTAAAGAAAAACACAGTTAGATCTTTATAACATATTAATGGGAGTGATTTTTGTATTTCTCAGGATCCTCATCAAGGTGTGTGTGGTGCTGAGGAACCGCTTCCAGGAGGTCCGCGATGTGGCAAGGGGAACTCTGGTGAAAATCCTGGAGACTTTAGGCCGGAGGTACCTGCAGTACCTGCTCAAAGAAATGCAGGGCGTCCTGCAAAAGGGTTACCAGGTAGGAACACATCCTTTTTTCTTAGCTTCAAATATTTCCAAAACACATTTATAATTGCTTGTTCACAATGGCTTACACTTGTGATTCATTTAATTGGTTGTCCCCATAATCCCTTGAAATATTAATTATTCTGTCTCTATTTCACCGCTGCTTACCCTTCCATCCAGGTCCATGTCTTAACATTCACAGTGTACCAGCTGCTGTCAGTCCTCAGACCGACCCTGAAGAGTGGTGACCTGGACTCATGCATGAACATGCTCATTGATGTAAGAACATTTCACACCCAAAAAATACCTGAATAGACAGTTTCAAACGATAGATATGGGCTAGCAGTTTAATGTTTTTGGTTTAAAAAAAATGGATTCAGCTAGTTTTTTTTGGAGGTTTATTTTTATTCTTCACTCTCTCCCTTCCTCCCTTTTGGGTCAGATCTTCAACAACGAGCTGTTCGGGGCTGTGGCTGAGGAGAAGGAGGTGAAGGGGATTGTCTCTAAGCTGATGGAGGCCCGACACAGCAAGAGCATGGACTCGTATGAGCTGCTGGCTCAGTTCTGCAGCAAGGAGAGCATCACCAAGTTCATCCTGCCTCTGAAAGAGGTGAGCAGGGATCGGATTGATTAATCTGCATGTCTCTCAGATAAAGTTGAGGAAGTACAGCGTTCCAATTTAAACTAGGATAAAATAATGTTTGAAAAACAGGCATATGACATCTCTCTAAACTGCCTTCCTTTTATCTGTTTTATCTGTTATTTTCTGTCAGATTCTGGAGACTACATTCAGTCTGAAGACGTGTAACCGAGTAGCTGCTGTGCTAAGGCGACTGGTCCTGGGTCTGCTTGTCAATGAGGGCATGACTTCAAAGGATATTCTACTGCTGTGCCACGGCCTGGTCAGCGAGAGTCTGCCGCTGCTCACCAAGAGAGACCGGTATGCACTTTACACACTGAAGATCACATAAATCAAACTTGATACTGATATTTAGTGACCGAGTGTTTGTTGAATTGTAGAGAGAGATCCTCGGTGAAGCCTCCCCCGGACCCTCGACTGCCTCCTCCCAGCTGCCTGCTCCTCCCCCCCACTCCGAAGAGAGGGGGTCAGAAAGCCCCGGTCAGCAGCCGAACCAACATGCACATCCTGGTTGATGCTGGCCTCAAGGTGCAGATTGAAAACAGCCCTCACACTAAGATTCAGTAATATATTAGAAAAAAAACAACAACCCAGAAATAAATAATGGCTGTGCAGAACTTGAACCATCTTTTAAGTTAACTATTAAACAATCAATACTTTTTATATTCCACAACATGCATATTGTTTTGTCTTATCCTGACCTCAGGTAGATGAGAAAGGAGCATTGCCTATTTCAACACGTTTTCCTGAAATATTTGTCATCGTGTGTGTTCATCTATTTCTCAGCTGCTCCATCTGAGTATGAAAAAATCCAAAGTGACATCGTCTGAGGCCTCAGCTTTGGAGATGCTGGATCCTTTTGTACTGCTGCTGCTCGACTGTCTCAACTCCATGCATGTCAAGGTACTTGGTTTCCTTTCGTCTCCCAAACTCCTAAAAAAAACAACATTCCAAAGTGTCCTAAAAAAAAGGGGGGGGGGGACTGTAATCTGCTGTACTCCCTCCACCATTCATCACTCTCCTTCCATCTCTCCTCACTCTCTCAGGTGACCACAGAGGCTCTTGTGGCATTCACCTGGTTGTTGAAGTTCCCTCTGCCAGCAGTGGAGCAGAATGCAGAGCAGCTGACCAAGCAGCTCTTTGTCCTGCTGAAGGATTACTCTAAGGCTGGAGCTGCCCGCGGGGAGAACTACCAACTGGTTCAAAACTGCTTCAAGGTACTTAAAAAAAAAAAACCCTGACAGATCTATGATGGGTTTATGGTGTAAAGATGTCTTTTTTTGTTTGGTTCTGTAGCTGAGGTCAAATAAGAGTTTATGTAACTGTAGGATGAAGGCAACTTTTTGTAATATCATGAGGAAAAGGTGAAATGTATCAAGCATTTTTTAGGATGTAAAAATTATCCAAATAAATGCACGAGCCATCCTTTAACACTTACACTGAATATTCTGACTACATTTTTGTCAAAACTGCACCTCTCAGCTGATCTATTTTTTAAAAATCTATTTTTTTTTTAAATCTATATTGTGGTATCTATCTATTCTTTGTACATTTTTTATTTTAATTTTTTATTTAAATTGTACTGTGTTCACTTTTTGTTTGCAATCTTTGCTCTTTGCTGCTGTAACAATGTAAATTTTCCTGTTGTGGGATAAATAAAGGATTATCTTGTCTTATCTTAAGCACCTTATTGAAAACTGAAGTGCTGCCCTTTGTTTTGTCTCTCAGGCCATCACCATTCTGGTGAAGAATGTCAAAAGCAAAAACATTTCAGAGACACAGCTGCAGGTGCTGCTGGGATACGCTGAGGAGGACATCTATGACCAGTCCCGTCAGGCCACAGCCTTCGGCCTGCTGAAGGTACAGAGTCAAATGTGTAGCTCAGTGTTTGTGGTGCTCAACAGGAGAATCAAAGAAACCAAATGTGTCTATGCCTTTAGCTGTGTTTCAAAAGGTATCCTTCTCCTCTAGGCGATTCTGTCAAGGAAACTTGTGGTTCCAGAGATGGAGGAGGTGTTAAAGAAAGTCGCCAAGCTGTCCGTCACCGGTAGCAACGCCATGATCCGAATCCACTGTCGACAGGTAACCACACATCAGAAGAACCTGTATCCATACAAAGTGTTTGAAGTGTCTCGAAACCCAGTGAGTGTTCATAGTGATGTTTGTGTTCTATGTAGATCTATCTGAAATACCTGCTGGACTATCCACTGGGAAAGAGGTTAAGGGGGCACTTGGACTTTGTGGTGGCCCAGCTGAACTACGAGCACGACACAGGCAGGGAGTCTGTGCTGGAGATGCTAGCCTACATTTTCCAGACTTTCCCTCAGGTCAGGGAATTTTCTCTGTAGTTTACAAAATGTGTGCAAAAAAAACAAAACTTAACTTTGTGCTTCCCTTACAGCGTCATAACATCACTTGTTTAAAAGCTTTATGTGATTCTTTGATCCAGCAGATGTCGCCCTTGAGCACCAGCATGAAACCAAAACAACTCGCAGTGCATTGTTGTGTTAGCATGCTAATGCTAGTGATCTTTATTATGCTCGTATCTTCACACTGCATGTAAATTTACCTGAAATGAGCGTGATCTAGAAACACAGTTAAGCAGTGAGTACAGTATGTTATTCTTCTTTTCTCTAGTCCCTCAATTAAACAACTTTTATACACGAGGGGAGGAGTCAGCCGGCCGTCTCGGCGATGTAAACAAACTGAAGATAGGACTCTGAAAACTCTGAAAACATCACAGACAGTGGGACTCGGGTGTTACACCCATTGTAGACAGTCATGACTCACAGAGTTATTTTCAGAGGATATACTTGATTTCTATTATATTTAAGAGTGAAAAATCACATAGAAAGCCTTTAACCATTGCAGTTTTTTAACTCCTGCATGCTTTCTTAAAGCTCAGACAAATGTAACAGCAACATAGTCACACCTGGTTGTGTGTTTTTTTTCTTTCTTAGAAGCTGCTGTTGCAACATAGCGGCTTATTCTTTGCACCACTGGCTCTGGTCGTGGTCAATGATGATTCTGCACGCTGTAAGAAAATGGCCGCCATGGCCATCAAGGCTTTGCTTACCCAGCTTGACTTGAACCACCAGAACACCCTGTACTGCCTTGTCAACACCTGGCTTCATGCAGAAAAGGTACACATACTATCATCCTTCTAGGGGAACAATTTGATCTGAAAGTGATTGATGACTCTAGAGCTGTAATGCTTGTTAATCTCAATCCTTTAACTTTAAATTCCTTTACTTGTCCGTCCAGGCCAGCTTGAGGCGTCTCGGAGCGCAGGTCTGTGGCCTGTTCGTGGAGGTTGAAGAGGAGAAGTTTGTCCGTCGCCTTGACGACCTGCTGCCTCTGCTGGAGAGGGAGATAAACCCCGACAACTTTGAAGATGTGAGGCAACACTTTGTAAGTTTGAAATCTAAGAAAGAAAAAAAACAGCATCTTAACTCCACTTCCTGTTTCAGATCGAGGAGGAGCAGGATGAGAAAGGAGCAGACCGGCTGCTGTTCAGTTTTCTGACCCTCCTCAGCAAACTCAACAAACACTGCGGCCTGCTGGAGCTCAGCAAGCCTTTTGACACGTTACATCGTACCTGGGGTAAAAGACAAACACACACCATCTCCCTATCAAACACACACACGTTCTTTCACACTCGCTCATTTCTCTTTCTTCATGTTCTCCTACAGGTCACATTGAAGCCCACCTGCGGTACCCTCACTGCTGGGTGTGGCTGACCGCCTCACAGCTCTTTGGTCAGCTGTTTGCAGCCCATCAGGCGGAGCAGCTGGTTGCTCTCTGGAGAGGGGAGAGTGGAGATGCTTCACCTCAGCTGCCAGTCACAGTCTTCATCACCAGCGGCCTGGACAAGAAGGTCAGGCCATGACCGCTTCTTCTTCTCCTGCTAATTATCTCATCGTGTGCTAACCATTTTAATAAGTTTTCTTTCTTTCCTCCTTCTTCATGGCGTTCAGATGAGAGAGATGGCGTTATCTTTCTGCCATCAGCTTCAGTCCAAGTTCCTAGACACGGCATCAGGAGAGCAGGTGCTCAAACTCAGGACAAAACATTGAAACAAATTTCAAGTGGGTCAGAGTGAATTCACATGAGATTTTGACTGACAGAAATCTTCCTCTGCCCTACAGGTCGTCAAGAACTTGCTGTTTGTCGGCAAGGTGATCTACCTGGTGTCCCCCGAGTCTGAGGTCATTTCCTCTCAGGAAGAAATGAAAGAGGAGGAGGAGGAGGAGGGGGGGGAGCAGAAGGAGAACGGCAATGAGGAGGATGGTGATGATGAGGAGATGGAAGAGAAGGAAAAGAAAGAGGAGGAGGAAGAAGACGAGGAGGACGATAAGGATGATAAACCTCCCTCACTGCTGTGGTTGATGAGGAAACTGTCGCTGATGGCCAAGAGAGAGGCAGCATACACTCCCAAAATTCCACTGAAGGTAAACAAGAAACTAGTGAATAGAGCTGAGCTCTTTATCAAGACACCCACTATTACCATTTGAAATACTGAAGATACTGTAAATGCTTTTTCACATTAATATTTACCCATAAAGAACATTAACTCAAAAGAAGGGTTAAAATGTTCTTTTCATGTAAACATTACTGTGCTTTTTATAATTTAAAGTGTCCTCAATCAAAATGTTTATGAGAATATTGGGCTCGACCGATATGGAATTTTTGGGGTCGACACCGATATTGGAGAGGGAAAAAAATCTGATACGATATATTTTCTGATATCTATATCATAGATCTATGTTTGATCTGTAGAGATAGATATACACATTAACTGTGTTGACCCCTTAAATGCAGTTATCAAACACACACAGTATCACAAAGACAAGATGGTCGCTCAACTGGAAAGTAACTGCATGTACGTGCATCATCACTTGACACTGTGGTGGGTGATAATGCTCGTTGTAATCCAAATAGCGCCCTCTGCTGGTAGAGAAGTGCTATGATACTCAAATGAAATGCTATTTGACTGGTGAATAGATCTAATAATATCTGCGATAAAATTTGCCGATACCGATAGCCACTGGATATGCTAACATCACTCTTTATTTAGTGAGACGAGAGGGCACCATAGAGTTATTACCCAAAAGAAATGACCAAACAAAAAAAACCATGAACTGGTTTTTCTCTTTTCTTTTACTGCCCACTACTTAACTGATTTAGTTCAATCCCTCTGCTCATATCAGTGTCGCTTCTTTGCGGCTGTTGCTAGCAAAAAATAAATCTCAGATGAATCCACCAACTAAAAAAACAGATGTTTCTCAAAGGTTTGTAAAGACTTAACAGAGGAGTTAATATTTGACTTCAGTGATAAGCTAGCCAAAAACTTGAGTTTAAATGTTGAAAATATTTGTCATATGAAGTTTAAAAGTTATACTCTGTAAGTGTTTGTCTACTTCTTTCTTCTGTCGCCCCCTAAATGTTTATCCAAACTAAATGTTGGTCTGTTACACTTCTGACTACAGCCAGAATCAGTGTGTGGTCAGAGGTGATATGACATTTCACATCACCTGATTCTTGCACATGTATTGAAAACGTAATGGATGGAATCATCCATGTGTTTAGACTCTAACATTTAAGATAATACTAAGTTCTTCCTCTCCACACTTTCCCACAGAGAACATGTGTATTTAAGTTCCTGGGAGCAATGGCCATGGACCTGGGGAAGGACAGACTCGGCCCTTATCTGACCACCATCATTACTCCTCTGTACAGGGAGCTGGACAGCACCTACGCGGACCAAGGTACCTGTCTTAAAAAGCCTACAAATGTGACGTCATGTTGCAGAAATCAACCTTACACTTTCAGTTACAGTAGATGATGACACTGATCCCTGCCCACTGTCAATGTCCAGATCCCACACTGAAGAACCTGGCACAGGAGCTGATCGAACTCATGAAGAAGCAAGTGGGCCTGGAGAGATTCTCTCTGGCCTTTTCTGCTGTCCAGAAGGAGTTCTCACAGAGGAGAGTGGCACGCAAACGGCACAGAGCCATGCAGGTATGATGGACACCAGAGTGCATACACAAACACACACACACTGAACAATACTCCTAGATTTGAATTGACACATTGTGTCTTCCTAGGCTGTGGCTAACCCAGACATCGCAGCCAAGAAGAAACTCAAGAAGCACAAGAACAAAATTGAAGCCAAGAAGAGAAAGATTGAGTTCCTCCGGCCCGGGTATAAAGCCAAGAGGCAGCGGAGCCACGCCCTCAAAGACCTGGCCATGGTCAAGTGAAACTTATTAAGGACACCAGCAGGAACCGAAGGGTCCCAGCCTCTTTACTTGTGATCCCACTTGGCAGCAGAATCCTCAAGTCTGACTTAATGACTTGAAAGAGCAAAAACCACATTGGGTCAGGAAAGCTGAAAGATATTTCCCCCTCGTGGTTTGTAAATTATCTATATTCTTCTCCTTCTTGAACCATGAAAATGAAAACCTAATCCATCTCAACCGTTTGGTATCAAACATCCTAGTTTGTGTTAGATATCATGTAACAGCTGTTACACAGCAGGGTGTCTCAGTGTGGGTAATGACACCAGTTTATCTCTCTGAACGTGTAGCGCTCTCCTTGGATTTATATTCTGTGCAGTTGAATGTACATCGTTTTTTTTTTTAATAGAGATTTCTACTAACATTTTGTCTGGTTTATAATTTGACACACAACACAATCACTGATAGCAATCTTTACTGAGAATCATTTTCACTGTACAAGCAGATATAAATATGAAACCATAAAACTTTGAACATACAGTTAGTGTTCAGTAACTAAATGCCTAATATGCCAAAGTTGTACTCAAGGATTTAAATGGAAAAAAAAAAAAAAGCTTTTAACCAACAAACTTATAAAAGAAAAAGGGGGGAGCACACAAACGAACAGGAGAAGAAAAAAAAAAAAGATAAATGTCATTACATTTGCCTGAAGTTATCATACAAAAACAGCCCAGGCTGCAGTAACACTTGGCCGGAGGACAGAGAGTAGATGTTTAACAGCTTGAGGCCAGATATGCGATTTCTCAAAGTTAAATCAGAACATTCCCCACAAGCCGACTGATTGATAAAAGAGAGGTATGGTATGAGGTATTATCAAACTAGGGATCATGTTCTTCATTTGGAAATGCTGCATCCTGGTGGATCTTCATCACATCTTTGAGACATTAGTGTCCATCAACTACTGAATATCTTCACTGCATACAAACACCTTAACCCCTGTGGTAGAAGAACAAGCTAGGTGCTGCATTGTCAAGCCAAGACATCTGGTTTCAGAAACACTAGAGGGTCAGTGTGGATGGCCTTTCACAGAACCTTATTCATGATAACTTTTAATGTGGCTGTTATAAATGGATTCATAAAACTAGAAACATGTAACAGGCCTGTTACCAGGTGTTTCTGAAACACCTAAAATGTAAATACTAATTTTAGCCATCCATCATAGAGCTCCATAAAACCTTCCCTTGTGCCATCAGCATTGGTACAGATGGGGCTGTGTGTGTTTTCAGTCCAGACATTACTGCAGCCTTCAGTTCTAAGGCGTTAGGCATCGGGAGGGCCTGGCGAAGGCTTCAGGTGGGTTGGAGGTGGGAGGAGTGCAATCACTGGTCCAGTGGGGAGGGGTCAGTTACAAGGCTTCATACAGAAGGGTCAAAGGTCAGGAGTATGTACAAAATGGGTGTGAGCCTTTACTGCCGACTCTTCAGGGAATCCACCAGCCTGTGGGGACAAAGCAAATACAATTAAATCTTGGTAAACTAGGAACAGATGAAACAGTTATTTGTCTTAAGTATAAACTAATACTGAACAGGATGAGTGAACTTGTTGTTGCATATTCTATTTATTCCTCGTTAAGCCTACCATTCCATTGCCTCATCTAGGCCTGTGCCTTTTAGGGCAGAGATCTTGAAAATCTGCCATTTTCTGTCTTTGAGAGCGGGAAGGCCAAGTGAGTTGGCCACCTCTGTCGGCGTCATCGCCTGGTCCATATCCTGTTTGTTGGCGAATACCACCAGAATAGCTTTCTTAAGCTCCTCCTCCTGGATAGAAACAAGGTCGCACAATTACATCAAGACATTTTGTAAACTCAATGCAAATTCAGTCGTCTTGCAAGTTCTATAAAGTTACCATTAGTGCTTGATTGTTAAGTTATCTAAGATAATCATATTTTTTTATGGGAGTCCATTACTTTTCACCATGTCTTGTCAAGAGTCAGTGTTGCACAAATGGATAACATGCCCTCATGGTGGCAGTAGAGGGAAAGTGAGGGTATTCTCTAAATGCTTGAGAACTACATATCTTCTTGTTTTACTTTGGTCTTTGTAGTGGGTCATAGTTTAAAAAAAAAAAAAAAAAGCCTTCTGTACCTCCAACATGGCCACCAGCTCCGACTTTGAGATGCCCATCCTGTCGCGGTCACTGCTGTCAACAACGTAGATCACCGCGTCTGTGTTTGAGTAATAACACCGCCAGTATGGCCTGATGGGTAGAGAGAGGAGCAGACGGGTCATCACAGGAGAGAAGAGACGAGAGGAGGAGGATGGGGAGTAGATGAGAAGTTACAATAAAGAGAGGCAAGTTCAAACATTTGTAAGGTTAAAAGTGGCACCAATAGCTTAGTGGTTATGTGGCGCGCCCAAAGCTTGGAGGCTATAGTCCTGATTGCAGTGGTCATGGGTTCGAATCCGACCTCTGCTGCATGTCGTTCCCTACTCTGTCCTCCCAACATTTCTTGTCTCTCTTCAGCTGTCCTGTCCAAAAAAGGCAAAAAGGCCCCAAAAATATCTCTGCATAAACTAGATTTTAACTCGTTTGGATGTATACTCAAATGCCTCCATACTAACTAAGACAAGAATTTCACCACCGAGATTGGTGTCACACACATTCCTGGGCACTCCTCAGCACAGCCACTGTTTGCACCTCCACATACCTGATACTCGTCTGTCCTCCCAGATCCCACACCTGGAACTTCAGATTCTTGAATGTGACCGTCTCGACGTTGAAGCCGATGGCTTTAAAGAGAGAGAGAGAGAAAGATAAAAACACAGAACATTAGCCTGATCATTACAACTCTCTTATCTTCATGTGAGGTATTTCTGCTGATTACAGCAAGCTCAGTCTTAATTGCAGGCTTAAGAAAATGTTAAAAAGGAGACAATGGTATATTTAATTCAATGTTTACTTTCATTCCAAAATGTTTGATTATTCAGTTTTATGTTCTGAATAAATGGTGCTCTTTATAAATCTGGAAATAAGGAAACCACAGGGGCATGTATGTATGTAAAGGGGAGTTTGTTGTTCAGGCAGAAGATCCTGTGTAGTCACTAACCCCTGAGTGGTATTCATGCAAATAGTTAGCATGTGTACAATGACGAGAGGACAGCACTCCTGCACACTGTCCTTTGTCTCTTGCAAAAAAAAAAAAAAAAAAAAATTCAGGTAAAGCTGAAAAACATTCACAGTTCCTAGCCCACACCTTTTCTGGTTAGGCGAATCACGGAACATAAGCCGCCAGGCAAAAAGTCAATATTGATTAAGCCAATAAAAAGGCACAACCTACATCATAAAACTAACATTACAAAATCTTTAATGGATGAAAATTACAACAAGGTATATCCAATGCATTTTGCATCAACAGATCCAAAATAATGTATTCAATAAGGTCAAAATGTTGAATATAAGGCTTGATCTAAGAATAAGTCAAACATATTTACCTGATGAAGCGATATAACATGTGAAACACTGGATTTTGAATTAAGGTTTTTGTAAGTAAAAAAAAAAGTGACTAAGTTCCTTCTATCCTCCCTGAGGGGTTTTTCTCATGCACATGTGCCTGAATCTTTAACATCAAAATGTAAGTATCTGTATATTCACATGGTTGAATATAAAGGCAGCTCAAAGTGTTGAGAAATCGAGTACACACAGAAAACACAATCCGGATTTCTCTGTCTTATTGACATTTGAACTTTTCAGATTGTAAAGAATAGACTCAAAGCCAGTCTAACCAGACTGGCTGTCTGTGTGTATGAATGCTTACAGCTGTCTACTCTAATTACCATTTCACCATGTCTTGAAAGCAGAGCATTGTGTTATAATGACAATAAGAACGAGTTAAATCAAAAAAGGTTATCTAACCAGTACATACTCGGGATAGTTGTGACCACCTCTCCAACCTGCAGCCGGTACAGAATAGTCGTTTTTCCTGCACCATCCAAACCCAGGATCAAAATCCTCATCTCCCGGGTGCCAAACAGACCAGAGAAAAGACTAAAGAACCCACCTGGAAATAAAACACACAGGGGAACAAATCGGAGCTGAAAAAACCCAAAGGTTCTGATAGGTGGACAAAATATGTTCTCAAGATGATTTTAAACCAAAACCAGAAACATTTGCTAACCTTAACTATGAAAATTTAGTGTGTTTGATTGATTAAGAAAACTTAGAAGCCCGAGTTATCTGTTCTGGATTATTCTATTATTCCTTTTTCTTATTTTCACAAGATTGGCCCTGTTCACTGTCAGTATCGTTTAGTTAGCTGAGGTTAGCTTAGTTATGATGACTGATGTTGCAGCATGACAGAATAAACTGAACACTGGATTTTTCTTGCTTCTTCTCTTGTTTCCTTAATTCCAATAGGGAGCTAATATAAAACAGGCAATCGAAAATGCTCGAGAAAGAAGCGTTTGGGAGCTGTTCACACATGTATGTAAAACACACGGCGTTCACTATCAATAGCAAACATTAGCTCTCTTAGCTTGCAGCCGACGCACTGAGCGTCACATTAAGCAGACAGAAGCAGAACAGAGATAAACCAGTAACTAATAACTCAATATGATGTACGTTACATTTACTAATAATATATATATTATCGACACATTTATTTCAAATTACATACCCATTTTGATAAGACTACAGTCCTTATATCGGTTAGACTGGTGCAGGTCGGAGAGGGAGCTTCTTCCGTGTGGTTGACGTGTCGCTGTGTCACCAACTCTCACTGAGGTTTTGTTACGCAACATTCGTCGTATTCACACGCGAGTTAAACTTAGAAATGGACAAACAGTACAAGTTTAAAAAATAACAATTCTGTTAGCACTTTCATATTGTTTTAATATTTCGTTTGGATATATTGTAGACGGATTATTTTATTTTAATAAACACAACGTTTGACGAAAGTGCTGCTTCTAAAAGCAAAATTCACTCCGACGCTGTGATGCAGGCTGCATTCGAGAAGCAAATTCTGATCGGTGTTTCAAAGTGTTCGATAGCTATTCAAATGAGGCCATTTTGGCAGTAACTGTTAGATTGTTTTGAATGTAGCTCTGATCAGACGAAGGAGTTGCCCTCTCTGAACAGCATCAAATTTATGATCACCTCAGACAAGAAAGATAAAAAAGATAGATGCGAAATCTTGTGCTTGTAACGTTAATTTATTGAACATGCAACCATTGTGAACAGTTTTTTAAATAGAACTTTCTAATGTGATAATTGCCCGGATGGACCTGGTGCCTGTCGGCTGAAACATCATATACAATCCGCGGTGAGACTGACGAGGCGGGACCGCCGACAGGATGGTGGAGCGGTCGGACCGTGCCCCTCTGCTGGACTGGGAGGAGGTTCCGTCTGCGGAGAAGCCCGAGGGAGAGGCACCGGCGACGGGGAACGCCAAGGAACGACTGTCGAGCCCCTCCAACAGTCGTGCCCCATCGGGATGCTCTTCGCCAGCGTTTGGGTGGAGCAGCGGTCCAGGGGGTCCCACTCCCACCAAGTCTGTATCCAACACAGACGGCTGCAGCGCCCCACCCGCGACCTCCAGCGACCCAGTGGGCAAGGATGAAGCGCTGCACCCCGACACCGAGGAGCATCTCTCGGACTCGGAATCGATGATGGTACCGCTGGAGGACAGGATGGTGAAATGGGAGGAAAAGGACCAGATTGTGTCTGTTTTCGTGGTTACATTCAATACCAGATCAGGTAGGGAATTACATATAAAACAGGGCGTTATTGCATCCTTTTAACAAGTAAATGCCAAATTGCTCACCCTAACTAAAAGAGCAAAAGTCGTACTTGTTTTGCAAGGAAGGGGACAAAACGCTAGAGAATTGCCTCGTGTGAATGTATCGTGTCTGACGCCCTAAACGAAGTCTGCAGAACCTTCTACAGGTGTGGCATTTTTCTGACCTGGCCATATTTTTAGAGACACGATTGAAAGGCATGACACCTTCTGAAGCCTTAACACAGATGAGACGTGATTATACATCCGGACAAGTTCTGTGATGGAAATCAATCAGCTGGTTGATTCCGCAGGAAAGGCCTATTTATTTTTAATGAGGGGTGTGCATTTTAAAGACACAATAAGCTCCTGTGAACCCCCCCCGTGTTGTCACTTACCAAGAGGACCAATCAATTTAGTAATCTAAAACCTGACTGTAGTCAATACAGGGTGGAGCTTGGCACATCGTCTTAAAACACGTCTTATTTAAATGGGTTTTGGCGTATGGAGTGTAAAAAGGTTTTTAAAAAACACTTTCCTTAACACTTGTCTGTATCTGATGAAGTTGTACTGGTATCTGTATTCCACTGCTGCAAATCTGCCACACAGTCTAAAAGGGTCTGTTGTATAAAAGGCCTCAATTGATAGTCTACAAATGAGACTGCAGATGGATCAATTCTTGCTCTGTACAGTAATTACTGTCAATCTTTTATTTTCAGTCCACCAATAAGCCAATGTTACCTCAACAGCAGATCAAGGATTTCCAGGGAGAGAGACCAATGAGAAGAGAAAGTGCAATAATTAATTATTTACAATAATCTAAACAGAATATGTACAGTAGATAAAACTATGATATGAAAATACTATTAATCAGTTGTGTAATACACATTATTAGATGTGTTGCAAAGTATGATAGTCACAATACAATTTTAAACTTTCATAAAATACTGGCAAAAATCATACATTGTTGATACCTGTTTTGATAACATTGTAACAACATAGAAGTCTTATTGGGTAATTTCTTATTTTGAATGACCAAAAATTGCAACAAAAAAAACTCTTGATACTGTCTAGATCGCACAATTTTTTTTATTTTACGACAATGCTCTCTCTCCTTGGGTTAAATTTTTTTTTTTCCCAGCAAAGAATGTTGTCTTTAACTTTCATATTCAAGTTTTTCCTTTGTCTCATTTTTCATTTGGAGTGGCGGGTGAAGACAATATGGCTCCTTTGTTCATGAATGACATGTTATATATGTATGAATGGATGTCTCTTCTATTTCTCAAGTAGTGATCTTTTAATACTTGTCTGCATGTGTGTCTCTGATAGGAACTCTGCACTGCATCAAAGCTGTAAGGTTAAAGCCGGTTCAAGCTGTCAAAGTGGACAAAATGGAATCTCAAATGTTCAGCCACAGGTGGTTGTTTAGTCTCAGTGGATGATGCAGACCTGTGAACTCAATCTGAGAGAAACTCATTTTTCTGCTTATGAATCACCAAGAGATGCAAGTAGTTCTAATGAAGACTGCACCGGCTTGGCTGAGTCATCTTCTCTGTCTCCCTGTCTCCTATTGAGCCGTATTTGCTCAGCTGCTGCTCGAGCAACAGAGTCCAACGTAATGAATTCAAAAGAATCCAGACGGGTTGTGCCACTGTTGTTTCATGAGCATAAAATGAAATTGTGGTCCTAAATTGACGGTCTGTTCCTCTATTGGCATGTTTCCTGCTTGCCTGGGCGGTTTTTCATATTATATTCCCTTGTTGTGTGGGGGTGTGGTAGGAAACATGCTGGAGTGGTGTCTGCCCAACGACATGGACCTGGACGGAGTCGAGTTCAAAGCCATCGCCAGCGGCTCCCACAGGGTCACCACAGACTTCATGTAAGTATGTGCATGATTAGTGTGAATAGATGCACAAAGACATCAGTAACCTGAGTGATGCAGGCGAGTGTAGGAAGCTAATTCAGAGTATTATGATGCAGCCCCATGTCTTCCTCCTGGCAGGACAGAGAGACAGAAAGCGTTGCCTGGCAAAAAAAAAGAAAAAGGCCAGCCATCTGGCAGTGTCTTTTCTTTTTGTGACTCATGGCGTCGTTTGTCTGCCTCCCTCTCTCCTCTCCTCTCCTCTCCTCTCCTCTCCTCTCCTCTCCTCTCCTCTCCGTCCACAGATACTTCCGCAAAGGCAGCTTCTTTGGCCTCGCTTGCTTTGCCAACATGCCGGTGGAGAGCACAGTGGAGAGGGGGGCGAGGATGAAGTCGGTGGGGATCCTGTCTCTTTCTTACACCCTCCTCTACCGCTACATGAGCTTCCTGGAGCACCAGGTCAGGTAAGAGGAGCTGGTTTGTGTACTGCTCATCTGCTAGTTACACATGGCAGGAGCTGTTACCTTCACTGCATAAAAGACTGAGAATGTGGAGTGCAACCACGGTTCATCACTCTTTCGCACTGTGTTTTGTCCAACGGAAAAATTCCAAAACCCCAAAAGCTTCAACTGTTCCTCTCCACAGTGATCATTTTGTAGCCATCCCTGAGTTGTTGATCACGTCACACAATTTTCCGCAAGAGATTTAGTTAGCATTGTTGTCATTGAATTGCAGAATTAAAAAAAAGGACTTCCCATGTTTGCTTAAGATTGAAAGTTAAAGAAATTCAGTTTAAAATACAAGAGAAAATCTTCGTTCTTTACATGATAAATAACTTGAAGAGAACAATTCTCTATTACTAAAAGAACATACTCATCCAGTTTGTTTTAGGGATTAAAGAATAATTGTCTCAGCACTGCTAGTGTTAATTGCAGATGACGTGACAAAATACTTCAGGTACTAGAGAGGGGATACACAGAAAAAGAATTAAAGTTTTTATATATTTAGAATCTTTAGCTCAAGTCAATGCACCTATCCATTCACACACACTGACGGCAGAGGTTGCTGTGAAGTGTCCATCAGTATTAAGTAGTCCCATCATGCAGCAGCGGGAACAACTTGGGGTTAAGTGTTAAAGGACACATGATCGGACATGTGGCTGCAGGAGGTGGGGATCAAACCACCGATCCGACTGTTGAGATACGACCGACTGTACCAACTGAGCCACAGCCGCCCATGTGTGCCCAAAGAGATCACACTTCATCATGTGAAATCACTTTGAAAGTGTGAACTCAATTTAACGCTAGAAGAGGTCAAAGTTGAGAAGATTTTAATCTGGATCAACCGAACTCAAATGCTCTGCTGTTACGTCGCTTAAACATAAAAGCTGATTTACAAGAGTTCTTGTCTGTTCCTATTAGTAAGAGTTTTCAGATATTAGATCAGTCATGGCGTCTATGTGCTGCTACTTGGGTTTTCCCCTCTTAGCCTACTTCCTCCTCTTCTTTCTTTTCCCTCATCCCAAACAGAACACTTTCCCCCTTCTCTAAACATTTTGCTTTTTACATCCCCCTATTTACAATCCTATTTAGAATATTGCTTGCGTCGACAGGCTAGTTTCCCTCTGAGTTACATCCTAAGATTTGTTGTAGCTCTCCCTTTTTTCCACTCCCCCTTTCTCTCTGCTTTCTCCCCTCCCACAGTTCCCACACTCTGTCCTCTCCTGGCATCCAGTCATGCAGTGGTCATGCTCCTTACTCATCGTTCCCCATGAAGCTGTTTCTGCTCAATGCTGCTGCAGTTATATAAAGGACACACTGTTGCTCATGAGATGTTTAAGATACTTTCCATGTTATTCTCTGTTCTATTCTTAATATGTAAAGGATAGTAACAGAGGTTAAATATAAACAAAGTAACATAATGCAGCTGTATTTATTCCATAACGGTGTTGGGCTACTCCTCTACCTCTGTACTTTGGCCTTATATTTTTTCCCCTCAGACTGACATTAAGCTTACTGCACTGGTTCAGTTTAGTCTGGCCTGTTATTACTCGATGAGGGGCTTCAGCCCAAATGGATCTTTATTACTGTAACAGTTCAAAACCACACTCAGATGCAAAGGGGCGTACAGGAAACAAAAAATCTGATTTTAAGAAAAAATTCTTTATTCAAACATTCTTAAGTCATACACAGGTAGGCAGTCAGCGAGGGCAGAAAAATCCACAAAATCCAAAATCTAATCAAAACCAGGCAGGCGAGCAAACACAAGGAACATAAGGCCGGGAATTATTAACCACTAAGGAGACAAAGACAATCTGTCAGAGGCTCCGGTGGAAACACAGGGGTGTACATACAGGTCAGACTAATTGCAGATGAGACACAGGTGTGTTGGGACAAAAGACAGGAAACAGAACAATGGCAGGAAGTCAGACTAGAAATCATACGCAAGCAGCAGGAAAAAAATAGTAAATAATAAAACAGGTAGTGAACATAAAACACAAGAAAACAAAATGGTTGACTTAGAATATCACATATTACAAACAGATGCAGAACAGTTTGATCTGCACTCATTACTGACTTTGAAGCACATTAGCATTTTTTTTTAACCAACAAAATGGCTTTCTGTGCTGAGCAATGTAACAAGTAATTTTCAAAATATATAATTTGGATGACTAATGAAGGTTTGTTTATTCACCAAAAAGCATTGGTCACATCATATGTAGCAGTACTCATGTAAAGTTCAGGAGCAGCGACCAGATCAACAAAAAGTGAACAGAATTAAGAAATATAACACTTTTTAAAATGTGTATACATTTTGTAATCTCAAGGTTTTGAATGTCTTTATGTATTATGATTTTTTTTTGTGTCACCTGCTGCAGGCTCCAGCTTCAGTCCCCAGGTCACTACTCCCCACTAGAGGCCTTCTATGAGGACAAGAGGGCACTTCTGCCTCCCAGTGGTGACGGAGTTGTTACTGCATGTTCGGTTAACGCCTGGGGAGCTGCAATCAACCACAGCATGCACCCTGAGATGAAGGTAGGAGAAAAAATATATACAATTGTTAAGAGCATCAGCTGGTGTTTCTTTCTGTAAGGAAGAGAGAGTATTACTATATTACCTCTATGCACCTCTGTGTTTGGACCAGATCACTCACCCTGCGGGCTGTATGTCCCAGTTCATCCGCTTCTTTGGGGAGCAGATCATGGTGCTGTGGAAACTAGCTCTCCTCCGCAGACGCATCCTGATCTTCTCCCCGCCACCCGTGGGTGTGGTGTGCTACAGAGGTGAGAAACATCTGTATAAATCCACAAATTATCACATACATTCACTTTAATGCTTATGGTCATATGATGCTAATGATGTCACTCCCATGTCTGTCCATTCCATATGATGCTGAAGCCTTCAGCTGGTACGCCTAGCTTAGCACAAAGACTAAAAACAGTGGGAAACAAGCCCAGCAGTGTATAAATGAAAAGACAATCTCAGCATCTCTAGAGCATCAAACTTTCTCTGATGTGTCCACTCTGTGAAAAAGCTTATTGTTAGGCCAACTGACATTGGCCTCAATTTAAGCCAGTTGAGGTGTTTTGGGCATTTGATTATTATGCCTCCCTTTGGAGGTTTTCCAGCCTCGGAATCTCCCAGGAAGTGCTGGAAAATGTTGATGGGAGAGGGAAGTCTGGGTTGACTTACTTCACCTGCTGCTACCTTGGATAAGGGGAAGAAAATAGATGGTATTAAGTCTTGGGTCTCTATGCTATACCTTATGGTTTCATAGTCCGGCTTCATATCAAATGGGAAGATGTGAGAATGGTATCAAACTTCTCATTCAACATCGTGGCAAGATAGTCATAGTAATAGTCAAAACAATAGTTTATCTCACAGAAGGTCGCCATGTCCTTTGAATGTATTTGGTCCAGTTTGCACATTTGCCATTGATCTCTCCAAATCAAGTTAAGCCAACACTTAAACGAAATTTTTTTTAAAGGTGAAGGAATTGTCTGAAAAAGGGCGAGGGCCTGAAATGTTTTCCATTTAATTTAATTTAATTTAATTTAATTGGAGCAGCTTCTGGTGTGCAGACTCTTTCTATCAGTACTTTTTCTATCTCTGGACGTTGTTTTATTCAGCACCCAGTACTTAAACTTTCTCGGATGTGCGTGCCATTTTGACATTTTTTTTTTAAAGGTAAAGGAGTTCACATCAGGGACATGTGCGCTGACATTTAAAGCATATACTATTTCCACTCAGTCTTGCTGTACGGGTCTGGGGGGCAGCCTATTTCTCCTGCACACAGTCACATCCTGTGTCACTCTTTTCTTGTCCTGCACTTATCATCATTCTTAATAATGTCCCTCCCCTTGAAGTGTACTGCTGCTGCTGCCTGGCAAACATCTCCATCCCTGGGATTGGCGTGGCCGTGCCCGAGTTCCGCCCCTTCTTCTATGTTAATGTGGCCGACATCAGCGCCCTGGAGAAAGAGCTTTCCTATGTAGCATGCAAGTAGAAGCCCTTAGCATGTCAACTTTTGTGAAAAAAGCTTCATCTTATACATGTTTTGCATGTTCGATCAGCATCTGAAATCTGATGTGTGATTGTTTGTGTAGGTACTACTGAGAAGATCTTTGAGGAGAAGAAGGATCTGTATGATGTTTATGTGGACAATCAGAATGTAAAGACCAACAGAGATGGGCTGAAGCCTCTGCTCCGCCTCAGCACGGCAGACAGGGAGAAATATCGCAAACTCACTGAGCAGAGGTAGGTAACATTGCTAACAACAGAGGTACTGCCAACCCAAGGTTATGTGCTCTACTTTAGTTTCCTATGATGACAGGGTACATTTTATAACTCTGTACCTTTGAAGACTCCATATATGACCCAATGTAAATACAGATTCATGTTGCAACGGGTGAAGTATCCCTTTAAATGCCCAGTCGGTTTCAGGTTTAATGTTGAATGTATTTATTTGGATTTAAAAAGATTATACTTTATTGTACATTATTTTACCATTACACACGTCTTTACTATAACATTCTGTCATGCTGATTAGCATTGTTATAAATCTTCCTCTCTCCTGTTTGATTACCATGTATAAAGAAACGGTAATCAATGGGCCTCTGTGTTTGTAGGCAGATGTTGCTGTACTCTCAGGAGGAAAACGGAGACTGTGTGTCCAGTGAAGAGGATCTCTTTATTCTGTAAGTACGACACAATTTCATTAAGCAGCCATTACAGAGCAGTCAGCAGTTTTATATTTTTTTAATTTAATCTAAGAGGTTCAGAGAATCTCATGACCTTCTCCTTCTCTCACAGTCACTGTAGTTATTAAAGGTCCCATATTATGCTTTTTTTGGTTTTATATACTCTTTAGTGTGTTTTCCAAGTGTCCTGTGCATGTTTAGGCACATCTATGTGCAAAAATTCAAAGTCTGCGTAAATGCGGCTTCTCCTACGTCCTCCTGTTAGCTGCAGCATTAGCTGCATGTAACACTCGGTTCTAGCCCCCCTCGATAAAAATTTGTCAGTGTGACGTCTTGTCAGTGTGAGGTCACTGATCTAAGCCCATTGGCTCTTTGTGGCAAGCCCAGCAGCTCATGTTGAACTTTCTGAGACGCGTGCTGAGCAACTGACCAATAACGACAGAGCGGATCAGCAGACCAATCAGAGCAGACTTGGCCCACGTGGGGTCTAGCAGTGGGGGCTCAGCAGAGCGGAGAGGGAGCAAGGAGGAGCAGTTCATGAAAACAGACACTTTTTTCGGACTTTAGCTATTGTGAACGTACAAAAGTAGGAACATAGATTAAATATACGAACCCCAAAAAGGGCATAATATGGGCTCTTTAAATCAAACAAAGAGGAGCCTCGTTCTTATTTTTAGCCTTTTTTTAATGATATAAAATAAAATCTACAAGAATATAAGATGAGAGTTTACAGAACACGCCAAAGATTCAATCAAATGCTTAAAGGCAGGGTTGGTAATTTTTCTCCAGATCCACTTTTTAAGATTTTGGTTGAAATTGTCTTTAGGTCCTGACAGAAATTAATAACTCAGGTGCTCTGAAAAAGAAAACAAAGAAAGTCCATCGTCTGTATCAGTTGTAAGCCTGTAAAAACCAATCTGATGAACCAATCACACGCCTCCCTGTCTCCCTGCTCGTTCTTACCCCATGCATGCACGAGTCCACACTCAAAGCATGAGCTGAGCTCTGCTTCTGGACCAATGGCGCTTGAGCATGTACGTGAGGGGGCGTGGCTTTTGAGGGAGCGTGTGCAGACGGGGCACTGAGGGAATGCTACTTTCAAAATCATGCTAGTTTTCTAAAATTAACAACCCTGCCTTTAATATGTAATATTGTGATTTGGATGATGAAGATCCTCGTAACAAATGCTGCATTCATGTGCTGCTCGGGTGGTCCAGGTTTCCGAGTTTGGAAGTCGTTTATCCGACTTCAGTGTGTTCAAGTGGTCTCAGTTCGGAAAGTCGTCACAACAGCAAAAAAAAAACAGCGTTTATGCTACGCGTTCATGTGCAGTTTACAACTCGGAAACTATTTTTTCCGATGTGTCAGACACCACATGAATGCAGCATAAATCTCAAACTACAATCTTGTTTTTTTCCTTGAATTTCCAGTTTTTTCCTCGAGCAGAACAACAGGATTTTCCAGACCCTCAGTGAGGTGGCAGGGAGCTCTGATCCAACCCTGACCCCGGAGAGTGTGAGGGCCATGGGTCTGGATCCCCATGGAGACAGGCTCTTCTTGCTCCACCTGCTGGAGATCTACGGCTATGACAGCTTGCTGGTATCGGAGCAGCTGTGCTGCAGTTGAGACGACAGACTTGCCTTTCATCACTGCTGGTTTTTCCAAAAGGGGGGTGTGACCTTTAAGTACTGCACTACTGGCTTCTTGGGAGTCTTCAGGACTATTTCAACCTCCAGTAAAATCTGTGGTGTAACTGTTCATCTCCCTGCGCTTTTCTGTTCTGCTTCTTCACAGTGTGATGGCAAAAACAACTATAACTGTCATGTGTTTAAACCAAGAGTTAAAAGATTGCTTCTACTTGATGCAGCCTTATGGAGATAAATCTTTGGATGGATTACTCACCTCAAAAAGTGATCAGTTTGGTCGGATACTGCTGCAATGGATGTGAATGCAATGGATGGCAGGTCCGAGCTTAAGAAGATGATCGGCAAGAAACACTTTGCCTGAACTCAGATTTTCAAGTTGAAGGAAGAAGACTTCCTCCAAAATGAAGGCAGTGGTTTGGAAATTTCCAGTGAACAAAAATGTAACAAAAGACTAATGAATGAAAGGTAAAAAGAGGTTAACTTCTTGTAAATAATCCTGTGTTTGTGTCTGTATGTACAGTGTGTGTCAGTGTATGTGTGATACTGGGTCCACCTCTCCACCAGTGTTGCTGTCCTTTTATCAAGTGCTGGATTTAAATATTCATTCTTAAGCCTCCAGTTTCAAAATCAGGGCCTCCTGTCTTGAACGCTAATTTATGACACTACAAGCAGGTGAAAACTCTTCTTTTTTTTTTTCTCATCAGGAACCATGTCTGTAAGCACTGGTGTTTAAGTGGTACTTAATGGAACGAATGAGAAGGTGACGAGCTAAGACCAAATCAGATTTGTCAAGGATCTTGTGTACAGAATGAAAAAGGGCAATTTGAAAAGGCTTTTTTTTGCACCAGGGCTGTTCAGAAGCAATTATGCTGTCTAGTCTTTTATTGTTTTCAAATGTCCAGTTATGTTCGCAGCTCTCCAGTAAAGACAATGACAGGCGTTCAGGGGTGACTTCACACCATCAAAATATTCTCAGTTAAAAGTTGCCTTTTAACCACTATTATCTGAAGAAGAGATCGTACAGTCAGTTAAGATATCATTTTACTACTTTTAAGCTCTCTACATTTGACCAAAAATAATAGCTTATACAAGCGATTTATGCTTTGTTTACGTGTTCATATGAGGCTATACAGAAATATCAAAGGAACATGACAACTGGCTCTTCGTTTATTGGAAGCCTTAAGATAGAAGTCATATTTTGGCCACTAGAGGGCATAACAACTGAAAAATGACAGACACATAGCAACTACTAGTCGGTGAGATGTTCACACAAAGTTGTCTTACTCGTCATCCTGTGAACACTTAGCATTCATGTGAAGTTTTATTTTTTTTCTCCGTTTCTTTGAAGTCTCCCAACAGCTCACAAATAAGTCACAAACATAGCTGCTGGATGTTCCAGTATCGTCACTAACTAGCTCTAGACTGGAAGGCTTGTAGCACTGGATAGGTAGCATACACTGGTCCTTATTGAAAAATGTCATTTTGATGCCAGAAACATGTTTGATAAGTGTAGAGACCCAACTGTACAGAAAATGTTCCGTCAGAGGCTCAGCAAGTTCCCCCAAAGATAGGGATTTAAAAATGTTTTATTGTTTAATGCAGCTGTAATCATTTCTTATTTCACCTTGATGGGTCATTTTGAATTTAATCCTGGAAACCCTCACACAGAAGACATCCTATAGCAACTTGTGTGCAGCAAGAAAGTCAGTGTTTCCAGGTATTCGCTTCAGAGTGATTCTGAATGAATCATTTCGACAAGAAAAATCACACACTGAAAGACAAATATACTGAAATCAAATCACTTGAAGTCAGATGTATTGGTTCCGAGTTTCATTTTTTCCATTTCCTACATGCCACACAGTAACAAACCTTGTACTGTGGTTACAGGCCTTTGTGCTACACACTACAAGACATTAAGTACTTCTAAAACAAACTAAGGTTATTCTTTTTGTTTGTATATTTTGAGTTTTTTTAAGTAATGTATCCATTTATTTTTGTTATTTTTAGTGTTAACCTGTTAATCCATTTCAATGTAAATATACAATTGCTGTTACTTTACCTGTGAAGAACTGGGATCTGTTGAATGTGTTTTTTAAGGCAATCATGATCCCACTAAGCCTCTGTATCACATGACATCTTCATGCATTTCTGTTTCCACCGTCTGCTGTAAGAAACAACTTCAAGCTGATTTTTCCTGCCACACTGCATGGCACCATAGACGACCTACAGCAACCATGTTTGTAGTTGAAGTGACAGCCCGACTCATGTTAAAATAGCTTTCACTTTATTTATTTTACTGTAAACCATTCCAAGAATAAAGTGTACCACCACTTGTAAGGAAAACAACATGTTCTCAGTCTGAGTACAATGTACAAAGTAACTTTCCTGAGTTTCATTTTCAGATGGAATTCAGAATACCAAATGTGCATGTCAAAGTTCATGACTTAAACATTAATGGACTTATTTCATTTGTTGCTGTGTGTTTATGTACAGTAGCTTCACCTGGGACACTTCCATCATTCACATAACCATTAATGTCACATCTGCAGCCACCAGGGATGTTGTCATAGTCACCGAGTGTAGATGCTGCCAACCTGTCACAGATACTTTCAGAGCAGTCAGCCAGCTCTGTTTGACTTGAGAGCTCTCGCAGGAGAAAGTGTGGGTGGTTTTTGATCGAGTCAAACAGAAACAAGGCTGACCCTGGAGGTTCTGTGGGAAATCCTTCACACTGCAGCCCGGTAGAGGTATACAGGTCAAGGGCTTCAAGTCCTGGAGACATGAAGGGATACACAAGCAGGTGGAGGGTGCAGATGTTAAATAAAGCAATATTATCAATGTAGCACCAAGTCATAACAAAAAGGTATCTAATAACACAGCAGGTTAAATCAGTGAATGAGAAGACCTTCAGTTTGTTCTCGTTTTCCAAATGAGTAACCCCTCGCCCCTTGGTTGGGGTGGAAAACAAAGCATTCAGTGGTATGTTGAGGTTTAAAGTAGTATGACAATTAATTATAAAATCTTACAGACAGCCAATTCAACTACTCTAAACCATAGAGGTTTTTTCTTTTATCCACCACCAGTAGTGTGTAATATGAGATTAAAGTGTGTACACCTAGTCCAGATTAATGCAGCAACATTTTCTGGAGAATATCAAAATAATGTCAATTTAAGAGAACATTTCCATTTTAAGATTTATTTTGATAAGAATTTAGTTTTGGGTAGGATTTCATTCAACAAAGAAGCAGCAATGTAATGCTCTATGGCCTTTAAAGGCAGGATTGGTAATTTCCTCCAGATCCACTTTTTAAGATTTTGGTTGAAATTGTCTTTAGGTCCTGACAGAAATTAATAACTCATGTTCTCTGAAAAAGGAACAAAGAAAATCCCTCATCTGTAGCAGTTGTAAGCCTTTAAAATCTTCGACCAATGTCTGCCACGAGGTACCAATCTGATGAACCAATCAGGAAGCTCCCTGTCTCCCTGTTCCCCTAGCCCACACTCAAAGCATGAGCTGAGCTCTGCTTCTGGCCAATGGCACTTGGGCATGTAAGTGAGGGGGCGGGTTAGGTGCAGATGGAGCACTGAGGGAATGCTACTTTCAAAATCATACTAGTTTTCTAAAATTAACAACCCTGCCTTTAAGTGATTGAAAAATGTAATTTAGAAACTGTCTGTGGAAGTTGATTGCACGACAGATCCTCGCTATTAAAGTCACCTTTCTCTCTTTCTCAACACAAGTGCATATCTGCAGATAGCGAGTGCTGTGTTCCCAGTTATTAGGAGTGACTGTAGTTACATGTATGAATGAGATGAAGATGTAAGATCGTAAGTCCAGTGACAATTTCCCCCGATCAACACTGAAGTATAAACAGAAAATACTATGTGGCTTTATAACTTATGAAAAGTAATCATTAAAAATAACTATGTTGCATTGTTAAGTTAACCCCATGTGTGTTACAGAGACCCCTACCTGAGTAGCGGTGTACAGATTAAGGACAGGAGGAGAGTCTGTTCTGGTGATGACACACCAAACATGTTGCATGGTCTTCGGGTTGTCCCTGAACAGCAGGAAGCCTAAAGCAGTCAGTGGACACTAGAGATGCCTCAGACTGGGAGAGCATGCATACAGGAGTGTTAAACACATAATCCATGTAAAGTTGCATTTTATGCTAAAAGTAATGGAAAGTGAAAGTAAATATGTTTAGTTGGATTATCAACATATGACTTTGTTGCATTAAAGAGAGCTTGTCTTAACTAATTTATATAATATGCATTATGTATTCAAGTTTGTAAAAAAGGAAATATATACATTTACATTCAGCTCCATTAAGAGTACAAACTAGAGAGCTCTCTATAGTCAAAACTTTACAAAGCCCAAGCCTTACCTCCAGCATTCTCCTTTTCTTCCCCTCTGACCTTTCCCCTCTTTGGCAACTCAGGATGGAGTAGCAGGCTTTACACACTTTGTTCAGCTTGTTCCCATCATACTCTAAAGCCACTTTATTGTCTGAACACTTCCAGCACACAACCTGTGAGACAGAGAAAAACAAACCTGATAAATAAAGTTCTAACACAATGTGTGTTCTGTTCAAAGATGATCACATGTCATTACTCACACAGCCACAGGCTCTGCAGTGGTGTCTCCTCCTGGTGATTGCATTGAAAGGCTCCTGACATTTCATACACAAGGTCACCTGGTTGTCTCTGATCCAACGAGGAGCACGCCGGCCAAGCTCCTCTGTCTGTAAAACAACATGCCTCGTCATCAGCAGTTGGTTTACAACATTTTCTTCAATCTAGAGTTGTTATCAGACTTACTGAGTCTTCTATATTTGGCTCCTTAGAAGCCAGTTTGAAGGTTTTGTTCTTCATTTCAAACACATCAATGGCTTCCCGAATGACCTGAAATTAAAACGTCCTTAAAAACTCATTGAATCTTTCAGTTACATGTAAAGAGCTGCACCGAGGATTGAATACAGAAATCCCATTACCTTTATCCAATCATCTCTCTCTTCTTCAGAGCTTTAATGAACAAAGAAAGACAAACCAGTGTTGATATTGGATGAAGCATTTAATGCACTTGCAGTAAATGTACAAACACTTCACAGACTAAACATTACTAAATATAATATTACTAAATATATAAATATGAAATTAGCACACGATTTCAGAAACATACAAAGAGGAACCAACAAAAAAGATTCAGGCTGCTAAACTGCTTTGATGCTTCCAAATTGTACTACTCAAAAACACAAACAAACCTGGCCTGCAGCTCAAGAGTCCTCTCCTTTCCAGAAACTTGGAAGGTGTGTGGGTGGTCTTCATTGGTGGTTTGTTGCACCTGCATGTCGTCCACTCCAATCCTGCAGCGGACAGTAAAGCGCTGCCCAACCAGGCTGAACTTTGGAGTGCAGCACAGCAGAAAGTTGTTGAACTGTGGAGAGAAGTTGTACTTCATAGTTAGAAATGGTAAATGGACTTGAGCTTGTGTAGCGCTTTTCTAGTTTTCTGACTACTCGAAGCACTTTTACACCGCATGTCACACCCATTCAGCAGTGGTTGCTATGTAGTGACTTCGGGGTTAAGTGTCTTGCCCAAGGACACTTTGGACCTGCTGCTGCAGGAGCTGGGGATCGAACCCTCAACCTCCAGTTGACAGAGGACGACTACCAACTGAGCCACAGCCACCCCTAGTTATAAGGTCATACAGCTCTTGCTATGAACTCAGAGCTAAATCAGATTTACATCAAGGATGCTCTTTGCTAGAGTGACTTAGGAAACATTTTAAATATTTCTGCATTTACTAAATGACAGAAAATAATTTCAAAAAAATCAATAATCATTGTCTCAACAAAAAAATCCAAAATAAACTAGTTTATCTCGATTTATACATATTATATACAAATCAGTGTTCTTACCAGGAATAGGTACCTCTCCATGGCAGATGTGTTCCTGGCAGCAAGCTTGAGCAGACGGCCTTCCCTGAGAAACTCGTTGGTTGGATTGACCACTTCCTCTTCTCCAACCATCTCATAGATCTCCAGCAGCCTCTTGAGGCTCTCCTGGGGACAGAGAAAGAGGAGACACTGAAACAGATCTGTATGGACACAATCCAGAGTTGTATATAGCTTGTTTTGTTTCTGACATTCATGAAATCTTACTTAGAACCATTGTAAATGTTTTGGTATTTCATGCTAAACATACAGCTTTGTGGATGGCACTGTTTGAGTGGGTGGCTGCCATGGAAATGGTCTGCAAGGATTCTGCAGGAGGAGACAAGAGGACACTCTCATTGTCGACATAAAGACCCAACAGAGACAGAAGCCACAAAAGTTTCCTTTAAACTCTGACAAAAGCACAAGGAAACTTGGACTTACGAGATCCCTATAAGCTTACTTGCAGAATCTATAGGCAAGAGAAATGATTAGAATGGAATGCAACAAAGAGACTTGTACACTATACTTACTGTCTGAAAGATCATAATCTGGGTTATTCACGGGCAGTTTCTTTAGGTAATCCCTGAGTAACATCTCATAACGTGGAACTCTCTGGACTGGCTCTAACATGTGATGCTGCAGGGTCAGGTTGCCACATGCCTCCTGACTCTAAAATACAATACAATACATGCATGACATCCAGTACAGACCTGTACACTTACAGATGCACAGGAATAAACACTGATATACATATGCCCTTCTGATTTAGTCTTACCTGAATGTCCTGGATTATATTTCGAAAGGCAGACGAGCGTTCTGTCCAGGTCCTGACCAGCTCCATGGCCTGGTCGAAGTTCCTGACATAGTCTGCATACATCCTGAGGAAGGGTGCGTTCTGCAGCAGAACATTACCCAGGCCTGGGCTCTCACACCTAGATTTGGTGGGATTGGAAATGTCAAAGAGTGGAAGGGTCCTTAAAGTTATACGCTGTAGGTATCAAGCCATTTCTAAGTTTTTAGTAAAAGGCTAATTTGTTTTGTTGGCCCTTTCCACCACATTCCTTGGAATGAAGCAATTGGCTGGAAGGGTGAAGTGCAGCCTTTCAACCTCAATGTTAACATTGAGCCACAGTAATCATTTAGAAGGCTTTGTTAGCATTAATATGAACGTTTCCCAATTTTATGGGATTGGGGAAGCAAATTAACATCATGTACCATCTTGGCTCAGACTGCTAAATCATCATTTTCCAATATCTAAAGTCAGGATTTAATAAATTCCTGGTTAAATCATCAACCGCAAGAACCATAAATAGTCAAAACCTAGAAGACGAGACATATTTAAAGTAAAAAAATTCAATATCCCCATTAAATGTTTGCAAATAAACTAAATAATCATTCAACACCCTAGCTAACATTTCTGTTAGCAAGGTAATGCACACAAAATAACACTTTTAGACTATAAAAAGTGTTCAGCCACCTCCTAACTAATGGGAATGTTAGGTATAAAGTGGCTAAATGCTAACACTAGCTGTTTTTTCTGCCAGTAGCAAATGAGGGATATGTTGTTTTGACTTTAAATAATTCCCAATGTTCCTATTTTTTCACTTTTTAATGCCTTATGCTGCTGATCAATCTGGAAACGGTGACACAGCATTGATTGGTCAGATTCTGCTTCCTATTCTATGTGTATCTTTGAACACAGATGTCCAAAATCATAGGAACATCTGAGCTGCCCCTATGATGGTGATTATGATATGCAGAATGGGCAGTATTTCAGCCAGGAGGGGTATAAATGTCGCCTGTATTAATCACATACACACCCACCAGTGACTGATGCAGGTTTCCAGGTCAGGAAGCAGAAACTGACTGTGAAAGGAGTAGATAGATGAAATGTTGGAGAAGATATTTTTGATGACATCAGGGGGGAAAGAGCCTCGGCCCGCCTCTTCTGTTAGACGTGAGCAGAACACCTGCGGTTGAAGTTGGAGAGGTACAGATTAATCAAACTAATACTGTACTGGGCAGATCAGCAATGTCTTATGTACAGAGGTGTCAAAAGTATTGACATTACTCAGGTAGAAGTATAGATACTAGGGTTTAAAAAAGACTTCTGTATTAGTTGAAGTATCAACTCAAGCTTTTTACTCAAGTAAAAGTGTAAAAGTACTGGTTTCAAAACTACTTGCAGTATAAAAGTAATGTAAGGGAAAAAAATGCCATTAAGGACAAAAGCTTAGGCCTCGCCACAGGGGCCTATAGTGCACTACCCCACCTCCCCAAAAAAACATTTTTCTAAAGGCCATAATGACTATAATGTTATATTAAAATGTTAATGTTGAAACATTTGGGATGCACCTGTTTCAGCCGCATTTATGCCCATTGAAAATGAACGCATTTTAGTACAATGCAAACACATTAAAAGAACCAGATATGTGTACTACTGAGCATTAATATGTGTTTCATGGAGCGGAAGATATGATGACTAGTTGCCTATAAGTATTGTAATGGTGCAAAAAGTCTTCAGAGGCATGTTATCAATAGCATACGTCTGCTATTTCCTTGCTGTTGGAATAGTAGCATATATGTTTATACTTCTCATCCAACCACAATCAAATTCACTCTACCCGGATGGCGCGATTTATCTGGATAGGTTTTTTTGTCTTTTTTTGAACGATGAAAAGCCGTAATGAAAACAAGCTGAAATGAAATTGGAGTAACGAGGCTATTTTTAAAATGTAAGGAGTAGAAAGTACAGATAACTGCGTGAAAATGTAAGAAGTAGAAGTAAAAATTCAGCTGAAAAATAATTACTTCAGTAACTTAAGTAAAGTAACGAAGTATTTGGACTTCGTTACTTGACACCTCTGTTCATGTAATTGTATTAGAGACATTGTTTAGCATTAAATGCACTGTATGTTTTGTGGATGGACTTAAAGAAAGATGTCAACACTGACCTGGTCCAGCAGGTGGAGACGAGCCACATAAGCCCTCTCTGTCTGCAGGAGTTCTTTGGCTATCTTGTACAGCTTCTGCTCTGTGTTCTCTTCATCTTTTGGCTCAGCTCCTTCTCTCACCTTTCTCTTCCCCTCATCCGTTTGTTCATCATTAGACTCCTTCTGAAGCATGCTATATTCTGTAGATGCCCCATTCCACAAGCAGGCACACTTGCAGCCATATGAGATCTTGCCTTCTTCCATTTTATCATCTGTCCCCTTCCCCTTCACTGCAGTGGAATCTCTCACCTGCACTGTGCCATTCATTTGTGGTGGGAAAAGCTCTTTGTCGTCGTTTGATAGATGGGCTTCATTTGTGGAATGATTTAGTCCATAGGTTGCGGGGGATTTTATGTTGATGGCTGGCCTGTCGAGGTTGGGTGATTGCAGCAGTTTCAGCGGAGGACGTTCAACTTTTTCAGTGGGGAAAAACCTGCTTTCATCCAAGTGAAAAATCAAGTCAGGCACACTCAAAGACTTCCCCTCTTTCTTCTCTTGTCCTTCCAACTTTACGCTTGGTATTCGGTTTAGTCCAATCCAGGATTTAGAGTACTTGGCAGGGCTGTTGCTCCCCACCTTGCCCTGCATTGGGCTAGGGGTCTGCAGTTTTCTTATTAGAGGGCTCTGGTTCCTTGGGGAATACTTTGCAGGGCCGTGTTCTCCGCCCTTCAGTTGGCTACAGCTTTGTATGCCTCTTTTGCCTGCACTGGGAGATCCTGAACCTGGACTGCTTATAAGATTTGGAATCCCATGAGTATGTCTGGAAGGGCTGATCTGCACCCCAGATAAACCTTTTAAAAAACAGCTTCCTCCTTTGACAAGACTAGGGGAGCCTTGACAAGTCCTTGACGGGCTGACACAGGCAACAGAAAGTCTCTGGTCTGAACCATTAACCCAATGAGGTACTGATTTTCCTGAAGTAGGACTGTGGGCTTGAGCTTGTCCTGGACTCAGAAGGCTTTGCAGGTGAGCTGGTTTAGGAGGCACTGCAGAAAAAACAAATGATATATGGTGCATAGAGTTAGGACAAGCAACAATTCAAAAGGAAAAAATAATTTATTTTTGCAATTATTGACTTGAACACTACTTTCAGGGTGTGCATGTTGGATACCGATCGTCAGCCTACCTTGTGGTTTGACAGGTGATCTTTTGACTGGGACTCGTTTCCCGTCTTCCTCTGCTTCAATTTTGGAGTGAGGTTCTGATCCATAGAAGCTGTCACAAGCACTGCCGCTGATGTATGAGCCACACACTCCACTGCCTGCTACTAAAAGGAATACATCAATTATTTATACAGTATGTCTTCAAACTGTTCTTCAGTTTAATTTAATAACAGGCATGAGTTCTTGTTCCTTCTGAGCTTTTATCTGAAAAGAATATATGAACACATATGGGAAAAACTGCAATGTCACCACCTGTAGGTTGTGTACCGCTATTGCTAGAGTTCCTTTCTACACTTGTATTTAATCAAATTAATCCTACACACAGGCAGAATCCAAAGAAAGAATTGGAGCACATGGATCACTTATGGCAAATGTATAGAAAGGTGCAAAGGATCTAATGACCCACTGCGTGTTCCTCAGAGTTTGATTCTGAGGAGGATGCAGTGTTAGGTCCTTCTCTGAGAGCACTCACCACCTCTATCTGTGGAGGGGCTGTCATGCAACAGTTTCTTCCTACATTAACTTTTTTTGCCTCTTACAATTCCGGAAAGCACAGCTAAATTTGCTGTGTTGTATTTATCCCTGTGTATGGTATTACAGTATATCATACATGTAGCCTCTGTTGCCACATCCCTCATGTCTGGCCCAAATTACAAATCTATGTGCTCTCTATTGATGACATAAATGAACAGTACATATGTTGAACTGAAAATAGTACTCTGTGCTGTTTCATCACTTTGATGTATCGCTAACAATACTGAGCTGTTGTTTTACCAAAAACTGCTTACTATTCAATTGTGCAATGTTTATTTTCCTACCTTCCGTCAATTTCCAAACTTATGCAAGAGTATCCAATACTTGCAGAACAAAGAACAGCTTTCCTGTTCACTCTTGGCTCTGCTGAGGAGTAAGGGATTTGTTGGTCATGTGGAAAGTGCTAAAGCCCACTTACTTAAGAATTTAATACTTCTGCTTTCTCGCTTCCCTTTTCTCCCCAGTCTAACCTTTGCCAGTCTTCAAGTCATGCCATCGTTTTAGAGGCAACTTCAGCGATGGCATGAAGAGAGTGAAACAGCACTGATTTCACTTAGCAAGTGAATGTCACAAATACATCATAACACACATTAGAATTATAAGGCACATACACCTGAACACTCCTGATCAACATCTTATTTAAAGATATCAAAAAATGTACATTAACATATCTGTCAATGCATTAAACAGACTTTACTTTTTAAGTGTATTTAAAGGATATACCAACTAATTTAGACAGACATCTTTAGACACAAAAAGTTAAATGTTCACTTTTTGCAGTGTAGAGGACAGTGTACATGGGAAAGCTGGTTTTAATAAGACTGTTGCTATAGGCAACAGCTTTTTCCATTTGCGTTCTTAACACTGCCCTGCCCACAAATGGTTCGACATCCCTAAATGGAACAACAACAGCTTTTTCTCCTTAAGTAAGTCACAATCAAGTATTCTTAACCCCAATTTTAAAGAATGATTTCACTTATTTAGGTCAGATAGACGGATTAATGGATGAATGTATGGTTGCTTCCTCTTACAAAATAGTACCATTGGAGCATACATACTCATCTTAATAAATAGCCGGGCCTCACTAAGAGAACAGAGCAGCTTTATGTGCATTGTAAGGGATTGACAAATAGCGGTTTTAAGACACACAGTCAAAGTCCAGACTGAGTACTGGAAAAGAGATTTCATGGCATTAATCTGTAAGAGGCTAACAGGCAACAACTGTGACTACAGAGCATCACACACGCACACGATGGCAAAGGACATTTAAATAGCATTTACTGATGTAAGCAAGGTACAACATGGGGTGGGATTGCTCTGATTACCCTGGTCCCCTTCTTACATACCTGTCGAAGCCAGTATTGCTTTCTTTTTGAAGAAGTTTTCCATTTGTCTTAGTGGGGTTTAAAGCTGGTGTTCCATTTAATTAGGGTAACAAAGTGACCAGCTAATTTAATAATCTGTTCGATGAGAATACAGATTTCTGACATCTTAGAAAATAGTTTGAAAATAGCCTACCTTAATTTCAAATAATTTACATTTCATTTCTTGGATAGGCTATAAAAAAAAAGCAGCTAGGCCTACTTTGGAATATGGGCTATGGCGACTACAGCAAGATCAATTAAAAATAGACGCGTTTTAGAAATGACTAAAGCAAAGACATACCAAGAAGAGAAATTAATAAGGTAATGGACCGACCACCTTTCATTATATTTGTTGAGTTCAATATAAATAAATACCTTAGTTTCTTATCGGTGAGTATCTTGAACATAAAATTGTATCAGGTGGTAAAAATCTTTAATGAAATATCCCTCACCTGGGTGAGAGGCGTCGCAGTCCACAGCAGCTCCTTTAACTTTGCGTCTGACAGCCACTCGTCTGAACTCCTCCGTGTCATGGCTGCTGCGAAGTGTCAAACTGTTCCTCTTCTTTAGGTCAAACATTGTGACAAAACAGGCGGAAAATGTAGATGCGACAGAGAAGAAGATCGATTTGTTTGTAAATGACTTAACACACTGACGTTTCCTTTTTCACGTGCTCAATCATCGCTACTGAGGTCTACAAGGCACGCGCCGCCTCTGATTAAAATCACCACGCGCCCCCAACAACTCCGCTCAGGGACATCGACCAATCAGACACACAGTGACGTACACTTTGAAGGGTTTACACGTCATCACAAATATCTTGAATAATTGTTTATTGTAATGGTCATCATCTCACAACGACCATGCATTACATTGGAAGTGTATTTTAATGTCATAAGAATAAATTGTATCTGCATAGGATTTTGTGTATGTGTGCAAACAAGTTACCACCTGACCTGAAAACCTGCATCAGTCACTGGTGGGTGTGTATGATTAATACAGGTGACATTTATACCCCTCCTGGCTAATGCCTTTTCAGTCACTACATAATACATGACTGTTGACTTTGTTTCAACTGTCTGTATTGTTTAAAATTATTGTATGTATAATGGCTGAATAAAAATACTCATACTCATGTAAAATCCATCATGTACAAGGCAAGTATATTTACAAGTAGGCTCATGCAGCTGAACCCTTGCGCTAATACAAGGTTAAACAGGCCGTTGTGGTAGCAATATATATTACATTTATATCAGCATCATTCCATAATTTAACCCCAACAACTGATACACATCTCCTTTTAATACCTTTTTTTGCATTTTGTACAACAAACTAATAAACACCTCTTAAATCATATTTACTCTCTCGAATTGTTAAGACCCTTTGTATAGAGTCTGGGTGTGACTTTGACTTTGCTCTAAACATTATTTGCATAATTTTGTAATCAAATATTCTTAATCCTAATTACAATTCTGTACTTCTACTTTCTAAGCATATATCAACCTCCATTTCTGGGTCAGAAGGTTTTTTTAGAAGATTTTTTTTTCTTCGCCTAGCTTCAGGTTGGAAAAATTTGAACTACACGCTCATTTGTATGCATTTTCATTCATGAGGTCTCATGAGGTCTCCTCAGTCTATGGAGTGTACAGGGTGGGACCACATTTCCAGGTGGATTGTGATTTATGAAGGGAACATTTCGTATGAACAGTTTTATAAATCTGAATGATTTTGAGCAGATGCCATTTCTGTGTTTTGGGCGCAGGTACACTTTTAAAAGTATCATCAGATATGGATAAATTGCAGCTACAGATGCACGAGACTGACATCATCAATTTACAGGGATAAGATAAGATAAGATAAGATAATCCTTTATTTATTAACAGGGAAATTTACAAGGATACTCAAAACACCAATCTTGTTTGCATGAGGGTTCAACATTGACTTCTAAATTGATCTGTCGCGACTCGCCAGCTAGTTTGACACAGTGCAGCGTCACTTACACATCTTACAAATATGGATAATTGAAAACTTTGTTATTTATATTTCCATCAAAACTTCCTGCCATTGTTCTCTGCTGCTGGGTTGACTTGTCACATCCTTTCTTCCCTTTACACTGCCACATATACCACTCTTGTGTATACTGCATCTTTCGTCCGCATGGTGCAAGTTTTGAGGTCAGCTGACGTGCCAAATAGACTCAGGGGATGCATGGCGGCCATTATGGGTACACATAACAGCTAGCACGTCTCCACCATATGGCTGAACAATTGATTGTAATGTTATTAAAATTGCAACATAGCGGTGTGCAGTGAAGCACAGATGTTACCAATAATGGCTGAATCTTTTTGTGCATCACTAGCTGCCTGCATCGGCAATGCCCTCTGCTGCATCCATCTTGCCCTCAGGTTCATCCTCTGAGGCTGAAGTGCCTGGTGTCAGATTGAATACATATGCATACATCTGCGATTCATCTGGTGGAGGTCAACAAAGAGGAACACGCTCTGAAAGACATGCCCTTCTGACAAAAAACTCAAGCCTCAGCCTCCACCCCAGCATTGTTTTTCAACACAATACAATGTAAGAGCAAGCAAGATCAAACAAACTATCATTAAACATTAAGATATCCTTAAAAGTTATTCAAGAAATGTCAGCACCTTAACCTTCTGGGCCCGTATTCACAAACATTCTAAAAATCCTCTCAGAGAGCTCCTAAAATCCAATTGAGTTAGGAACACTCAGAGCAACTCTGAGCAAGGAAGAGACGTAAGGCCCTTTCCGAAAAGCCACAGTTCAATATGCAGTGCATACTTTTCAGTTGGGGGTTTCAGTAGACTGAACCCTCGTGGTCATTCAGTATGCATTTTTTGGGTCCACCTCAGTACTGAACATTTCAGGATGGATACTAACTTCCTGGTTTTGTGCAGTATGGTTTGGATGCATTATTTCAGGAAATGAATTGTATTTTAACACCCACAATGCTATGCGAAAGTAAATGTAAAACATCACTTCACGTGCGCCTCCAAAACAAAACAATTGATTAAATACCTGTACAATCAATTTTACATAATATTTTTTTGTCAGAACATCACATAGAATAGAATAGAATATAATTACTTTATTGATCCCAAACTGGGAAATTGTGGCGTTACAGCAGCAGGTTATCCAACACACAATATGAGTAAAAAAACACAATGTTAGCAAATCTAAACATAATATAATATTAAATACAAAGTAAATAAGCACTAAAAATATGAAAACTAAGAATGTGAATATATACAACCAGAACAGAGTCGTAAATGGTTGTAAATTAAATATGAAAGATTAAATGTAAATGTACAAAAACAGAGTTGTAAATGGACAGTATTGACATAAGTTAAAGTGCATGAGTGTAGACATATTACAAGCAGAAACTATACAATATAACGCCGAGTAGACAGCCAAATGAAGTGAACATGAGTGCAGGGATAATTTGTAAATTTAACATGTGCAGAATAGATTACAGTATGGAGAGACAGATATTATCATGATGACAGTTCTCTGCTTGCAAGAGGTGAGCTGTTGTACAGAGTTATGGCCTTCGGTAAGAAAGATTTCTTGTATCTGTCCTTGTGACAGCAGAGTTGAATTAGTCTGTTGGAAAAGCTGCTCCGCTGTTTGTCCAGTAAAATCATCAATCAAAAACATCATTATCAAAGTGAAAATAATTGCTAACTGTGAGCCAAGCTAATAACTAACATACAGTAAGTTACAGGAAACACCCGACGACTACATGTATGTATGTATTTCACCATTATTGAAGCCCATATCCCTTTATATGAACAAATAACGTTACAGTTGACCTGAAGTCAAAGTTGTGCTGCTATTAACCTGCATCCGCTAGCTAGCCTTCTGCACAAAACGCGTAGCAGTTCACATTTGACCAATTTCAATGCTAAAGAATTTGAAATAAACCAAGTTCCTTGAAAACCGGCAATTAAAAGTGGCTGAAGTTAAGTCTTTATCTCTTAATAGTGCTCTCTTTACGGGATATTGCATGGAGAAGCATAACGGCAACATAGAGCAGCTAGCATCATCTAGCTAGCCTACTGCATGGATACGTGCAGCAAGTGATTTAATAACTTTCCCCACACTGGGAAATAACTATCCTACAACTCTAAATCTGCACTGGCCTGGCCAAATAGTTGTTGTCGTAGATATTCAAGAGTTTTTTCAATTTCAAGTTAATCACAATGAACCTTGGGAGTCGGAGGCGCAGGATGACGTCATGCATAATATATATATATTTTTTAAAAACATTTACTTATATTTTCTTCATTAAAAACAAAATAGAACACAACGTGTAGCCTCAGATGACCAATGCACTCCACCAGGGTTACTTAAATTATGTTATTAAAATCGCTATACATATGTATACCATAGACCAGGGGTGTCCAAAGTTTTTTTAGTGAGGGCCAAATACAAAAATTTTTATTTGGGGCCGGGCCACACACTAGAGGTGACATATTAACACATGAATACTGTGTGTATTTCTAACTCACTTATAATCTGAAGAACATTGCACTCAGTGGGAGCAGTGATGCTGTCCTTTGGATTGAAGGATGGCTGACATGTCTGGAGTAAGTTTGGTGGTTGAGACACGAAGGACTTCACAGAGATGGCTATCAGTCATTCTGGTTCTCAGTCTGCTTTTGTTATGATTTAATAGAGAAAATGTTTGTTCACATATGTATGTTGAGCCGAACAGGCTCATCATTCTTTTTGCGTGGCGTCTCATCAGAGGAAACTTGGCATTATCCAAACTCTGATAGAAGTCAGGGAGGGAGAGAAGCTGATGTTGACTCTTCAGAGAATCATCACATTGCATTTCAATCAGTTCTAACTGCAGACTCTCTTCCACTTCTTCTGCATCCACCAGAAAGGGGGTCGAGAACAACTTGATTTCTTTTTCAATGACAGAAAAATCTTGGAAACGCTGGTTGAATTCTGTCAGGAGAGATGTAATCACAGACACATATTTCTCCTTTTTAGCAGAAAGGTCGGCCTTTGGAATAGCAGACTTGATTTCAGACAGCGCAGGGAAGTGTGCAGCATTAAAGCTTCGTAGTTGTGTCTCAAACAGACGGAGCTTTACACAGAAGGCTTTCATGTGCGCATACAGGTGAGGCACCAGCTGTTCTTTGCCTTGTAGGTTCTTGTTCAGTGTATTCAGATGATGAGTAAGATCAACTAAAAAAGCCAGGTCTGACAGCCACAGAGGGTCACTCAGTTCATGAAGAGGTCGGCCCTTTTCTTTCAAAAACTGGTCGATTTCTGATCTCAGCGAGTAAAACCGCTGCAGCACAGAGCCGCGGCTGAGCCAGCGCACATCAGAGTGGTAGAGTACATCCCCGTATTCCGCATCCACGTCAGATAGGAAAGCTTGAAATTCTCTGTGGTACAGTCCTCTAGCGCGAATTATGTTGACAGTTTTCACAACAGTGTTCATCACATCGCCCAGCTGGACAGTCTTGGCACACAGTGCTTCTTGGTGGATTATACAGTGCATCCTAACAGCCTCACCTCCGCTCTCTTTTACCTTGGCGCACACCATCGATGCCATTCCTTTGCGCTCGCCGGTCATGGCCGGAGCTCCATCCGTTGTTACTCCACAGAGCTTTTCCCATTTAAGCCCCAACGGCCTCCGACACAGCTTCAAAAATGTCTTTACCCGGCTCTTTGAGCCTTTTAGGCTCATCATATCAAGCAGCGCCTCCGTACAGGAAAAATTATCATCCACTCCCCGCAAAAAAATTAACAGCTGCGCGATGTCTGTGGCATCTGTGCTCTCATCGCATGCTATCGAGTAAAAATCAAAAGCACAAGCTTTGTCTTTCAGCTGAAGTTTCAAGTTAGCTGACAAGTCCTCGATTCTCCGCACCACTGTATTTCTGGACAAGCTCACGTTTTTGAAATCCTGCACTTTTTCCGGGCACATTATTTCTGTGACTTTGATGAGGCACTGCTTTATGAAATCGCCGTCTGAGAACGGTTTGCCGTGCTGGGCAATAAGTTTAGCCACTTCATAGCTTGCTGTTGTGGCGTTTTCCTGTATTTTGTTTGTACGAAAAAAAAGCTGTTGTTGAGCTTGCAGGCTAGCTGCCATTTGCTTGACTTTCTGTGTTCGTTCGGCACCGGTGTACGATGTGTAGCTCTGATGTTTGGTCTCATAGTGCCGATGGACATTATACTCTTTCATCACAGCAACATCTTCCTTGCAAATCAAACAGACACACTTTCCGTTGACTTCTTTGAAGAAATATTCATTTTCCCACCGTGTTTGAAATCTCCTACATTCACTAGCTATTTTGCGCTTCTTCGGTGCTGCCATTTCTGGTGACCACTTTCGCGGTATAAGTTTTTCTTTGCTTAATTTTGTTTAGTGGAGAAGCACCGTTTCTGTGGCTGGCTCCATCTAGTGTTGAAACTGAGAAGTGCAACAGAGTTGAGCTCAAGCTTCTTGTACGGGCCATATTCAATTATATTTTCAGAATTTGCTGCGGGCCAATAAAAACTGGCCATAGTTTGGACACCCCTGCCATAGACTGTAAAGATATAGCCTATATAGTAGTTTTTGTTTTCTTATTACAGTTCACCCGGCTGTAACAGAAATTGTACATATTGGCACGAACAACAAGTGTGTGTAATATAATCTCACAAACGAATGCTGCATAAATGAAATAAATCCCCTTGTTTGCATGATATATTCAATTTTATTGTCGCTCGGATGTATATGCGGTAGCTCACCCATGCGCGTCTTGTTGCCAGGTCTGTTACAAACAAGCCAAACAGTCCAATACCAAAACGTTGTGAAAAAAGGCATTTCCGATATTCTCAGGCAACCTCTGCCTTCATCTGTGAATTTTTTGTTGAGGGGTTGATGTGAAATGTAGTTATGCTGCCTCTGCAAATGTTTAGTAAAACTAAATGTTTTACTAAATCAAATTAAGTTTGATTACATGGTTAGGGGTGCTTATGTGTTTGCCGGAATCCCAATTTTTTTTTTCTTGTTCTAATGCAGAAATTTTAATAGTTGAAGTCCACAAAATAATGAAAAAAAGGGTTGAATTAGTGAACTTTTAAAGGGCCTTGTTGTCAATAGTTGAAATTTCCTTAACTGGACTTTGCTCAAATTTATTTTGCAAACTCATAATTATGCCCCAACACTGTGGGTTGATTTCAGTTTTTGTCTTTCTTAGCTGATTTAGCAAATAGTGCAACATTAATTAGAAATACAGCTTTACAGAAAAGTATTTATATTTAATATAATTAATTCAGTTTTACCCAAAATATGTATTAAAGTTTTAAACTTTTTTTTTTTTTTTTTTTTTTTGTGTAGAGAGGGCCGGTCACTCCATTTTCTGCCCTTGCTGGAGATGTTTGTATTTGCGGAATCGTTCTGGAGTGATCCACTTCTTAAACCTCCTCCAAGAAGAGACATGCGCTCAGATTTTGTTTGGGTCATCTCGGGGACCTCCTCTGATGTTTCTTGAATTCTTTCAATTGAACAGAGCTGTATTTGGTTTCCTAGCTCCTCGACCTCCTTCTGTAGCTCCTGATATGCCTCCTCTTGAGCAGTAAGATCAAAGGCCCCCTCGGCATTCACCATTTCTGGTGATGGCCCTCTTTCTGGACCATCACTTCCTGCTCATCCTCCTCTTTTTTGACAGCAAGCCCTTCATCAGCCTCAGGCCTCTTCAGAGCTGTTTTCTCCAGCTTATCAGCCTTCATCTCGATATACTGAGCTTCAACATGTATCTGGAGCTCTTCGATGCTGATGTCTACCTTTGGCTCACACTGATGGAGCTACTTTTTTCCCCTGTGTGCTGTTCATTTGAAAAAATCTTTCCTTTTATATCGATTTTCCTGGAAAACTTTGCAGGCCAATGTTGTGTTTGCCACTATCCGCTCAGTTTTCATGTTTGTCAGAGGTGTTTATTTCAATACATTCATTATAGAACAAGAGACACGTGGCCAGATTTACTAAAGGTTTGCGTGTCTTAAAACGTGTGCAAACTTGATACCACCAGCAAAAAAAGTGCTATCTGATCTACTAACGGCGCACAGTGAGGATTGCGTCTTTCAAATAAGCAAAACAGCACGCATTGACCATTTAGTACATTTGCCTTAATGAATATGCAATATGGGGCATTTCTGCCCTAGATTGCAAAATACTGGGAGGAGAAAATGCAAACAAGTTCAGTTAGTACAAGCATTGTGATTTACCAAACCTGGCAAAAATTGAAGTGATTGTAACGGTGTCTGTATTTAACACCTTTGAAAGGAACGTGCTAACCCAGGAGACCAGTGTTACGCGCAACAGGCTGCTGTTATTGTAGTGAGGAGGAGACATAGGCACAACAAAAGAAGGCATAAAGATCACGTTTTTCCCCTCGTGTTTACATATTTCAAATGACAGAAAAATAAATGGAATGCATTTATTTTTTTATTTGATTCAATATTCTAATCATTAAGGAAGAGAAACACCATGATTAAACTACAGGCTATTGTTGCCATAGCCTACAGCCAAAGAGTTGAGGGTGAGACTGCCACTACTGAGTTGAGGGTGAGACTGCCACACAACATTGAAGCATTGCAGTACATCTCAGTTTTCAATGTAGAGGAAACTCGAGTCCCTGTAAAGTTAAATCAGCAATACGTCTCCAAGCATGCTAAATATGTTGCAAGAAGATAGCTTTAAACATGTGAAAAGACTGAGAACTATGTTTGATTGATTTCCGACTTTTGACCGTTTTTAAGGTTTTCTCAAGTTTCAGTTCTAGGTTTTAATGGGCGGAGCTAAGTCGGGGCCTATCTACGTAGATCGGCCCTTCATCTCAACGCTCCATGCTAAAAACAATGAGCGCTGTAGCATCTTCTAGCTAGCTATGCCCTGTAGCACAACTATTGTTGTTGTTGTAAATGATGCCTTCTGTGTCTAAATAACCAGACAGATGGCTTGAAAAGGCAGCCAGACACTGGCGTGCTGGCGGTCGCAGACACGCCGGTGTCTGGCTGCCTTTATGCATGTCCCTGACCGCCTTTACCCGGTTCTCTGACCGAGTACTGCACGTTATTTTACTGCAGTTTAGAGATTATTATACGTGTCAGTATTATCAGTAACAGTATATTTCATTAGCAAGCAAATTAAACTATTATCTGTTTTCACATAGTCTCCTCCAACAAGAGAGACAGGGTGCCAGTGAGATAACACACAGAAAGTCACCAGAGAGGACAGACCTCTCTGTGGGCAAGAGGACAGGGGCCATACAATTATCTTGGAGAACACTAGGCAACAAAAAAACTACAGGTATGTTGCGATATAAAGGTCTTATTTGTTCTTTGTGAACGTCTATGACGTTAAGGCAAACTTTCTAGATATGCACGATATGTACATCAAAGAAAACACTGCTTAAATTATATTCTTCAAAGATTTGAATAAGCACAACACATAGGATGAAATTATCTGTAATATCCATCATGTTGAGTCTGTCAGTTATTTTATGAGCACCATGCTGATGTTACTGCTGTGGTAAAAACCTAAAAAAAATTGTGACTGAATAAATACAGTTTTTTACACATTTTACTGACAGACAGTTTACTAATGTTTTCATGCAAGAGAGAAGACCATACGGGCTGTACAAAATCTTGCAACATTGATGGTCAAAGTGCAGCTAAAAGTTTAAGATTTATTTTCTAACTTCATTGCTGCAACTCTGTATACAGTGCGCACAAACAATTGTATTGTTATTTGCACATGTATTCTCTTGTTCGCTCTTCTCATTTACTCTCCTCAAGTGGAAAACTGCATCACCTGACAGCCCACCTACAAAACGCCCTCTCTTGGAGTTTCCCTGGCAACAGTTCCAACTTTGCAGATCCTGATGACACCACCTACCTCCCCAGTATTTTTGAACTTGTTGACACCATCTCTGAACAGTTAGTTCACTTTGTTTGTTAGATATTTGTAGATATTGAAAAAAAAAACTAATGGGTGAATTTATTCCTCGTCATTTTTTAATTTGCCTGTCATGACTGAAATTTGTCTGCCATGTAATTGAAGTATGAACGTAACATATTAGCACTTAGCACACAACTACTTTGTTGTCTTTTATTTTCTTTCTCAACAGAGCACCAGCCAAGGCAGTGCAGGACACGGTGAAGTACTTGGTGTATGAGGACTGCCTCCTGGAGCTTTTAAAAATCTGCCCCACCTGCTCCAGACTCTGCAAAGTTGACACGTTTGTTATAGGAACATTCCTCTCTGTAACCCAGAAGTGCGTCTCAACGAGTGTCTCTTACTCAAGTCTCCACAGCCCTGATAACACCTGCTGAGAGTGAGAGGAGGGGAGAGGACATCAACTAGAGAACCCAGAACTATGGAAGCCAAGTTAGTAACATACATGTGTGGGAATGGATTTGTACAGAAAGAGAGGGAATGGAGGAACGTTTTAAAAGTTTATTAAATAAATGAAATGACTTTATATAAAACACATGTCCAAACATAACAATACATTAACTTGGAAATAATTTAAATTGGAGGCCTAAAACCGGTGTTCTCTTCATCAGGGTACTCCTGGTGGATACGGACAACAACACAGGAAGGTATCACTACCCGGTATCACTACCCAGTTGTGCTTTCCCAGGTATCCCCCTAGCACCAGGAAACGAAGGATGCCAGGTAGCAAGCACGCCTATAATGACTGAATTAAATTTTTTCCATTTAAAGTTTTTTATTTAAGTTCAACTTTAAAGACAGCTTACAGTATGCATTAACATGTTTTCTTTTTGTTAAGACATTTGCAACATCTGACAAAAAATAAAAAATGAAAAATAAAAAAAACAAGACAGAGAAAAAATATATAAATAAATAAAAACAGACAGAGAACAACAACATAACACAAACGAGGTCACAGAGGTAGTATATATCATATAGCTATAGAGGGGCGAAGACAGGGTGTACTTAGGGAGGTATTATTTTATGGTTACGTAGCTTGCACTGACTGTCTTTGCAGTGTGGGGAATATCGGCACAGTCTTTATAATGTCCAAAATGTCTTTCCATATATGTTGGTCTTCCTTGTATTCATCAACCAGGTTAGAGGCTGCACCTTCCATTGAAACAGTCTCCAGAAATGTATGTAGCCATAGATCATGATTCAGTTTTCCTGTTTCTTTCCAGTGGCTAGAAATCAGTCTCTTGGCCGTCAATACATCCAGTTGTTATTATTTGCTTATTTTGTTTTGACCAAGTTCCTTGAGGTGCATAGTTAAAAAGACACATCAAAGGCTCACAAGTCACACTTTTGCTAATAATTTTACCAAGAGAAGCAGTAACCCCGTCCCAGAACATTTCTATATAATCACAGGACCATAACATGTGGAAAAAGGTTCCCTTAAATCAATTACAATGCCAACACAGATCAGACTTAGATGAGTCCATCTTATTGAGGCGTAAAGTATAGTCGATGTATACAATGATAATTAATCATCTTGTTTTTAACTGATTTGGAAACTGAGTGGAGTGTTTTCCAAATATGTTCCCATGTCTGAGGATCCAGGGATTTACCTATATCTAACTCCCAGTTCCGTTGTGTTGATCTCCAACAATCATCTAGTGATCTATTTGAAAGTTTGTACACCTTGGAAGCAATTTTCTCTCCTTCACTTATTGTTTTCTTTAGAGTTATTTCTGTTTCGTTCACTTTGGGTATGGTTACCGCCTCTCCTAAGTGCCTAGACAGCTGAGACCTTATTTGCATGTATAACAGAAAGTCTTTATTCTCTATGCCAGGGGTTCCCAAACTTTTCAGCTTGCGACCCCCATTATGACGGTAATAGAGACTTGGGACCCCACATTTGACGCACTAGGTCAAAACACTGGCATTAAAACAGCAAACAATAGCCCAAACACCATCATATTATTTTTGTAATTTATTGTAAGAAACTACTTTTTTTACCTACTGTATTTTCAAATTAATGGGTGAAATATCCAATTTTAAACCATTTTCCATTTTTATATGTTTTTGAAAGGATTCTTGCGACCCCCCTAACAGTGTTCCGCGACCCCCCAGTGGACCGCGACCCCCACTTTGGGAACCACTGCTCTATGCCATATGTGGTTTTTATCTCGTTGAATGTTTTCAGTTTTCTGCTATGCAAGGTTTTCAAGTCATCTAGTATAACAATTCCTTTAGCCTCCCAGTTATCATTCCTCATAGGCCTACCACCCAGAGTAAACCCGTAGTTGTTCCAAATGGGAGCATTTGGAGATGTTTTTGCTGTAAAGCTCAAAGACTTCTGTAAAACTTTAGCGATGTCACAGGAAAACTGGATTAATGGATTGTCTATAATTCTACAGGAGGGGCTATACCAAAGGCCCTGCATAGATATTTTTACCTTTAATTGGTTCTATATTTTCCCATCTTGTTTTTCTTAAATCTGAGCCATAACCCCAGCTAAGAGGATAGCGTGAGTTGAAGGCAAGGTAATAATTGTATACACCTGGTAATCCAAGACCACCTGACTTCCTGTCAATATACAACTTCTTTCTGCTTACCCTTGGGGTCTTATCTGTCCAGATAAAATTATGGAAGAGCTTATTTATTTCTTTAAAGAGTCCCCTATCTACAGAGAGTGGTAGCGCTGCAAAGAGGTAAGTTATTTTAGGTAACACATTCATTCTTAATGTGTCTATCCTTCCCCATATAGTCAGTGGCAGAGACTTCCATCTCTCTAAGTTATGTTTTATGTTGGTTATAAGATTTCTAAAGTTAAAAGACACATTCTCACTTATATCAGATTTCAGAGTTACTCCTAAGTATTTCATTCCTTCAGGGGACCATTTAAAAGTTAAGTTGTTAATGTGTATCTTATGGCAATGAATGTTCAGCGGTAGGGCTTGTTAGCTAGAAGTGAGTTGTTAAGCTTCCATAATGATGGTTTTATGAAATATGTGGAGGGGGAAAATGACAGGGTTATTGGGCAGTGAGCGCTGTAAACCATGTTCAGTATGTCAGTAGACCATACATTGGAGAGAACATTCTGCGTAACCAGAAATGCATCAATTCTTGAATAGGATTTGTGCCGATTCGAGTAAAAAGTATAATCCATGTTTTCTGGATTCATTAATCTCCAAGCATCGAATAGACCCATGTTTTTACAAAAATCATTGAGGATGCTCGGTCAGATGGTAGCGGTTTCTCACTTCTGTCCATTTCAGGTTTAAAAACAGAATTAAAGTCCCCTCCTACTATGATAGGTTTCCCTGAATATTCTGTAAATATAGTACTGAGTTTACTAAAGAAGCCTACAGAATCTCCATTTGGACCATATACACTTGCAATGACAATGGGTTCATTATATAGTAATCCTTCAATGATAACATATCTACCTTCAGTGTCAATATTAGAACTTTGAATTACAAATGAAGTTTTTTTATGAATTAAGATAGTCACGCCTCTGCTTTTACTGTTAAACGATGAGTGATACACCTGTCCAACCCATTTTTGTTTCAGTTTACTAGCCTCTGTTTGTGTTAGGTGGGTCTCTTGTAGTATAGCTATTTCTGATTTCAATTTGGCTAGATGACATAAAATCCTTGTACGTTTAGTTGGATTATTCAGCCCACCTACATTCCATCCAGTGACTGTGATATTATTTAATACTGATGTGTTTGTTATTCGTGACATGAGTAGTCAGTTGAAAACATTTTGTAATATTTCCCTCAATCTTAACCCCCAAATATACTTTACAAAGTTTGACCTCACATTTAAGACATAAAAATACAAAGCTAACAACACAATCTTCACCGTTAGAAGAGAAAAGGACATCTAAACATGAAAGGAACAGCAAGCTGCAAACAGCAGTTGCAAAAATGACCAATTAGTTGTAAAAATAAAAAATAAACCTATGTAGGTCCGTAAATGCCACTGATAAGTTTAGGCGACCTGAACTTGTCTCCAGTTAAAGTGGAACAGATATTAAACCCTTTGGGATTCAGTTGGTTGAAAATTAAGAAGAAAGAGAGAAAGATTTTTTGCTTTTTTCTGATTTGTTTGAACAAAGTGGAGGAAAAATTCACACAGGGGAACCTCCGCACAGCTTGGCAGGGCCTCAAAAACATGGCTGCTGTGAACACTGCTGCTACCAACATCAAAACCATCTCTCTACTTCTCTCCCCAATGATCTCAACTCATTCTACACCAGATTCGAGAAGGACAACACCACACAGCTGGAAGGAACAGTGTTCATGCTCAAGCCCAGTGACTCTGCACTCACCTTCAGCAGAGAGGATGTGGTGAGAGCCCTCAGGAGGACTAGGGAGAGCAGCTCACCTGGTCCAGACAACATCAGTGGCCACATCCTGAAGCACTGTGCTGAGCAGCTAGGGGGCGTGTTTCAGTCCCTGTTTCAGAGCTCTATGGACAGCAGCACAGTCCCCCAGCTGTGGAAACACTCCACAGTTATCCCCATCCCCAAGAAAAGCCCCGCCAAATCACTGAATGACCTCAGGCCTGTGGCCCTCACGTCTCTGGTGATGAAGGCCATGGAGAGGATCATAAAACAACGCATCATCAGAGAAACCGACTCCCAGATGAACCCGCTGCAATTTGCTTATCGTGCAGGCAGAGGTGTCGATGATGCAAAAACATTCATAATAGACACTGTTCAAAAACACCTGGAGCAACCCAACACCTCAGCCAGACTCCTGTTTGCAGACTTCTCCTCTGCATTCAACACCCTGCAGCCTCACATCCTGGCTGACAAAATTTCAACTTGCTCCCATCTGAACGACCAGCTTATCCTGTGGATATTGGACTTTCTGACCAACAGATCACAGAGAGTTCTGGTCAACAACACCCTCTCCAGCCTCCAACACACCTCAACTGGCTCCCCTCAGGGCTGCGTGCTCTCACCTCTGCTCTTCATCCTCTACACCGATGACTGCAGAACCACACAGCCAAACTGTCACCTGGCGAAGTACGCGGACGACACAGTTCTCCTGTCTCTGCTGTCAGGCCCCTCTCAGCACCATGGACCAGTTCTTCAGGAGTTTGTGGAGTGGTGTGACAGCTCCTGCCTCGAACTGAATGTGAGCAAGGCCAAAGACATGGTGGTGACCTTCTCCAACAAGCAGAGGGAACTGGCTGCATCAGCAATCACCACAATCCATGGGAATCCTGTCGAACTAGTGGAGGGGTATAAGTACCTGGGTACCATCTTCGACAGCCTGCTGAAATTCGCCTCCAACACTGAGGAGATTCGCTCTCTTCCCAGCGTTTGAGTGGCTCCCCTCAGGATGCCGGCTTCGCTGTCCCTGCTGCAGGACACAGAGGAGAAGAGCAACCTTGGTTCCCAGGGCTGTCCAGCTCCTCAACTCCTAACCCCCCCCCCCCCAACAGACACCAACACCTCTCACCCAATGCAGACTCTCAGCTGTGAACTTCCTTTATATTGACATGCACCTTAACTGCCTCTGCTTTATCTGGTCTCATGCACTACATCACTTTATTCTATCCATTTTATATCAGTATTCATACAGTTCTGGTTAATTTATTCCTGTTGTTTCTTATCCATCATTGCACTACGGTCACTTTATTTATCTAATTCTTACCTTTACAGTTACGGTCACTTTATTTATCTAATTTCTACCTTACAGTTATATTTTATATATTAGTTCTGTTGTTCCATTATTCACCATGCACCTTACTAACTTATCATTTAGTATTTGCCTACTTGCACATAGCTCTGTATATATATATATTTATTTCTCGTTTACTGCATATAGTTCTGTTTACATCTGGTCACTACTGCACATAGTTCTGTATATATATATATTTATTTCTCGTTTACTGCATATAGTTCTGTTTACATCTGGTCACTACTGCACATAGTTCTGGTTACATCTGGTCACTACTTGCACATAGCTCTGTATATACATATTTATTTCTTGTTTACTGCACATAGTTCTGTCTACATCTGGTCACTACTGCACATAGTTATGGTTACATCTGTTTACATCTGTTAGTCCGATCACTGTCCACTTATATCTACTCTTTTATATTTTGTATTTTCAAGTTAAATTTAAGCTTTAAGTTGTATTTAAATTGACACTTTCTATTTAGGTTAAAATGTTTTGTTTACTTGCACTGTTGGTAATTTACTGCTCTGTGTGCCTTTGAATTGCCCCCCAGGGACAAATAAAGTTTTTTGAATTGAATTGAATTGAATTGGTGGATGACTGCTCTCTACTGAGTATATTCTCTAGTCATTTTTGGATGTTCACTAACTTGTATTTGTACTGTCTAGAACTTTTGTGAATGTAAAACATTATTTTCGATTATTTACATTTGTCTGTAGGCACCACATGAGTGCAGGCTTTTTATTTATAGCTCAGAGACATTTTGCATTCTAATTGTTTGGCTGTGCATTGATCCTGACAATACCAAAATTGAGTTAAACTAACACTAAACCAACTCTGTTTCCTAAAACTCTGAGCTTATTTTTAAGAAATGCATTCAATTTGACTAACATAACTGTTATTTTGACATTCGTAAATGAAAATGTTTTTTGCAGACTTACACAGCTCTCTCTTTCATCTCCAGCGGTCCATGGTCTGTCTGATAAATGTTCAGAGCATTCTGCAGGGAGTAGGGGTTCAGGCAGACAGGCTCAAGGCCTGGATGAAGAGTCATACAGTGTGGCTCCTCTGGAAGCTCCAGACATTTATTCTGAACCTGTTGGAGTATGTGTTAGAAGGTGTTTCTGGTCTGACGATCCACTATTAATCTTGTGTATTCATACTTTGAATGATCATTTTGTATAAGGAAACTATTTGTCTTCACATAAGGCGTTAAGCTGCTTGCAGAACACACTTTCCACCTCTCTGTGCATCATCCTGCACTCTCCACAGGTGCACCTGTTCAAATATGGTTTAGTTAACAGTGACTATGATATCGTACATATTATGGGTTAAACTACAGTATATACATTAATCTCAATACTACTGAGTATATCCGGTTGCATAGCTTGTGTGTCGTAATTATGAAAATCAGCGGTTCACACATCAAGCATGAGGACCTGCAGGTTTGTAGATAAAGCTGACAATAGACCTTTTTCTTTTATTAGCTAGGTGATATTGATAACGGTGGGGTTATTTTAACTTTATTGTGTAAATAAAAAAACAGGTACAACAGAAGGCTGTAAATGGAGCGCTAGTTTTTCCTTATTATTGATCACAAAAGTTAAATTTGACCAAATAGTAATACAAATCAAAGGCAATTATAGTGTGAGGATGGCTGCCTGATATCTATTTATTAATAGATGCGGTTAGCTAAACTTATTTCATTTGGCTAGCTATGCTATTGAGAAACAGGCTTCCATTACACATTACCTTACTAAACAAAGATGATGGAGAAAAAAAATTACCATTCTGTGACAGACAGGTCTGATAGAGGAGCTGAGGCCTCCATTGTCAGGCCATTTACATTTTTGACAGTTGAGAAGGGAACGTCTCTCCACGAGTGGGCGTGGCTTTGGTGCATTCTATGGACACGCCCACAGCATCCCAGAGGAGAGAGAACAGCTACATTTTTCATGATTTTGAAGCTTATTTTTATAAACTTATAAGTTTTTTTTTCGTTGCTGAAATTTGGCCTGGTGGTTAATTCTTCTTTTGTAAAAAAAACAAAAAAACATATTTTTTTAAGCACATTAAGAGCCTGGGAGAAATAGAAAAAATAGCCAAGCTCCTTGGCTACTCTCCTGCAGAGATAGACAAGATTGATCAGCAATGGTGTGCCATCCATCTTAGTAAGTGGAATGAAACAAAAAACACAATGGGCTTCTGGAGTGAGATTTGGAAGTTCAGGGATGCAGCTGGTATCAACCCGTTTCAGGAACTTGCCATGGCTGCTGTGTCTGTGTTGTCCTTGCCACACTCGAATGCTGAAGTCGAGAGATTATTCAGCCAGATGAGTGTGGTAAAAAGCAAACGTAGAAATGTCCTTGCAGACCCTTAACTCCATCCTGTATGTCCAATATGGTCTGAAGTTGTCTGGTGATGCTTGCTATGAGCACAAGCTGCCTGATAATGTTTTGCAGCTTTTTGGCACATCAGCTGCTTACTCATTTAAGTCAGCACCCTCAGTTGCTGAACCTGCCATAGAAATCCATGACCAAAATGAAGATGACCTATTCTTTGTGTGAGCCAGCACAACGTGTGTAGAGGGGGGGTCTGAAAAAAAACAATAAACCTGAGTTAGGGCCAGACTAGTTAAAGGCTTTATATGCAATTTTTCACGCTTAAATGTATCAGAAATCAAGTATGTCCGTTGTATATAACTCTCTAAGTCATGACTGTTTCCAATGAGTGAGAAGCTCCAGTCCCACTGGCTTTGTTGATATAGAAGCAATGTTTATCTAGCCGCCCCGGCCTCCCCCTTCTTTAGGCCCGCCCCCCTTGTATAAAAGCGCAGCCGCACATTAGCCCGCTAGCACAACAATGCCGGCCACAGGCTCGAGCTAAAACATGAATTCTTTCTAGATATTTAAACATCAATTGTTTGTCATTGTGATCAATGTGGTTATTCTCATTTGCTGCTTTATAGTACAACAGAACTGGCTTTGAAGCGTTAGGCAACATCTGAATAGGCCAAGCCGAAGTAGTTGCAAAGCTAACGATTTGCTTATGAGCGGTTATGAACAGTTGGAAATATATGAAAATATATACGGTCGTTTGTTTTTTGACATTCCCTACTCCAGCTATGATATAGCAGCTTCAGTAGTTAGAAATCTTGTATAGTAACGTCCAAGCTCAGGCCGTCTGAACTGTAGTTTAGCATGCTCTCGGCTAAACTACGATGGGTCACTAATCTAATGCTATCAGCTTGGCACTCATTATGCAGAAATCACGAGGCTAAGTTTCGCAATGCTTTTGTTGTTGCTGTCATCATGTGATAAATACGTTACATGTAGCTACTGAGATTCTCTACAATACAGATGCATAAAAACAATGTTTTGGCTGGGGAGATCAAACTTACTGTTTCTAAGGATAATTGAATTCATGTGTGCTGTTATTTCTTTCAGATTTGAAAAGGGTCCTGCAGGCCAGGATTGTGTCGAGGAGGCTCTGTTCAGGAGCAGGGGAACAGCGTCCAGATGACCTTCGGAAGCTTGGACCATTGGCACCCATTCCCCCCCACCCACTGCAGAACTTGCTGAGAAACAACTCAGACGAGGTCTTGGTATGTAATTCATAAAAATGTGAATGAGTATGAGTATGAGTATTAGATGTGAATATTTGAATTAAATTTATAATAATTTACTTACAATTTGATATTTTTGGTCCCCATTTGCAGATCCAGCACAGCCAGAATGACAACAAGAGCTGTTGTGAAAGCACATGGTCTCCTTTTGTACGAACATTCATCTGCAGTTTCTGGCTACAAGTACAGCTGCTGTAATATAGGAGGACTGCATGCTGTGGTAAAACCAACAATTTGCTCCCCACATCAAAACAAAAATGCCTTTTGCTATGACCCTCGAACCAATCACTTCAAACGCACCTTTTTTTTTATGCACTATGGCTTTATGGACTTTGTCAAACAAATGTCCATTTTGCACCAATGGTGCTGTTTTATCACAGGCTGCTAAGTTCAATAATATCAGCATGGTCTATTTTTTCTTTTCAAGATGTACAAACACATTTTGCATTTTTTGTCTAAATGTTCAGAGCATTATTTAAATAAATAAATACTTATCAACAGCTTTTTAATTTTTTTCTGTAAATTGGTTGGCTTATTTAGTCTGTATCTGCAAATGATGATCTTCTATTTTTAGAAGACTGCTTCAAATGTTTTTAATCTTTGTCCCCCCAAAAATTGAACTCAATTACAGTATGATAGTCGGTGTTGTGTGACCAGTCCAGTTTATTGTTGAGGTGAACACCCAGGTATTTGTACGTCTCCACCCTCTCGATGGCCAAGCCCTGGATGTTCACTGGTGCAGTCTGGGGTGACTTCCTGCGGAAGTCAATCACCATCTCCTTTGTCTTGCTGGCGTTGAGCTGAAGGTGGTTGAGCTCACTCCAGTCGACAAAGTCCATGATGACCTGCCTGTACTCCTGTTCGCTCCCCTTAGACACACACCCCACGATGGCTGTGTCATCGGAGAACTTCTGCAGGTGGCAGCTCCCAGAGTTGTAACAGAAGTCCGAGGTGTACAGGGTGAAGAGAAAAGGGGAGAGAACTGTCCCCTGCGGGGCCCCTGTACTGCAGACCACCATGTCAGACTCACAGTCCTGAAGCCTCACGTACTGTGGTCTGTTGGTGAGGTAGTCCGTTGTCCATGCAGCCAGGTGACAGTCCACTCCCGCCCCCTCTAGCTTCCCCCTGAGCAGTGCAGGCTGGATGATGTTAAAGGCACTGGAGAAGTCAAAGAACATGACCCTCACAGTGCTGCCGGTGTTCTCCAGGTGAGTCCAGGATCTCTGCAGCAGGTAGATGACGACGTCATCCACCCCGATGTTCGGCTGGTAGGCGAACTGCAGAGGATCCAGATTTGAAGTCACCAGAGAGCGGAGGTTGTTGAGGACGATCCTCTCCATGGTCTTCATCAGGTGAGAGGTGAGGGCCACAGGTCTGAAGTGGTTAGGCTCCCTGGGGTGAGATGTCTTTGGGACTGGCACCATGCAGGAAGTCTTCCACAGAGTCAGGACCCTCTCCAGTCTCAGGCTCAGGTTGAAGATGTGCAGAAGAACCTCACAGAGCTGGTCTGCACAGTCCTTCAGGAGTGTGGAGCTGATGCCCTCGAAACCTGTGGCCTTCCTCGCCTTGATCATCCTCAGCTGACTTCTCACCTGATCAGCTGCTATGGAGAGGCCGTCGGAGGAGGAGGAAGAGGAGGAGGAAGGGGTTGTTGGGGGGGCGTCTGTGGAGGAGGTGGAGGAGAGGGCTGTTGAGGGGGGTGGCAGGGTACTCAGGGTACTCAGATGGAGTGTCTGAGAAGTGGGCTGGTCTGCGCTCTGGTGGCTGGGGGTGGGGTTGTAAATGCTCCTCCATCTTTGCTCGGTAGCTGGCTTTCCCCTTCTTGATTTTTTTCTTGAGCTCCTTCTGCACCCTCCTCAGCTCCTCTCTATCTCCAGCTCTAAAAACTCTTCTCTTTTCATTGAGCAGGGTTTTCAACTCAGGGGTAACCCAGGGTTTGTTGTTGGAGAAACACTGTATTTTTTTGGTGGGTACAGTGTTCTTAACACAGAAGTTTATGTAATCTGTGATGCAGTGGGTTAAACTGTCAATGTCCTCCCCATGTGGGCTGCACAGCACCTCCCAGTCAGTGGTGTCGAAGCAGTCCTGCAGCGCCTCAGTGGCCTCCTTAGACCACTTCTTCACATACCTGGTTGTGGGGGGTTGTTTTTTCACCATAGGTATGTAAATGGACTTGGTTTGTAAATAAAACCAAGGACTTTCAACTAGGAGGTGGCCATCAAGTCCTATGTGAGTCCAACTGTCATTGGTTAGGCTTACATCATTTTTCTTATCAAACCATGATCTTTTCCTTAGCTAACACACAAGTTTTGTTCATTGGTCTCATTTATTTCTAAGCGTGAGAGCCTGTTGGCACCAGGCACTTAAGAGCAATTTTCCAGCAATGAGCGTTGGCAAATTCAAGAGAAACCTCCAACTTGAAGAACATGTCTTTACCTTAAGACCTGTATGTCATGCTGACGATTTGAGTTATGTAGCAAATGTTAAAAATGCTACAAGTTTTGAAGACATACTAAAATTGTGCTTTCACAAAGCTCACATACTGTAACTCTCCAAATCCTCTGCTATAATCCATCCTTTCATCTTGTGATGTCATACTTCAGAATGTTGGTTATTTCTTTGATGTTGACAAGTAACAGCCTGCTATTCTGTTTGACTATGATACTGATAGAATAAACAGGGGAATTAATCCATAGTATTGTAGTTTAGGTGTTTGTTTAATCAAAGTAATACATCGCCCTGCCTTCTATTCAATTCAATTCAATTCAAAAAACTTTTTTTTTTCCCTTCAAAGACACACAGAGCAGTGAATTACCAACAGTGCTTAACCTAAATATAAAGTGTCAATTTAAATAAAACATAAAGCTTAAACTTAACTTGAAAATACAAAACATAAAAGAGTAGATATAAGTGGACAGTGATCGGACCAACAGATGTAAACAGATGTAACCAGAACTATGTGCAGTAGTGACCAGATGTAAACAGAACTATATGCAGTAAACGAGAAATAAATATGTATATACAGAGCTATGTGCAAGTAGGCAAATACTAAATGATAAGTTATAAGGTGCATGGTGAATAATGGCTGTGCATAACTTCTGTGCTTTATCTTACTAGGAAAGCAAATAGATCAAACCAAGGACTTTCAACTAGGAGGTAGCCATCAAGTCCTATGTGAGTCCAACTGTCATTGGTTAGGCTTACATCATTTTTCTTACCAAACCATGATCTTTTCCTTAGCTAACACAGAAGTTTTGTTCATTGTTTTCGTATATTCCTGAGCGTGAGAGCTTGTTGGCACCAGGCACTTAAGAGCAATTTTCCAGCAATGAGTATTGGCAAATTCAAGAGAAACCTCCAACTTGAAAAACATGTCCTTACCTTAAGACCTATATGTAATGTTGATGATTTGAGTTATGTAGCAAATGCTACAAGTTTTTAAGAAATACTAAAATTGTGCTTTCACAAAGCTCCCATACTGTAACTCTCCAAATCCTCTGCTATAATCCATCCTTTCATCTTGTGATGTCATACTTCAGAATGTTGGTTATTTCTTTGATGTTGTCAAGTAACGGCCTGCTATTCTGTTTGACTATGATACTGATAGAATAAACAGGAGAATTAATCCATAGTATTGTAGTTTAGGTGTTTGTTTAATCAAAGTAATACATCGACCTGCCTTCAATTCAATTCTAAAAACTTTTTTTGTCCCCTGGGGGCAATTCTAAGGCACACAGAGCAGTAAATTACCAACAGTGCTTAACCTAAATATAAAGTGTCAATTTAAATACAACTTAAAGCTTAAACTTAACTTGAAAATACAAAATATAAAAGAGTAGATATAAGTGGACAGTGATCGGACTAACAGATGTAACCAGAACTATGTACAGTAGTTATCAGATGTAAACAGAACTATATGCAGTAAACGAGAAATAAATATGTATATACAGAGCTATGTGCAAGTAGGCAAATACTAAATGATAAGTTATAAGGTGCATGGTGAATAATGGCTGTGCATAACGTCTGTGCTTTATCTTTCTAGGAAAGCAAATAGATCAAACCAAGGACTTTCAACTAGGAGGTAGCCATCAAGTCCTATGTGAGTCCAACTGTCATTGGTTAGGCTTACATCATTTTTCTTACCAAGGTAAGAAAGGTGTTTGTTTAATCAAAGTAATATATCGCCCTGCCTTCAATTCACTTCAATTCAATTCCAAAAACTTTTTTTGTCCCCTGGGGGCAATTCAAAGACACACAGAGCAGTGAATTACCAACAGTGCTTAACCTAAATATAAAGTGTCAATTTAAATACAACTTAAAGCTTAAAGTTAACTTAAAAATACAAAATATAAAAGAGTATATATAAGTGGACACCTCAGTTGCCTCAGCAGTGCAGCCAACATTGGCCCTTCTTGTACAGGACGTCGGTGTTGTGTGACCAGTCCAGTTTATTGTTGAGGTGAACACCCAGGTATTTGTACGTCTCCACCCTCTCGATGGCCAAGCCCTGGATGTTCAACGGTGCAGTCTGGGGTGACTTCCTGCGGAAGTCAATCACCATCTCCTTTGTCTTGCTGGCGTTGAGCTGAAGGTGGTTGAGCTCACTCCAGTCGACAAAGTCCATGATGACCTGCCTGTACTCCTGTTCGCTCCCCTTAGACACACACCCCACGATGGCTGTGTCATCGGAGAACTTCTGCAGGTGGCAGCTCCCAGAGTTGTAACAGAAGTCCGAGGTGTACAGGGTGAAGAGAAAAGGGGAGAGAACTGTCCCCTGCCTGGGCCCCTGTACTGCAGACCACCATGTCAGACTCACAGTCCTGAAGCCTCACGTACTGTGGTCTGTTGGTGAGGTAGTCCGTTGTCCATGCAGCCAGGTGACAGTCCACTCCCGCCCCCTCTAGCTTCCCCCTGAGCAGTGCAGGCTGGATGATGTTAAAGGCACTGGAGAAGTCAAAGAACATGACCCTCACAGTGCTGCCGGTGTTCTCCAGGTGAGTCCACGATCTCTGCAGCAGGTAGATGACGCGTCATCCACCCCGATGTTCGGCTGGTAGGCGAACTGCAGAGGATCCAGATTTGAAGTCACCAGGGAGCGGAGGTTGTTGAGGACGATCCTCTCCATGGTCTTCATCAGGTGAGAGGTGAGGGCCACAGGTCTGAAGTGGTTAGGCTCCCTGGGGTGAGATGTCTTTGGGACTGGCACCATGCAGGAAGTCTTCCACAGAGTCAGGACCCTCTCCAGTCTCAGGCTCAGGTTCACAGAGCTGGTCTGCACAGTCCTTCAGGAGTGTGGAGCTGATGCCCTCGAAACCTGTGGCCTTCCTCGCCTTGATCATCCTCAGCTGACTTCTCACCTGATCAGCTGCTATGGAGAGGCCGTCGGAGGAGGAGGAAGAGGAGGATTGGATGACTTCCCCTCAAGGTCTCCCTGGTCTCCCTGGACCATCATGGCGCCAGTAACAGACTTTGAACCTGGAATGCCTCAAAACCAGGTCCCACCGAGATTTAAACTCAGATCGCTGGATTCAGAGTCCAGAGTGCTAACCATTACACCATGGAACCAATGTACAGCAACCTGAAATAGCAGTGAAACAATTTCTTGCGTGTTGTAGTTAAAGGGCAGATAACTGGATAAAGAGGGCATAAAGAAAATATAGTTGCAAGGAAAAGCACAAGTGTGTCAGAAGTGGGATTCAAACCCACGCCTCCAGAGGAGACTGCGACCTGAACGCAGCGCCTTAGACCGCTCGGACATCCTGACTGCATTACTGATGCTTGTCTTAGCTTACGAGGTCAAATTTAGTATAGGAATCTATTCTAAGAAACAACTGTATGTTTACACTTGAGGGTTGACTCATGGTGATTGAGACTCTTTATATCTGTTTCAATATTGGGCCAACAAACCTGAATGCTGAGGGGCTGTGAAAGCTACATGATCAAAGGACTACAGCCATATGATGGCGTCACCCTGCTCGGCTGCGGCTGCAGTGGCTCGTGATAGCAACAGGAATATAATGGCAAATAACCCAGTCAGTTCTGATAATTTCACAATAAACCTGCAGCGAAGTTACTCTAAAGTAATATACGACCGCCAGGCAATTTTAGTTTTCGGTAAATCAAACATTTTCAGTCCGGTAGATGCAACTACTCTGGAACTTCTACGTAGCCTCGGAATACTACGCCGGCTACATCCAGCGGCCTGTGAAGCAGCGGAGCCTCGTACCAGCGGTGTCCGCCAGCGGAGGAGACGGAAGCGGTGTGACCGGAAGCAAAAACGGGGATGCCGAGCGGGGCTAACAACCAAGCTAAAAGCTAACCCGCACAGAACGCCGCTTCCTTACATCCTGCTTTCTAATGTCCGCTCCCTGGAGAACAAACTGGACTACCTGAAGCTGGATTTAACTGTAAAACAGGAGATGAGAGACTGCTGTTCCATATTTCTCACAGAAACGTGGCTGAAACCATCCGTTCCAGATGAGGCAGTTAGCATAGAGGGGCTAACATTATTTCGGTCGGATAGGAGCAGCTCTCTCACTGGTAAATCCCGAGGCGGCGGTGTTTGCATTTACACCAACAACAACTGGTGCAACAACGGTGAGATAGTCTCAAGTCACTGCTCTCCTGATGTAGAACTACTGACTATAAAATGCAGGCCTTTTTATTTACCCCGGGAATTCACTGTTATGATCTTCACAGCAGTGTACATTCCTCCCAGTGCAAACACCAAAGAAGCCCTGAATGTTTTATACCGCTCAATCAGTGAACTGCAATCTACACATCCAGAGGGAGTTTTCATTGTGGCAGGGGACTTTAATCAGGCCAATATGAAAACTGTTTTTCCTCATTTCCATCAATATGTGGATTTTGCAACCAGGGGTGGGAGCACGCTGGACCTGGCCTACAGCAACATCAAGAAGGCATTCAAGGCTGCACCCCGCCCCCACCTTGGCTCCTCAGACCATCTCTCTGTGATGCTAATTCCAGCATACAAGCCCCTGCTGATCAGGAAAAAACCCACAGTGAAGCAGGTGAGGGCCTGGCCTGAGGGAGCTATGGAAGCATTACAGGACTGCTTTGAATGCACGGACTGGGACATGTTCAAGGCGGCTGCTACGGACAATCACCAGACGTGTGTGGAGGAGTATGCCGAGTCTGTGTCTGCATACATTCAGAAGTGCATGGAGGATGTTAGTGTGATCAAGAACATCTCCACACGGGCCAACGAGAAACCCTGGATGACTAGTGAGGTACGTGCAATGCTGAAAGCCCGGAACAACGCTTTAAAATCTGGCGACATGGTGGCACTAAAAACAGCCAGAGCCAACCTGAACCGTGCCATAAAGGTTGCAAAGTGTGCTCACAGTCAGAAAGTGCAGGACTTCTTCGAGGACCCCACGAACACCAGACGAATGTGGCAGGGCATCCAAGTCATCATAGACTATAAAGCTACTCCTCCCCCCTGTGACAACAACATCAACTTTCTCAACGACCTCAACAACTACTTTGCAAGGTTTGAGGCACTCAACACTACTCCAGCGAGGAAATCTATTCCTCACTCCGATGAGCAGCCAATCAGCCTGGACGCAGCTGATGTCCGGAGAACCCTGAGGAGAGTGAACACCCGGAAAGCAGCGAGCCCTGACGACATACCGGGACGGGTGCTTAAGGAATGTGCTGACCAGCTGGCTGGGGTTCTCACAGACATCTTCAACACCTCGCTGATCCAGGCTGTGGTACCATCATGTTTAAAGACTGCTACAATTATACCAGTGCCTAAAAAATCTACAATCTCCTTGCTCAATGATTACCGCCCTGTAGCACTAACCCCCATCATGATGAAGTGCTTTGAGAGGCTGGTAAAGGACAACATTGTCTCCAGACTTCCCCCCACATTCGACCCAGTTTGCTTACCGCCCAAACCGCTCCACAGAGGATGCCATCTCCTCTGCACTCCACCTGGGCTTACAACATCTGGAAGAGAAGGACACACATGTGCGGTTGTTGTTTCTGGACTTCAGCTCAGCGTTCAATACAATCATCCCACAGCATCTGGTGAGCAAACTGGCCCCCCTTGGTTTCAGCACCCCCCTATGTAACTGGCTGCTTGACGTCCTCACAAACAGACCCCAGTCTGTGCGGGTGGGCAACAACACCTCCAGTGTCATCTCCCTGAGCACCGGCTCCCCTCAGGGCTGCGTCTTGAGTCCGTTGCTGTTCACCCTGATGACCCATGACTGCTGCGCCAGGTCCACTACTAACCACATCGTGAAGTTTGCAGATGACACAACAGTAGTGGGCCTCATCCGTGACAACAACGACATGGACTACAGAGAGGAGGTGAAACATCTGGTTGACTGGTGCAGAACCAACAACCTGACCCTGAGAGATCGTCGTCGACTTCAGGAGGTGCCAGCCCAGCCACACACCACTCCTCATCAATGGCACAGCAGTGGAGAGAGTTAGCAACACAAAGTTCCTGGGGGTGCAGATAACAGACACTCTGACCTGGTCCCTTCACACCGGCGCTCTTGTGAAAAAAGCGCAGCAGCGCATGCACTTTCTGCGTCGGATGAAGAGAGCACACCTCCCTCCTCCTATTCTCACCACCTTCTACAGAGGCACTATAGAGAGCATCATAACAAACTGCATCTCTGTCTGGTCCGGAGCCTGCAGTGCCTCCGACTGGAAGTCCCTGCAGAGAGTGGTGAGGACGGCAGAAAAGATCATTAAGACTCCACTTCCTCCCATCCAGGAGATCGCAAAGATCCGCTGTCTGACCAGGGCTCAGAAAATCAGCAGAGACACCTCCCACTCCCACCAAGGACTGTTTTCGCTGCTGGACTCTGGAAAGAGGTTCCGCAGCCTCCGAAGCAGAACTTCCAGGTTCTGTAACAGCTTCTTCCCACAGGCCATAAGACTTTTGAACACGAAAAAATAATCCCTCCATTCCCCCTCAAACCTCAAACAGGACTACCTCACTGGACTGTAAAATACATATAACGTGCAATATATTTATCTGTATAGTATTTTTACTCATAGTTTTTCTTTTTATATCTATTTATATCTGCACCTTATTTTTATTTTTCTATGTAAATACTTGCTGCTGTTTTTATCCTGCACTACAACGAGCCAAATGCAACGAAATTTCGTTCTTATCTGCACTGTAAAGTACAAGTGTGAATGACAATAAAGAAAGTCTAAGTCTAAGTCTAAGATTGCCATGAAGCTTCTTTTTTTTCCCATACCCTAAATCAATTATTTCAAAAGACCTTGTGTTGGAATTTGTTTTGGAATGTGTTTTTGCAGCTTAACAACTGTCCTGTAAGCAATTTCAACGAGAGTAATGTCCTTTTAATGAAGAGTGCTACAAACTGTTTATGCGGCAATCTAAGTGTAACAACTCTCGTACGGCCTGTGCTAACAGAAGGTAAGGAGATCATGTGGCAAAATTGGATGACTTCCCCTCAAGGTCTCCCTGGTCTCCCCTGACCATCATGGCCCCAGTAACAGACTTTGAACCTGGAATGCCTCAAAACCAGGTCCCCCCGAGATTTGAACTTGGATCGCTGGATTCAGAGTCCAGAGTGCTAACCATTACACCATGGAACCAATTCACAGTATCCTGAAATAGCAGTGAAACAATTTCTTGCGTGTTGCAGTTAAAGGGCCGATAACTGGATGAAGAGGGCATAAAGAAAATAAAGTTGCGAGGAAAAGCACAAGTGTGTAAGAAGTGGGATTCGAACTCACGCCTCCAAAGAAGACTGCGACCTGAACGCAGCACCTTAGACCGCATTACCTCTGCTTGTCCTAGCTTACGAGGTCAAATTTAGTATAGGAATCTATTCTAAGAAACAACTGTATGTTTACACTTGAGGGTTGGCTCATGGTGATTGAGACTCTTTATAGCTGTTTCAATATTGGGCCAACAAACCTGAATGCTGAGGGGCTGTGAAAACTACATGATCAAAGGACTTGTGACAGATTGGCATCTTGGTCTGCTAGCCAACCATCAACTGGCAACTTTCCAGTACTTTTGTCCTGCTATGAAAAAAAAACAAAAAACGCTTGACATAATGATTCCACTAATTCCATGGTGTAATGGCTAGCACTCTGGCCTTTGAATCCAGTGATCTGAGTTCAAGTCTCAGTGGAACCTAGGTAGGTGGTACAGGGCAGTGTGGTGATTCACTAAAAACATTCTTGTTTCAGTGGTCATTGCCATGTAGCTTCTTTTTTTTTTCCCATACCCTAAATCAATTATTTCAAAAGACCTTGTGTTGGACTTTGTTTTGGAATGTGTTTTTGCAGCTTAACAACTGTCCTGTAAGCAATTTCAACGAGAGTAAGGTCCTTTTAATGAAGAGTGCTACAAACTGTTTATGCAGCAATCTAAGTGTAACAACTCTCGTACGGCCTGTGCTAACAGAAGGTAGAGGGATCATGTGGCGCCCTTTAGGAGGATTGGATGACTTCCCCTCAAGGTCTCCCTGGACCATATAACAGACTTTGAACCTGGAATGCCTCAAAACAAGGTCCCCCCGAGATTTGAACTCAGCTCGCTGGATTCAGAGTCCAGAGTGCTAACCATTACACCATGGAACCAATTCACAACACCCTGAAATAGCAGTGAAACAATTTCTTGCGTGTTGCAGTTAAAGGGCCAATAACTGGATGAAGAGGGCATAAAGAAAATAAAGTTGCAAGGAAAAGCACAAGTGTGTAAGAAGTGGGATTCGAACTCAAGCCTCCAGAGAAGACTGCGACCTGAACGCAGCACCTTAGACCGCATTACCTCTGCTTGTCCTAGCTTACGAGGTCAAATTTAGGATAGGAATATATTCTAAGAAACAACTGTATGTTTACACTTGAGGGTTAGCTCATGGTGATTGAGACTCTTTATATCTGTTTCAATATTGGGCCAACAAACCTGAATGCTGAGGGGCTGTGAAAGCTACATGATCAAAGGACTTGTGACAGATTGGCATCTTGGTCTGCTAGCCAACCATCAACTGGCAACTTTCCAGTACTTTTGTCCAGCAGCACTGTGAGGGTCATGTTCTTTGACGTCTCCAGTGCCTTTAACATCATCCAGCCTGCACTGCTCAGGGGGAAGCTAGAGGGGGCGGGAGTGGACTGTCACCTGGCTGCATGGACAACGGACTACCTCACCAACAGACCACAGTACGTGAGGCTTCAGGACTGTGAGTCTGACATGGTGGTCTGCAGTACAGGGGCCCCGCAGGGGACAGTTCTCTCCCCTTTTCTCTTCACCCTGTACACCTCGGACTTCTGTTACAACTCTGGGAGCTGCCACCTGCAGAAGTTTTCCGATGACACAGCCATCGTGGGGTGTGTGTCTAAGGGGAGCGAACAGGAGTACAGGCAGGTCATCATGGACTTTGTCGACTGGAGTGAGCTCAACCACCTTCAGCTCAACGCCAGCAAGACAAAGGAGATGGTGATTGACTTCCGCAGGAAGTCACCCCAGACTGCACCGGTGAACATCCAGGGCTTGGCCATCGAGAGGGTGGAGACGTACAAATACCTGGGTGTTCACCTCAACAATAAACTGGACTGGTCACACAACACCGACGTCCTGTACAAGAAGGGCCAATGTCGGCTGCACTGCTGAGGCGACTGAGGTGTCCACTTATATATATTCTTTTATATTTTGTATTTTTAAGTTAAGTTTAAGCTTTAAGTTGTATTTAAATTGACACTTTATATTTAGGTTAAGCACTGTTGGTAATTTACTGCTCTGTGTGTCTTTGAATTGCCCCCAGGGGACAAAAAAAGTTTTTTGAATTGAATTGAATTGAAGGCAGGGCGATGTATTACTTTGATTAAACAAACACCTAAACTACAATACTATGGATTAATTCTCCTGTTTATTCTATCAGTATCATAGTGAAACAAAATAGCAGGCTGTTACTTGACAACATCAAAGAAATAACCAACATTCTGAAGTATGACATCACAAGATGAAAGGATGGATTTTAGCAGAGGATTTGGAGAGTTACAGTATGTGAGCTTTGTGAAAGCACAATTTTAGTATTTCTTCAAAACTTGTAGCATTTGCTACATAACTCAAATCGTCAGCATTACATATAGGTCTTAAGGTAAGGACATGTTCTTCAAGTTGGAGGTTTCTCTTGAATTTGCTAACGCTCATTGCTGGAAAATTGCTCTTAAGTGCCTGGTGCCAACAGGCTCTCACGCTTAGAAATAAATGAGACCAATGAACAAAACTTCTGTGTTAGCTAAGGAAAAGATCATGGTTTGGTAAGAAAAATGATGTAAGCCTTACCAATGACAGTTGGACTCACATAGGACTTGATGGCCACCTCCTAGTTGAAAGTCCTTGGTTTGATCTATTTGCTTTCCTAGTAAGATAAAGCACAGAAGTTATGCACAGCCATTATTCACCATGCACCTTATAACTTATCATTTAGTATTTGCCTACTTGCACATAGCTCTGTATATACATATTTATTTCTCGTTTACTGCATATAGTTCTGTTTACATCTGGTCACTACTGCGCATAGTACTGGTTACATCTGTTAGTCCGATCACTGTCCACTTATATCTACTCTTTTATATTTTGTATTTTCAAGTTAAATTTAAGCTTTAAGTTGTATTTAAATTGACACTTTATATTTAGGTTAAGCACTGTTGGTGATTTACTGCTCTGTGTGCCTTAGAATTGCCCCCAAGGTGACAAAAAAAGTTTTTTGAATTGAATTAAAGGCAGGGCGATGTATTACTTTGATTAAACAAACACCTAAACTACAATACTATGGATTAATTCTCCTGTTTATTCTATCAGTATCATAGTCAAACAGAATAGCAGGCCGTTACTCGACAACATCAAAGAAATAACCAACATTCTTAAGTATGACATCACAAGATGAAAGGATGGATTTTAGCAGAGGATTTGGAGAGTTACAGTATGTGAGCTTTGTGAAAGCACAATTTTAGTATGTCTTCAAAACTTGTAGCATTTGTAACATTTGCTACATAACTCAAATCGTCAGCATGACATACAGGTCTTAAGGTAAAGACATGTTCTTCAAGTTGGAGGTTTCTCTTGAATTTGCCAACGCTCATTGCTGGAAAATTGCTCTTAAGTGCCTGGTGCCAACAGGCTCTCATGCTTAGAAATAAATGAGACCAATGAACAAAACTTGTGTGTTAGCTAAGGAAAAGATCATGGTTTGGTAAGAAAAATGATGTAAGCCTAACCAATGACAGTTGGACTCACATAGGACTTGATGGCCACCTCCTAGTTGAAAGTCCTTGGTTTTATTTACAAACCAAGTCCATTTACATACCTATGGTGAAAAAACAACCCCCCACAACCAGGTATGTGAAGAAGTGGTCTAAGGAGGCCACTGAGGCGCTGCAGGACTGCTTCGACACCACTGACTGGGAGGTGCTGTGCAGCCCACATGGGGAGGACATTGACAGTTTAACCCACTGCATCACAGATTACATAAACTTCTGTGTTAAGAACACTGTACCCACCAAAAAAATACAGTGTTTCTCCAACAACAAACCCTGGGTTACCCCTGAGTTGAAAACCCTGCTCAATGAAAAGAGAAGAGTTTTTAGAGCTGGAGATAGAGAGGAGCTGAGGAGGGTGCAGAAGGAGCTCAAGAAAAAAATCAAGAAGGGGAAAGCCAGCTACCGAGCAAAGATGGAGGAGCATTTACAACCCCACCCCCAGCCACCAGAGCGCAGACCAGCCCACTTCTCAGACACTCCATCTGAGTACCCTGAGTACCCTGCCACCCCCCTCAACAGCCCTCTCCTCCACCTCCTCCACAGACGCCCCCCCAACAACCCCTTCCTCCTCCTCTTCCTCCTCCTCCGACGGCCTCTCCATAGCAGCTGATCAGGTGAGAAGTCAGCTGAGGATGATCAAGGCGAGGAAGGCCACAGGTTTCGAGGGCATCAGCTCCACACTCCTGAAGGACTGTGCAGACCAGCTCTGTGAGGTTCTTCTGCACATCTTCAACCTGAGCCTGAGACTGGAGAGGGTCCTGACTCTGTGGAAGACTTCCTGCATGGTGCCAGTCCCAAAGACATCTCACCCCAGGGAGCCTAACCACTTCAGACCTGTGGCCCTCACCTCTCACCTGATGAAGACCATGGAGAGGATCGTCCTCAACAACCTCCGCTCTCTGGTGACTTCAAATCTGGATCCTCTGCAGTTCGCCTACCAGCCGAACATCAGGGTGGATGACGTCGTCATCTACCTGCTGCAGAGATCCTGGACTCACCTGGAGAACACCGGCAGCACTGTGAGGGTCATGTTCTTTGACTTCTCCAGTGCCTTTAACATCATCCAGCCTGCACTGCTCAGGGGGAAGCTAGAGGGGGCGGGAGTGGACTGTCACCTGGCTGCATGGACAACGGACTACCTCACCAACAGACCACAGTACGTGAGGCTTCAGGACTGTGAGTCTGACATGGTGGTCTGCAGTACAGAGGCCCCGCAGGGGACAGTTCTCTCCCCTTTTCTCTTCACCCTGTACACCTCGGACTTCTGTTACAACTCTGGGAGCTGCCACCTGCAGAAGTTCTCCGATGACACAGCCATCGTGGGGTGTGTGTCTAAGGGGAACGAACAGGAGTACAGGCAGGTCATCATGGACTTTGTCGACTGGAGTGAGCTCAACCACCTTCAGCTCAACGCCAGCAAGACAAAGGAGATGGTGATTGACTTCCGCAGGAAGTCACCCCAGACTGCACCGGTGAACATCCAGGGCTTGGCCATCGAGAGGGTGGAGATGTACAAATACCTGGGTGTTCACCTCAACAATAAACTGGACTGGTCACACAACACCGACGTCCTGTACAAGAAGGGCCAATGTCGGCTGCACTGCTGAGGCGACTGAGGTGTCCACTTATATCTACTCTTTTATATTTTGTATTTTTAAGTTAAGTTTAAGCTTTAAGTTGTATTTAAATTGACACTTTATATTTAGGTTAAGCACTGTTGGTAATTTACTGCTCTGTGTGCCTTTGAATTGCCCCCAGGGGACAAAAAAAGTTTTTTGAATTGAATTGAATTGAAGGCAGGGCGATGTATTACTTTGATTAAACAAACACCTAAACTACAATACTATGGATTAATTCTCCTGTTTATTCTATCAGTATCATAGTCAAACAGAATAGCAGGCCGTTACTTGTCAACATCAAAGAAATAACCAACATTCTGAAGTATGACATCACAAGATGAAAGGATGGATTATAGCAGAGGATTTGGAGAGTTACAGTATGAGAGCTTTGTGAAAGCACAATTTTAGTATTTCTTAAAAACTTGTAGCATTTGCTACATAAGTCAAATCATCAGCATTACATATAGGTCTTAAGGTAAAGACATGTTCTTCAAGTTGGAGGTTTCTCTTGAATTTGCCAATACTCATTGCTGGAAAATTGCTCTTAAGTGCCTGGTGCCAACAAGCTCTCACGCTTAGGAATATACGAAAACAATGAACAAAACTTCTGTGTTAGCTAAGGAAAAGATCATGGTTTGGTAAGAAAAATGATGTAAGCCTTACCAATGACAGTTGGACTCACATAGGACTTGATGGCTACCTCCTAGTTGAAAGTCCTTGGTTTGATCTATTTGCTTTCCTAGTAAGATAAAGCACAGAAGTTATGCACAGCCATTATTCACCATGCACCTTATAACTTATCATTTAGTATTTGCCTACTTGCACATAGCTCTGTATATACATATTTATTTCTCGTTTACTGCACATATTTCTGGTTATATCTGTTTATATCTGTTGGTCCGATCACTGTCCACTTATATCTACTCTTTTATATTTTGTATTTTCAAGTTAAGTTTAAGCTTTAAGTTGTATTTAAATTGACACTTTATATTTAGGTTAAGCACTGTTGGTAATTTACTGCTCTGTGTGCCTTTGAATTGCCCCCAGGGGACAAAAAAAGTTTTTTGAATTGTATTGAATTGAATTGAAGGCAGGGCGATGTATTACTTTGATTAAACAAACACCTAAACTACAATACTATGGATTAATTCTCCTGTTTATTCTATCAGTATCATAGTCAAACAGAATAGCAGGCCGTTACTTGTCAACATCAAAGAAATAACCAACATTCTGAAGTATGACATCACAAGATGAAAGGATGGATTTTAGCAGAGGATTTGGAGAGTTACAGTATGTGAGCTTTGTGAAAGCACAATTTTAGTATGTCTTCAAAACTTGTAGCATTTGTAACATTTGCTACATAACTCAAATCATCAGCATTACATATAGGTCTTAAGGTAAGGACATGTTCTTCAAGTTGGAGGTTTCTCTTGAATTTGCCAATACTCATTGCTGGAAAATTGCTCTTAAGTGCCTGGTGCCAACAAGCTCTCACGCTTAGGAATAAACGAAAACAATGAACAAAACTTCTGTGTTAGCTAAGGAAAAGATCATGGTTTGGTAAGAAAAATGATGTAAGCCTAACCAATGACAGTTGGACTCACATAGGACTTGATGGCTACCTCCTAGTTGAAAGTCCTTGGTTTGATCTATTTGCTTTCCTAGTAAGATAAAGCACAGACGTTATGCACAGCCATTATTCACCATGCACCTTATAACTTATCATTTAGTATTTGCCTACTTGCACATAGCTTTGTATATACATATTTATTTCTCGTTTACTGCACATATTTCTGGTTACATCTGTTGGTCCGATCACTGTCCACTTATATCTACTCTTTTATATTTTGTATTTTCAAGTTAAGTTTAAGCTTTAAGTTGTATTTAAATTGACACTTTATATTTAGGTTAAGCACTGTTGGTAATTTACTGCTCTGTGTGCCTTTGAATTGCTCCCAGGGGACAAAAAAAGTTTTTTGAATTGAATTGAATTGAATTGAAGGCAGGGCGATGTATTACTTTGATTAAACAAACACCTAAGCTACAATACTATGGATTAATTCTCCTGTTTATTCTATCAGTATCATAGTCAAACAGAATAGCAGGCCGTTACTTGACAACATCAAAGAAATAACCAACATTCTGAAGTATGACATCACAAGATGAAAGGATGGATTTTAGCAGAGGATTTGGAGAGTTACAGTATGTGAGCTTTGTGAAAGCACAATTTTAGTATGTCTTCAAAACTTGTAGCATTTGTAACATTTGCTACATAACTCAAATCATCAGCATTACATATAGGTCTTAAGGTAAGGACATGTTCTTCAAGTTGGAGGTTTCTCTTGAATTTGCCAATACTCATTGCTGGAAAATTGCTCTTAAGTGCCTGGTGCCAACAAGCTCTCACGCTTAGGAATAAACGAAAACAATGAACAAAACTTCTGTGTTAGCTAAGGAAAAGATCATGGTTTGGTAAGAAAAATGATGTAAGCCTTACCAATGACAGTTGGACTCACATAGGACTTGATGGCTACCTCCTAGTTGAAAGTCCTTGGTTTGATCTATTTGCTTTCCTAGAAAGATAAAGCACAGAAGTTATGCACAGTCCAGCAAGGCAGGGCGATGTATTACTTTGATTAAACAAACACCTAAACTACAATACTATGGATTAATTCTCCTGTTTATTCTATCAGTATCATAGTCAAACAGAATAGCAGGCCGTTACTTGACAACATCAAAGAAATAACCAACATTCTGAAGTATGACATCACAAGATGAAAGGATGGATTTTAGCAGAGGATTTGGAGAGTTACAGTATGAGAGCTTTGTGAAAGCACAATTTTAGTAGTTCTTAAAAACTTGTAGCATTTGTAACATTTGCTACATAACTCAAATCGTCAGCATGACATACAGGTCTTAAGGTAAAGACATGTTCTTCAAGTTGGAGGTTTCTCTTGAATTTGCCAACGCTCATTGCTGGAAAATTGCTCTTAAGTGCCTGGTGCCAACAGGCTCTCACGCTTAGAAATAAATGAGACCAATGAACAAAACTTCTGTGTTAGCTAAGGAAAAGATCATGGTTTGGTAAGAAAAATGATGTAAGCCTAACCAATGACAGTTGGACTCACATAGGACTTGATGGCTACCTCCTAGTTGAAAGTCCTTGGTTTGATCTATTTGCTTTCCTAGAAAGATAAAGCACAGAAGTTATGCACAGTCCAGCAAGGCAGGGCGATGTATTACTTTGATTAAACAAACACCTAAACTACAATACTATGGATTAATTCTCCTGTTTATTCTGTCAGTATCATAGTCAAACAGAATAGCAGGCTGTTACTTGACAACATCAAAGAAATAACCAACATTCTGAAGTATGACATCACAAGATGAAAGGATGGATTTTAGCAGAGGATTTGGAGAGTTACAGTATGTGATCTTTGTGAAAGCACAATTTTAGTATGTCTTAAAAACTTGTAGCATTTGCTACATAAGTCAAATCGTCAGCATTACATATAGGTCTTAAGGTAAGGACATGTTCTTCAAGTTGGAGGTTTCTCTTGAATTTGCCAATACTCATTGCTGGAAAATTGCTCTTAAGTGCCTGGTGCCAACAGGCTCTCACGCTTAGAAATAAATGAGACCAATGAACAAAACTTCTGTGTTAGCTAAGGAGAAGATCTCGGTTTGGTAAGAAAAATGATGTAAGCCTAACCAATGACAGTTGGACTCACATAGGACTTGATGGCTACCTCCTAGTTGAAAGTCCTTGGTTTGATCTATTTTCTTTCCTAGAAAGATAAAGCACAGAAGTTATGCACAGTCCAGCAAGGCAGGGCGATGTATTACTTTGATTAAACAAACACCTAAACTACAATACTATGGATTAATTCTCCTGTTTATTCTATCAGTATCATAGTCAAACAGAATAGCAGGCCGTTACTTGACAACATCAAAGAAATAACCAACATTCTGAAGTATGACATCACAAGATGAAAGGATGGATTTTAGCAGAGGATTTGGAGAGTTACAGTATGAGAGCTTTGTGAAAGCACAATTTTAGTAGTTCTTAAAAACTTGAAGCATTTGCTACATAAGTCAAATCATCAGCATTACATATAGGTCTTAAGGTAAAGACATGTTCTTCAAGTTGGAGGTTTCTCTTGAATTTGCCAATACTCATTGCTGGAAAATTGCTCTTAAGTGCCTGGTGCCAACAAGCTCTCACGCTTAGGAATAAACGAAAACAATGAACAAAACTTGTGTGTTAGCTAAGGAAAAGATCATGGTTTGGTAAGAAAAATGATGTAAGCCTTACCAATGACAGTTGGACTCACATAGGACTTGATGGCTACCTCCTAGTTGAAAGTCCTTGGTTTGATCTATTTGCTTTCCTAGAAAGATAAAGCACAGAAGTTATGCACAGTCCAGCAAGGCAGGGCGATGTATTACTTTGATTAAACAAACACCTAAACTACAATACTATGGATTAATTCTCCTGTTTATTCTATCAGTATCATAGTCAAACAGAATAGCAGGCCGTTACTTGACAACATCAAAGAAATAACCAACATTCTGAAGTATGACATCACAAGATGAAAGGATGGATTTTAGCAGAGGATTTGGAGAGTTACAGTATGAGAGCTTTGTGAAAGCACAATTTTAGTAGTTCTTAAAAACTTGTAGCATTTGTAACATTTGCTACATAACTCAAATCGTCAGCATGACATACAGGTCTTAAGGTAAAGACATGTTCTTCAAGTTGGAGGTTTCTCTTGAATTTGCCAACGCTCATTGCTGGAAAATTGCTCTTAAGTGCCTGGTGCCAACAGGCTCTCACGCTTAGAAATAAATGAGACCAATGAACAAAACTTCTGTGTTAGCTAAGGAAAAGATCATGGTTTGGTAAGAAAAATGATGTAAGCCTAACCAATGACAGTTGGACTCACATAGGACTTGATGGCTACCTCCTAGTTGAAAGTCCTTGGTTTGATCTATTTGCTTTCCTAGAAAGATAAAGCACAGAAGTTATGCACAGTTCAGCAAGGCAGGGCGATGTATTACTTTGATTAAACAAACACCTAAACTACAATACTATGGATTAATTCTCCTGTTTATTCTGTCAGTATCATAGTCAAACAGAATAGCAGGCTGTTACTTGACAACATCAAAGAAATAACCAACATTCTGAAGTATGACATCACAAGATGAAAGGATGGATTTTAGCAGAGGATTTGGAGAGTTACAGTATGTGAGCTTTGTGAGTGCACAATTTTAGTATGTCTTAAAAACTTGTAGCATTTGCTACATAAGTCAAATCGTCAGCATTACATATAGGTCTTAAGGTAAGGACATGTTCTTCAAGTTGGAGGTTTCTCTTGAATTTGCCAATACTCATTGCTGGAAAATTGCTCTTAAGTGCCTGGTGCCAACAAGCTCTCACGCTTAGGAATATACGAAAACAATGAACAAAACTTCTGTGTTAGCTAAGGAAAAGATCATGGTTTGGTAAGAAAAATGATGTAAGCCTTACCAATGACAGTTGGACTCACATAGGACTTGATGGCTACCTCCTAGTTGAAAGTCCTTGGTTTGATCTATTTGCTTTCCTAGAAAGATAAAGCACAGAAGTTATGCACAGTCCAGCAAGGCAGGGCGATGTATTACTTTGATTAAACAAACACCTAAGCTGCAATACTATGGATTAATTCTCCTGTTTATTCCATCAGTATCATAGTCAAACAGAATAGCAGGCCGTTACTTGTCAACATCAAAGAAATAACCAACATTCTGAAGTAAGACATCACAAGATGAAAGGATGGATTATAGCAGAGGATTTGGAGAGTTACAGTATGAGAGCTTTGTGAGTGCACAATTTTAGTATTTCTTAAAAACTTGTAGCATTTGTAACATTTGCTACATAACTCAAATCATCAGCATGACATACAGGTCTTACGGTAAAGACATGTTCTTCAAGTTGGAGCTTTCTCTTGAATTTGCCAACGCTCATTGCTGGAAAATTGCTCTTAAGTGCCTGGTGCCAACTGGCTCTCACGCTTAGAAATAAATGAGACCAATGAACAAAACTTCTGTGTTAGCTAAGGAAAAGATCATGGTTTGGTAAGAAAAATGATGTAAGCCTAACCAATGACAGTTGGACTCACATAGGACTTGATGGCTACCTCCTAGTTGAAAGTCCTTGGTTTGATCTATTTGCTTTCCTAGAAAGATAAAGCACAGAAGTTATGCACAGTCCAGCAAGGCAGGGCGATGTATTACTTTGATTAAACAAACACCTAAGCTACAATACTATGGATTAATTCTCCTGTTTATTCTGTCAGTATCATAGTCAAACAGAATAGCAGGCTGTTACTTGTCAACATCAAAGAAATAACCAACATTCTGAAGTATGACATCACAAGATGAAAGGATGGATTATAGGAGAGGATTTGGAGAGTTACAGTATGAGAGCTTTGTGAGTGCACAATGTTAGTATTTCTTAAAAACTTGTAGCATTTGTAACATTTGCTACATAACTCAAATCGTCAGCATGACATACAGGTCTTAAGGTAAAGACATGTTCTTCAAGTTGGAGCTTTCTCTTGAATTTGCCAACGCTCATTGCTGGAAAATTGCTCTTAAGTGCCTGGTGCCAACTGGCTCTCACGCTTAGAAATAAATGAGACCAATGAACAAAACTTCTGTGTTAGCTAAGGAGAAGATCTCGGTTTGGTAAGAAAAATGATGTAAGCCTAACCAATGACAGTTGGACTCACATAGGACTTGATGGCTACCTCCTAGTTGAAAGTCCTTGGTTTGATCTATTTGCTTTCCTAGAAAGATAAAGCACAGAAGTTATGCACAGTCCAGCAAGGCAGGGCGATGTATTACTTTGATTAAACAAACACCTAAACTACAATACTATGGATTAATTCTCCTGTTTATTCTATCAGTATCATAGTCAAACAGAATAGCAGGCCGTTACTTGACAACATCAAAGAAATAACCAACATTCTGAAGTATGACATCACAAGATGAAAGGATGGATTTTAGCAGAGGATTTGGAGAGTTACAGTATGAGAGCTTTGTGAAAGCACAATTTTAGTAGTTCTTAAAAACTTGAAGCATTTGCTACATAACTCAAATCATCAGCATTACATATAGGTCTTAAGGTAAAGACATGTTCTTCAAGTTGGAGGTTTCTCTTGAATTTGCCAATACTCATTGCTGGAAAATTGCTCTTAAGTGCCTGGTGCCAACAAGCTCTCACGCTTAGGAATAAACGAAAACAATGAACAAAACTTCTGTGTTAGCTAAGGAGAAGATCATGGTTTGGTAAGAAAAATAATGTAAGCCTTACCAATGACAGTTGGACTCACATAGGACTTGATGGCTACCTCCTAGTTGAAAGTCCTTGGTTTGATCTATTTGCTTTCCTAGAAAGATAAAGCACAGAAGTTATGCACAGTCCAGCAAGGCAGGGCGATGTATTACTTTGAATAAACAAACACCTAAGCTACAATACTATGGATTAATTCTCCTGTTTATTCTGTCAGTATCATAGTCAAACAGATTAGCAGGCTGTTACTTGTCAACATCAAAGAAATAACCAACATTCTGAAGTATGACATCACAAGATGAAAGGATGGATTATAGCAGAGGATTTGGAGAGTTACAGTATGAGAGCTTTGTGAGTGCACAATGTTAGTATTTCTTAAAAACTTGTAGCATTTGTAACATTTGCTACATAACTCAAATCGTCAGCATGACATACAGGTCTTAAGGTAAAGACATGATCTTCAAGTTGGAGCTTTCTCTTGAATTTGCCAACGCTCATTGCTGGAAAATTGCTCTTAAGTGCCTGGTGCCAACAGGCTCTCACGCTTAGAAATAAATGAGACCAATGAACAAAACTTGTGTGTTAGCTAAGGAAAAGATCATGGTTTGGTAAGAAAAATGATGTAAGCCTTACCAATGACAGTTGGACTCACATAGGACTTGATGGCTACCTCCTAGTTGAAAGTCCTTGGTTTGATCTATTTGCTTTCCTAGTAAGATAAAGCACAGAAGTTATGCACAGCCATTATTCACCATGCACCTTATAACTTATCATTTAGTATTTGCCTACTTGC